>NC_063213.1:62711849-63025007 GCF_020740725.1 Corvus hawaiiensis | reverse complement strand
AGATCACTCATTTAAATTGTGACTCCCTGGGTAATTGTCAGCTCCCCACTCTGCCCATACCAGCTATATGGGGCACAGCCAAAGAATGATATGTAGCTTCCTTCCGTGTTGCCATCATGGCTTCAAGGAAACGCTACAAGCTGGCACAGGTCACAACCACTTCTTCTTAAGCCAGGACCTGAAATGGCTCTGCCAACACCAGAACCAAGGAAGAAGTGGGCAATGGGGAAGGCTGAGAAAACAACTGTTGTTTTCTTAGGGCAGTGAACCCTCAAATCTGATAGGATTGTTCAGGACACATAAGGGAGTGCCAGGTCTGCCACCTTCACCTGAGCCACTTCCAGCAAGGTGGCACTTGTGAGTTCACGTGGTAGGAGAAAGATAACATTACTGTGTCCACAGCCTGTTCCCCTCCCCAGAAAGACTACTTTCACCCTTTCCTCAGTTAGGCAGAAATTAAACAATTCTGCAGTATGGACCTGTGCCTGTTCCTCATGCCAATCTGGATTCAAAGGCTGACACCATGCTAGTGGCTGGTTGCTATTTGGCTTTGATTTACTGGGCTGGTGTGGGTGGGGAAGCAGGAGGAGAAACTGCTTGACGTGGTATAGGATACATATCCTTACAGTCTAATGAAACCCTGGTGCTTTGTGAGTAATGAGTCAGGAAAAGGCAGGAGGAGGCTGCTCACCATCCTGTTAGGGATGGATGTCTCTGGTTAAACAAGCAGGGAAGCAAGAGGTGCTGGAATAGAGGCCAAATGCAGGAGAAACAGGGTAAGTTTGCTGCATGCATGGAAGAAGAGCACACGGATCTAATTCTACCCAGAATCCAACAGTGACATCGCTAGTCCTGCATTTAAGGAACAGAGGAAAGGTGACTAATGGAGTTTGCTTAGGAGGAGGTGAGAGGCCCAAAGCCCTGTCTGCCGCAAGGAAGGCGCTGGGCTCTTACTGCCAATCCCCTTGGCTCCCTCTGGCAACAGTAGAAGACACAGGCAGACGCTGAACTGAGTAGATGATCCAGCAGCCCCCCCCCACCAAGGCAACAGGGCCAACATTTGTTTTCAATATTCAGGAAAGCCAAGCAAGTAAGTCTTAGCAGTTAGTAATGAGAGAAAACAACAGAAGTCATGGCCCTGAAACCTCAGTGGTGCTCTCCTGCAATTATATTGAAAAAGACCCATCTTACTCTCCTGTATTTCTGCTCAGCAGGGGGAGGTGAACTTATCTGCTGCCTGTGATGTTGGCTTAAAAGCTCTGCTTAGGACACCATCATAATTCTTGTCTTTCTTTTTTGCTAATGGTTGCATACCTTTGATTAAAACCTGCATGGTGCATTAAAGGCTAAAACAGATGATGAATGCCATGTAGTACTTTGCATTAGATCAGAGTTGATTAGAATTTTTGATGATCTAGCAGCTAGAAGAGGAAACTGCATGAGCAGTGAAAATATTCAGCTGTTACTGTTGTAGGAGGCAATGTCTTTTGTTTGACACAAGATACAAAACAGTAACTAAATGGGCAATGTACTCTGTTGATCAATGAATGGCTTTATAGCACAATAGAGCTCTGTAAAGAAAAGCTGGTGAATTAATCAGTCCAAATATTTTTAAGACTTCTTGCTTGTTTTCAAGTGGGTAACCCTCCCCCCACAACAGTTTTGGAGCCCGACGCTAGTTAGCTTATTTTTCATCACTGCAAATATAACAGTCAAGTATTTTAAAGAAACAAGCTAACAACAAAGCCATCTAGTAAAAGTTAAAGCTGCTGACCCAAGTGCATATCACATCAGCATCCAGACAGATATCTTTAGTAATCTGTGCCAACACACCAGTTAAGCAAAACACTATTGCTGCTCTGGGTGAAAAGATTTAGTTAAACAGGACAGACCAGTTGCAAAGGAGGAAACTGCCTGATTAAACATAATGCTGGCAGAAAACTGACAGTATGAGAAAACCCAATGTGCCATGGAAGGAGGTTCACTTTCTAAAGTCATCCGAAATATGAAAGAAGAGGGCACAGAGCAAGTGCATTGAATAGGAACAGAAGGAAAGAGCCAGAGATGAGTAAGGAGAGATGGAGGAGAGAAAAGAAATTATAAAAAAAGGCCAAACAGTCTTTATGGTACTGACTCCAAACAAGGAAACTCTTCCTTCATAAGACAATTTTTCAAGAAAGACACTTGATGCTGCATCTTGCAAGACAGGGCAGAAGTTATTAGCTCACTATTTGTAAAGATGTTGCTAAATACCATCAATTACCTTTCCAGTCAAACTGAGTTTCAGTAACTGTCAACCTTTCCAGTTTGGTACACTGATATTGCAATGGTTTCTTTGTCAGTTAATGCCCCACATATGCACTTATAAACTAGATCATGGCACTCTGATAAATGGATGGCTAAGGTTACAGAGCTGAAGGGAATTTAAATCCAAGACCTCCCTACTTCTAAAACTACAGTTTTAAAGCTGAGTCAGAAGTAGGAACACATATTTTGAACAAGTATCAATATCCTCAGGTTCACAGGCCATTCTAGTGTTCAAGTTAGAACTGCTTTTCAAATCAGTTATATATATATGTACACACAAATCTGGAATAAACTGCCAAATCGCCTCTTAGATTTAAGAAGGGAGAACTGAGTAGAAAGCATACTTTGAGAAGCCCAGAAGTAGTAAAGGAAAGCCACAAAGGCCACAGAAATGAAAACACTGCTATTGGTATCACATACAAAACCACTTCCACAACTGCAAGGAAGCTGTAATGTGCTCTTGCTCCAGGCTTCCCCAGCATGTGTGGTTCAGAGATCTGGATCCTGGATCTTCCTGGACAAATGCTCTGTTCACCATGCAGACAGTTACAAGCTCTTTTTCAAGCAAGCTCTTGCTTGAATCCTGTACAGAGGATACTGACCAGTTCCTCCCTCCTGCATATAGTTTACCATCCTTGCTTGGATTATTCTCTCTGAGAAATTTCCTTGTGCTTTCTGTCCATGAAGATGTGAGTGCCCACACAGAAAGAAGCCATCACAAGGCCTACTTAACTTAAATAATCATTCAGCAGATTACAGAATATCCTGCTCTGTCCAGGCCAGTGTGAGCTTTAGTCCCACCAAAGTGCACCATTGCTGCTATCCAGACACGCTTTTCCTAAAGTAGGCTGCTGCAATCAGAGGAAAAAAGAAAAACAAACCTCAACAAACCAGAGCAGTATTTCTAACTGCAAAGCATAGCTAGTGCCTTTTTCCAATTTTTGCTACCCACAACTCTGTTGCAGCAGATTATGTGTTTAAGATGCATAAATGAAAAAGAATCATCCTGGAAAGAGGGTGAAAGCAAAGTACTTTACAGACAGCTTCAAACAAAACTAGCACAAAAAGCCAGAAAAGTAACTAAATAATCTCTTCTCTTACGGAGATAATGGGTTTCGATCCAAAAACTGTATCGAATTTTGTATGTATTTGCACTCTGCTATGGTTACGTGCTCTTTCTCCTCAATGTTTGGAAGGGAACATACTCCAAAGGCACACCAGCTAGATTACATGGACACATTTTAAGTTTCACAATCTTGAGAGCATCCTACTTTGATCTCAGAAGTTGATTGTTGGAATCCCACAGAGCAAAGAGATAGCACAGGAGGGTCTTTTCACTGATATACACATAAGGAAGAATTTACGAGATTTCTGTGAAATTGCTTTGGTTTAGAATTTTCTCAAGTGTTTCATTTCAACTATAAATAGAAAACAGAATCTCATGACAAAGATGTAGTTGACATAGTGTGCAATTTATCATCTGTGAGCACATTTCAGAGTGCTTGTCTCAAAGCTGACATGCTGTGTGGACTCTGCAATATGACTACTTTAATACATTCCATGACAAATGCAAGTAAAAGTAGCTGATATACAAACAATCCACAAAGAAAATTCTCCATTGCCTCTCCTGATCTGGACTTCTTTCTGATAACAAATAACCTTGGGGAGACAAAAAACTTCCAGCCTAAGTGGAAAAAGCATTGTTTCTCAGGATTACTTCATACCATGCTTTTGCCATGGGTTGTAAAGACCTATTCCTGGGAGCACACTTAAATAGATTTGACTTCTTCCCCACCTATAAAAATACCACAGACATGCAAATGATCCATAATAAATATGTAGACAGGCATTGAAGTCAACGAACCAACATAAACAAAAGCTACAGTATCTGGTTCCATGACCATCACTCCCTTTCAGAGTATTTTTCTCCTCAGAACCATTTCTAGCAAGAATGAAAAAGTAATGTTTCACAGTATAATGCTATTATTCTCCCGCATCTCAGCCAGCAGATCCATAGGTGTAAATATAGACTGACTGTACTAATGCCAGCACAACTGAAAGAGGCAGATGACCTTTTCTTCTAAAATCTAGTTTAAAGTGTCAAAGGCTGTAAGTGATATAAGGCTGCGGCACCCTGGAGGTGAGGTGCCCAGCCTCAGAGTCCAGATGGTGACTATTACAGAAGAGGTTCTAGATTCAGCTCATTTGAATATTGCCTTCAGTGACCATAGCATACGGAACGCCCTTGGATTATCACTGAGAATTTTCTTTTCTTCCTTGTGCTCTAAGAGGCTACCTCCATGCTGCAAGGGCAAACTCACAACTTTGCTATAGTAATAGTCAAGAAGTTTAGAGGTTTCCCTATCTTTTTGAGCCGGTTTCCAACTCTTTTTGCACAGGTATAAATCCAGACTGCTGAGTCTGGCTGCAGCAGAAGTCTGGATTTGCACAGGAATAACTGGTAGCAGACTTTAGCCCACTGTTTTTCTTTCACAACCCTTGCAATAAACTAAAGCAACAGCAGACAACAATTCCTAAAAAATAAGGCCCTGACTGATACTTGCTGGATTTTTCTTCGCTTCCTGTAGCACCTGCTTCTCTTACACAAGCAGCAGACTCCTGCAACTGGGAGCAGCAATAGCCTCCTGCTCTGGTGGACACGCCACCAGAGGGCAATGAAACACATAGACTGCGTCAGCATCTTACAGTTGGAGATTTTTGGCCCCAAGTCTGGCAGGTGAAAGCTCCCGTGACAGCCATAAACACACTTAGCAGCTGCCATGAGGAGACCCGGATCCACTTAAAAACCACATCCAGTCTGTGCTTCTACCCAACATTACACATGGATCAGGCTGCAACTTCTCTTCTTGTACTGGTCAAACCTTGGAAAGCCAACAACTTCCATAGTCCTAACAGACAAAAATTTACTGGTGACCTTAGTGCCTGAGGCAAGTACTTCCACTGGAGAAACCCTATCCAAAGTTGTCAACATGCCCTTGGCTTCATGCTCATTCACACCCCTGCACCTCCATGCTGTTCAGGAGAGGAAGAAATCCAAGTTCTCAGTAATGGCTCATTCAGGTGAATTTGATATCTCTTGGGCAGAAATGATGATGTTCTTTGTCACATGGTAAGCTTCCATTGAGTAGCTTCCACTCTTCTGGGGTGGTTTTTACTCTTTCAGGTCTATTATTTGCAAATGCTGTTTTGGAAATCCAGAGGATAAGAACTGGTTATGCATTTTTTTAGTGCTAGGTTATGTATAGAAATATGTGTAATATATACCTCTAGTTTCAAGTCACTTTCCAACACTTCATTATTTTGCAGAGCAATAAATGGCCATTAAGTAGAGAACCAAAACTGAATCTTGCATTTGGTGGCCTGCTAATTTTCTAATGTCACAATTTAATCATCTTGCTTTGGCACCAGAAACTACTACCTGCTATTTTAAGCACCAGGTACAGAATTTGGGTGTCTCAGCTAAATTCCAATTGGCCTAATACAGAAACTGGTTACTACCATTTATATGATGAGAGCCCTCTGAATCAGCTGCCTATTTTGAAAATCTGTGTACTCAGAACATGCTTGGGTAGAATAGCTGGCTGATATCTTTTCAGCTCTGCTAGTCTCAGCTCTGGATTTCTCCTGAACAAGTTCACATATTGATGGGTACTCAAAGCAGGGTTCCTATATCTAGATATCAACAAAGTCTTCCCTGTTTTCCTTGCCCCTAATCTTGGGGTCTGATCAGGGAAACTGTTGAAGTCCATGGGAGCCAAAGCGATTTCACGACTTTAGAGAATCAGCATCTTAATCACATTGAAGATATTTAATTAATACAAAGCCAAGGAATGAAAGAAAACCTTTACCATAAGTAATGAAAGCTTTAAAAAGCAGGGTATGCTGCCTGCTAGACTACACCAACCAGAGTAACTTTTGTCTTCCAGGCATGAGTCAGAAGGTAAGATTAACAGTCAACACAATAATACTGGCATTAGTTATTGATGTCTCAAAGACTGATGTCGTGGTGGGATTTGCATACTCACCAGTGAAGGATCTCAACTCCAACAGGTACAAATATAGAGTTCAAAAAGTCTAAGAAAATAAAGAGTTTGAGAAGTCTGAGACTGATTTTCTCTTAATAGAGGGGCTAGGATAAATCTTCTGTAAAAAGAAGGAAAGCAGTCGGTGCATGTAGAAGACGAAGAGACTTAAAATGTAGGATGGGAGGGGAAGGAAAGAAGAAATGAGACTGGGATTTGGAACAAGATTCTGTAAATGTTGCTTTAACTATTAATTGAAGAGTAAAAATCATATTAAATTCTTATGGAATGTATGCATGAAAAGTGGTAGCACAAGTCAGATCTGCCCCATGTGGATGTTGTTTATGAAGCAGCCTCCTTGGAAGTGTTCCTCAGACTTTTGACAAATGAACTTTCTGTAGGTTGTACGTTTGAACACGGAGTGCCTATTGTTTCCATCTGCCTTTGGCTTGTACAGTTCCTTGGGGGCTTAATAGAGAGACAGACATTTAGTAGAAAGAAGGCTTTATGGAGTGGCAAAAGCACATTCTGGGAGAATGCACTAGGAAGAAAAAAAGAAAACACAACAAAAACAACTCACAACCAACTACCGGTTTCTACAGAAATTAAAACATTGCAGAAGAAAAGTGCTTTTCAAAAAGCACATACATTTTTCATGGGGTGGGCCTAAAGCACTTATTTATATTTCATCTCTGTATGACACGATTTTGCTCATCTAATTCCATTTAGAACATTACAATTTTTGTTTCAAATGTCTCTCTGCTGAAACATATTCTCTGAAGTGCCCTGGAGCTGCTGGTATTGTGAATGTTATCTAAATGACTCATTCGAATTTTTAAGGACAACTCAGCTTAGAAATACAGTATTCTGTTTTTCAGTTATTTTTATTTGAAAGGTTTTTTTTTTGGGGGGGGGGGTGCAAAGAAGAAAGATGAGGAACAACAGATAGCACTTGAATGGAGTTGCACAATTGCTGCTGTTTTCTACTTTACAGGATGAAGCCAGACACAGGCAAGTGCCACAGTTTCTCCTGATATGCACAGAGTGAATCTTGATTACTTACGGTGTTCCTGCAAAGGCCTCTTCACAAAAAAACCCCCCCTGAAATATCTCTGGTTTTGATCAGAAAGTGAAAGAAAACTATCAAACGCTGCTGCTTAGATGATGTCTGTTTCTGTGGTGCTGCTTCATATTTCACAAATTGCAGAACTTCAACTTAACATTTCATGCACACATTGTCTTTGCACACCTGTATATACACCTGTATGGTGAAATTCTAGCTCCAGTGGAGCAAAAGCTTCTTAAAATACATATTATACTATAATCTTATGCACATAAACATTCACAAATACTTCCTTGCGTATAGATCAGGTCAGGTTCTGTGTCATGTATATCACAGGGCCCCTGAGGCTGCAAAGTCTGTATTTTGAAGGCAGAATTTTTTATTTTGCTGAAGTAGACAGACTTAAGGGCTAAATTGTATGCTTTCTGAAAAAAGAGTTCAGACTCAGGAATACCTTGTTGTATTCACTGACATGGAAAAAGTCACTGTAGAAAGGATGTTCCTCTAGTACCAGTACACAACAAGACAGGAATCCATTGGCTGTTGAGCTATTTTAACTACCAGAACACTACTTAAGGTGAGTTACCTGTAGTTTTGCACTGGTAGTTTCCATATAGAGCCAGAAAGCTCATTGAGGAGGATATTCTTTCAGGCAGTACAGACATTCAGTTGAGATCAGTCTACAGAATTGCATGGTTTTTACACATGGAAATGCACAATTTGAACTGTGTATGTTGACTGTTGCTTGAAATTAAACTAAAGCAAGCTGGAATTCTGCTGCAGAGAGAGTAAGATTTTCTCAGGCTGTCAGAACAAGACCTCTAAGGGAGTCAGGCCATTTTCAGAACAGAAAAGGGCGCATTCCTAAATAACCACCCCAGCCTTAACCAACAAGACAGCATATATAGATATCATTTCCTGAAAGTTAAGGCCAAAAAGGATACCAGATGCACCTACTGTGTATTCACAGACCATTAATTTTAACCAGAACATCTAGTTGATGCTCAGACTTTAGTGAGGGAAAAGCATTTCTCTGCTTAGAAAACTATCTGCTACAAGCACAGGATCGGCAAGACCTGAGGAAGCCATGCAATGGCAAGGAATTAATCATCTGAGATGTACACAAATGATCCTAGCAGACGAACCACACCTCATGCTATATGAGGTGAAAGATCCACAGAGCCTGCCAACCTGACCGAGGGAAAATTCCCTCCCAACCAACTAAGGCAATGCATACTCACTCTCTGTGCCACCTACAAAGAGATCTCCTGCTCTGGCCAGTCTCTTGTGCTCCAGGGGAAAGCAGTTAATAACAATGAAAAGAAGCTGCATACAGAAACCTTCGGTTCTTGTGCAAGGGAGGAGATGAAAAGAAATCTGCCCTGATCATCTCCAGAGAAATTCAGGTCTGTTAATTGTCTTAATGTGAAGTGGCTGGCTATAAGCTTTTGAGTTGAATGCTTTCCCATAAAGGAAAGGGATGAGAAAGACAAGCTGTCCAGGCCAGGCTTGAGCTCTCATGATCAACAGACCTCGCAGCCAGAAAGCAGCTTCTTATTTCAAGACTGAATTAGCTGAACTTCAGCTTCTGTCAGCCAGGTGGAAAAGCCTCTGCTGTCAGGTGTCTTCTTCAGACTGACCTCTCACCCTGCTCTCAAATTATCTGAATACTCTGAATTCTTGACACCCCTCATCCTGATGTTTGCTTTCTAGTCTTTAACTCACATTACAGCCCAGCTTAGAACAGGACACATCACCTGATGAGGAAGCCTACAAACAGTACTAAATATTTCTGGTTTTCATGGATCACAGTATCCCTTTTTTGCCACAACACAGCAGGAAAAATTAAAGAAATTATCCGTGGTGCCACGTAAGTCCATCCATAAACTACTGTTTTCCAAAATGTGACTTACTGCGTTCTCCAAGCCAATATATACCAGCTCAGGCTTGACTGCATTAAAAAAACCTCTTCTGTTGCAACAGAAATTTTAAGCTAGGTGATAAGACCAAGTACAGACTAATTGTTTCTTTTCTTGCTAACCTTTTCATCAAACTTGGTGGTATACATCAGCAGATGCCATACATTGTGGTGGTGCAAGTGACTCCAGCCACTCTTTGTTCTGAGGAGAACTCAGACAACCAGCTGTGGTGGTCGGCAACCCAAGTTTAGCATGTAACTTTGCAGTCACAATGAGAACCCATGATTCCCTTGTTCTGCTTTTTGCACAACTGGTTAATGTTTTCCTCATCCTGTTTTATGCATGAAGTTATGTATATTCATTTCCCTGCTTTAATATGTATCAGTTCTAGAAAGTTCTTTTTTCCTCTACGCCCCATTGGATCCTTCCCTGAGTCCCTCCTATGTGTTGTTCCCATTAGTTCCCTTCCTGTCAATCCCCCCTACTTGTCTCTATCCCATTGGCTGAGATCCCTTTCCCCACCTATTCCGTACCCAGTATAAGATCCCTGGACCCTCCCACCAATTGGCCTCTTCATCCCTGTCTTTTCACTGGAATAAGCCTGCGTGGAATGCATACGGAGAGTCCCCTCTCTTTACTTCTTTGCCTTCGCCTGCGTTCCTGCTTAACAGCGACAGGAAGATACAGCCCCTTTTGGGTGAGGAGCTCTACCCCATTTTCATTGTGTGTTGGGCACTGAGTGCCGCCTTCCAGAGGGGTTTCAGCGTTGACCTCCGGGCTTGTGTTGGCACGTAAAACCCCCTTCTGGCAGCTCCCAGTGGCTGTTAACCCCCGTAATACATTACCGACTTTATCCCTGATTAAGGTTTTCCCACTCCCTCAGTGTGTGGGGTAAAGCTGCCGTAGAAGTACCTGAACCAGCTGAATGCCTTATGGGGAAAGGATGCTTCCTATAGAGACTATTACAACTGGAAGCAGAGAAAGATTATTGAATATTTTAGGCAGTGGGTAAAGCTGTAAAGTTGAAGAATATTTCTTTGCTCCTACAGAAAAAAAAAAGTGTAGAGGAGAAATTTTGCTCAGGGGACAGCAACTGCATTGCTGATTGAGGTGGAAAATCTGTGAAGGAGCCCCTTGTTAGAGCTGCTGGCAGTGTATCATCCAGAGCTGTACATGCTTTCTCTTCACCAGACGGGGATTTTTCATTTCATCTATCATTCAGAAATTGTTGTAACGCTTCCAAAAGGCACATTACATTGTCATACACTTCCATTAACACAAAGACTTTCACTTCTTGAAGAAAATGGCTGCTGTGGAAGATGGGCATAGGGAGCAGGTGCTACAGGTGGCCTTTTCACATTGAGATGCTCCACCAACACACTTAGCCAGAGAAGCTGTGTTTCTTCTGAAGATGAGTTGTATCTCCCCAGCTTCCTCCACAACACCTTGTACCTGGGTGTTCTGAATATTTCTAGCATCCTTCTCCATCACCATGCCAATTATACTACTTAGAACACTCCCAGCCAAATTAAACACAGGAGTTGCTTCCACCAAGTAACAAAATTTCTGAGACCTAAGGAAAGCCCAGCAGCACATCTTAAGCTATTGGCTACAATCTTCTTCCCTAAGGAGAGGAAGGCCAGGCCATATAATATTTTCTTCATAAGAAGGAGATCACTTTTGCCCTCAATAAAAACACTACAAATTAAGCTGTGTCACAAGCAGTAGCTAAAGTAGTACTTCCAGTGGTCAGGAATGACAATCACATCCTGTTTCTTTTGCTTTACTCAGACGTGTTGCCTTTTACTTTGGTAGCAAATTTGCTTGAAAAATTATACCAGGATTTGTACCTCTAAAAAGTCGTGTATGCCTTTGTTTATTCTTTCAGGATAAACAACTTCTCTTGATGTTATTAATCACAATTAACAAAAAAAAAGGGAGGGGTGCATATTATCTAAAGATCATATATTATATAGAGCAACAATCGTTTGCATGTGTTTTCACTCCCAGTTTTAGAAAGACTCCACTGTGAAATGGAGTTAAATTTGCACAAGCAGCTCAAAAATACTAACTTAATTCAAGACATAACCAACAACTTCTGTTTGATGCACTTCCTACCCCTCAGTTGCTGTGGGTGTTTGTTTCAGGTATTTTGTGTTGGAAATACGCGCTGTTACCAGCAGCTGAGAGGAGCAGCTCTGATTGCAGAAGCAGTGGTAGCATTCAATGCCCCCGAATTTCTTACGTGGTACTGTCCATGCTCTGGATGTTCACAGGTTACAAGAAAGGTCTTAGGGGAAAACAAGTAAAAATAAACATTTTTATAGGCAGAAAGACAATTTCAGGAGAAAAAAAGTTAAATCGTTAAAAGAAAACCTCCACCTTCATAGTGGACAGATTTTTTAAAATTTCTTTTCAAAAATGCTTGTTCTATATACTCTTTGATAACATGGTAAAAATGTCTTAAAGCCACAGACCTATTCAGAAACTTCAAGAGCCGAGAGTTGATGGCATGCTGCACTTGCTGTTTTGATGAGTTTACACTCCACGAAGAGGAAGGAAACATCCCCCTGCACAGCATATGGCAGCACTACAGGAGATAGCAACAAGAAATGACCTTCAAGGGACCATCTGCCAGTTCTGCTCCAGTCGCACCTCCTCCTTGCCCACAACATGACCCTTTTACCAAGGAGACCAGCAAAGGATGCACATGGGAAACATCCTAAACAGTTAAAGCTCATGCTAGGCTTGCATCATTCACTTCACCTTTGCTAGAGTTTTTCCAATCAAATGCAAAGAGCACTTAACCTTTAACACTGTTGTCCAGAAGCATCTGAACATACCACTGAAATCATGGCCCAGAGGTGGTTATCCATTCCTCACTGCTTCCTCATCTTCACATATTCTTTCAAAGAATAACAAAGGGAGAAAACTGCTAAGATAAAAATGTGATCTTTATGGCAGATGGTACCACAGGATAAATGGCTGTCGGTCTGCTGTAAATAATTCATCATTGTCAAGTGTGGTGCTCCAGTCATCTCAACAGAAGTATGTGATACTAAGAAAAATGTAACATTTGTCACAGAAGTACCAAAGACATCATGGGGCTTTCTTTTTAACCCAAGTTAGGCACAAGAATATGATTGACAGAGCAAGACTTTAGAGATGCACAGGAACAACCTTCCTTACGCACACACACATCCCACACCGCAAGCTGTGTGACCCCCATAACCAGAGACAAGTTAAGCTGAGTGCCACTGACTTTCCATTCACTCGTGAGAAGGTGATCAGAGAATGAGAGGAATGGGCAGGAGCTTTGTTCTGTTTCTCTCCTAAGCCCCCACCATGGCAGCCTGTGCACATCACATTCCCTGCACATTTAGGCCACCAGCAATTTATAAGATGTGTTAGAGAGAAAATGAAGTAGGGGGTCAGCTGGGGCTCACAAGATACCCCTCAGCCTCACAATTCCTAGCACAAAGCCTGGGGCAGTCCAGCTCATGCCACACTGCTTGACAGCAGGGTTCAACCTCCTGTTTCAGGGATCATATGGGAACAAGTGGGCAAACAGGCAATCACCAAGTGGAAGACATTTCTGAATACTGCCCTTACGATGTAGCATTTCCCTTAGACGGCTCTGGAGAGTCCAGACCTACTAGAACTATTCTTCCCAAATTACAGGGAAGACCAGCAAAACAAGGAACAGCATTAGTTGATTCAGTAGAGAAAATCCAGGTAAAGAACTGTAAACACAGAGTTACTTGTTCCCCATGCTGGTCTCTCCAGTAACTGCACAGAGATGATATGCTTGACCTCAAAGGGCAGCTTGAGTCACCTATTAATCTCCTCCTTGAAGAGGTCCACATATCCATCTTAGGTGCTCAATAGTGGCACTGAATGCATCCTTAGGGTTCTCCCTCATCTACACCTCTTATAAAATACACAATGTTGTTACAGGTCCCAGCTTGAGCATACAGTTATTTAGCTCAAGAGAATTTTTTTTAATCCCCTACACTTCTGGCTGATGCTTGTGCATTCCAAGCATCAGTGAGAAGTGCTTCTCTAACAGCCATAATGGATGGGGCACAGGACCAGCCCAAAGGGCCTCCAATGCCTGCCCATGGCAGACACATTCCCCCAAACAGCAGGCAAGGATGAGCTGCCAATGCTGTTCCAACCCATAGAAATAGCAGACAGACCTGAGATGTAGGATGAATATAGTCTTCATTCAAATAAAATATGCTTGTGCAAAATAGTGTCAACACCTCCCCTCTTTTTTTCTTCTCCCCTCTTGTCACTTCTCTCTAATTTCTGCTCATTTTACCCACATTACAGCTGTAGCTGTATAAATGACAGGCTGTGGCCTAGCATCATGTGACGGATCATCCTGCATCAGCTCTGAAAAATGGAGATGCTGTCAACTGTCTGGTTCTCCTCACATTCACTGTCAGCATCAGTGCATTCAGGCAGCATGTCACAGCCATCTGAACAAGATGAATACAGCACTGTGAACATCAGCTTGGGAACCAAGTCAATCAAACATGTGACCACAACCACACAGAATCATTTGTGCTGAGAAACTGCCACAGAGAAAGGGTGCCTAGTGCCCTACTATGCACTGCCACTGGTAGTTTTTAATTAAAATATCTGCTTAATCTAGCTGAAAAACAAAGAGGGATTTTTGTGATAAGGCTTTCCATACAGTAGCTCGTAAAGAAAATCCCAGCAGCCCCTGGGGTTGAAGACAACCTTGGTGTGAACTACAGCTGTCAGGGACCAGACTTGCAGTTCCTAATCTCACTGGACTAATTTCACTGACAAGCTCCCACTGTGGTGCAAGGGGATTGAGTCTCCTGTGCTACCCAGGTGCCTCTAATAACGGGGTCAGAGGAGATAATGTTGCCCTCCTTTCCTCTACCTGGTCTAATAGGTGTCACTGCCTATGGCAGGGGGGTTGGAACTGGATATCTTTAAGGTTCCTTCCAAACCATTCTGTGATTCTATGACTGTTCAGTACAGCTAATCTGGAAAGGAGGTGAAATTAAAGGGACCAAAGAGAAGACTGCTGCCATTTAGTTCTCATTTGTAAAAGCAAAAACAGCAATGAGCCATGCAATGGTTCAGTGCTACGCTGTTCACAGTACAACATGGGTGTGCACTGCCTCCTTTCCTACCATCCCCTCCTCAAGGCTCCTGGACTCCGTATCCCAGCTGAGTGCATTAAAGGTTGTGCACCCCTTATCAAGGCACCTTGAAACAGAGGCCTTTCCCATATAACAAGAAGCTGCACAGTGAAAAATGGTAGAGGGCATGAAATGGGAAAATGAATGTTAGTCCTGTTCCACTGTATGTCATCAGACCATATCCATAGTTTTTCTTTTTTTTCCTCTCTTCTCTCTGTCCCTAGAATGCTCCTCTCATAAATGTGTGCAGGTCTTTATGTGTCTCTCTCATAAAATGTCTGTATTCTGTTGCCTGCTACAGGTTGGTCTCACAACATGGACAATCAATCAATCACTACACAAACAAGCAGGAAAATGTTAACCCGTTGTGCCTGTGCTCAAACTGGTTTCAACATCAACAAACTAAAGCAGTGGTCTGGAAAAACACCCAAAATGCCTTTAGCAATTCAGTGATAAAAAGCAGCATTCACTCAGTTGAAGTGGCATTTATGGGCAAATTTTTGAGCACTGTCCCAGAATGAAAAATGGGCAGTATGTTAAAATAAGTATCATAAAAACATCAGGAAAAATGCCAAAACAGCAAGACTTTGCAAAAATCAGAACAGTCGTATTCAAAGAGAATAGGATTTCAGCTCAGATAAAAGAAGACTGTTTCAGCTGTGTTGGGAGGTTCTCCAACCAGAAGATCCATTCGAATTGTCAGTGGAAGCCTGGACTCTTTCTGGCTGCTAACACAAACATTGAATCTCTTTCTGGGGTGGCAGAACCTCTGCTACATGGCCGTATATGAATGACACAGCTCAGAGGACAAAGAGGAACTCCACTGCAGTTAAAGGAGCACTTCTGGCTTTATCAGAAGGAGATGAGCTAAACTGTGAAGGAAAAGCTGCATACCATACCATTAACAGTAAAGTGACCTCCTGATTTTTTGGATTGCATCTCTCGGCCTTCCTTGGATTGCCATCTCACTTGGTACCTGAATGAGAGCACTGTCTCATTCAGTACTTTATTTGAAAATGAAAATTTAGAGTAATTGCATGAGGATCCCTCCATGACTCTTCTGCCCCTCATGTGGCTCTTGACAAAAGGAGAATGTTCCTTGCCTTCTTGATGTAGAATGCACATGCAGCTGAGATAGGCAATTTATCTGAAATATGATACCCATTATTAAAAACAGCAAAAATCAAGACAGGTTACTTAAATTAGTAAAAATATTCCCCAAATTCCAAAAGACAACCACTATAGTTCCTGTGGATTCTCTACTGTCCTCGTCCCAGTCGGCAGGGACAGACATATGGAGATGTTCATGTGCAACTGTGGATATGAATCAAATGAAGATCCTACTTCTGAAATATATATCAAACTGTACCAGCTACTTCTGTCCTATGATCTGCCTAAACAAAGAGATGCATTTGTTTAAATAGCTCCCTGCACTGACAAGGACCTTAAAACAGCTCAGTATCAGTTGATAACATCTAGAAAGTGAAATCAGTTCACAGCCAGGGGATCATATAAATTGTGGAAAGTTTCTTCAGTTTTATATCACAGCCTGCGCTCCTGCCATACACACATGAAAAAATAAGCAGTGAGGCCTGAGACCGTATTTGATTCTGCTAATATTCAGACCTAGTCCATTAGGGAGATTAAAAAAAATTCTACTATAGTTCACGAAAGATAGAACAAAACTGAATTTCTCGTTTCTACTAATAGTATTTTGAAGAATAATGCAGGAAAGCTGTGAGAGATTTTACTTTCTATTTAAAGAAACACTATAGAAATTACAGAACAATCTGTCTTAAAATAATTAATTCTTCATGACCTAGCAAATTGGACTTTTATTTGCCATGAGGTAGAGTTACCTGACACATTGTCGAGTTGATGGATGTTTTTAAAGTTAGATCTCCTCCTAAAATGCAGGCTCTCTGCTGCCAGCATTTGAGTAATGCGCTGGCTCATTAACAGATCTCTTTGTACGAGAAGAGGTAGAAGATTATCCCCAAGCTCATGTCTTCTAGCCAAACAGACACATTATTCTTGCTGTGCTCAAAGTTCTGAATGGTCATTTACAGTAAAGGCAACAGCTTTCACTGGAAAACAAGTGACTTGCCAAGAAATGATGAATTTAAAAAAAAAAAGAAAGAATAAAGAGAAGCAGATCTATTGCAAATCTCCAAACGATGAAGCTTTGACAGGGAACAAACTTGAGAAATGCTGTAACTTGATCATCTATCTCATACCTCAACAGCTCTGCTATTCCTTTGGATTCTACCAAGAGGAATACAGAAATGTGACAGAAATGTAGGTGTCAGAAGACAACCTGACTGGGGGCAGGGACTGGAGAGGCAAAGAAAGCTATGAAATGTGATATAGGTATAGTGCCAAGTAATGCAGTATTAAGACAAGCTGACATTACTAGAACAGATATAATTCCTGGCCTTATTTGATGGTGCTCATTCACTGTGTTCATCACTTCTTATCCAAGCTGTCAGGAACATTGTAGCACTTATCATACACAGTATTAACAAAAAACACACCTTTGAAAACTGTGTTAAACAAACTGAGATAATTCATGACAGAGTTGCTAAACTCACAGGAAACGGGTTTGTTTTCTGACCACTGAGCCAAAATCTTGAAGATTTTTCATGACAGGCACTTCTCATATAACCATTGCTTACGTTTTTCTCAACAAGAAGCTTTCTAAAATCTCCGTCTTGTGGGGTAACTGCCAAGAAAGTAGACAACTTCAAATTCTTCAAATCTCAAGTGTTAACTGGTGGGTCAAATAGAATCTAGTGGGTCATCTGTGTGCCATGTCAGCACTTCAGTCAATAAGAACTGATACCTAACAGACCAAAACCCTTTGGGATATTAGTTTGTGTTCTTTTAAATTAACATTGCATGTAAACTAGTCTACATAATTGAGTTCTGGGATAACATTGTGATATTAGGGCAAGATTTGAGCCAGTCTCACCTGTCATTACTGCACTAGAAGAGCATAAACACAGATCCAGTATGGAGTGCAGTCACACTTGTCTGGTAGTTGCATGCAGAGAACATGCCTCTCATCGTTTACATCTCAGATCAGGGAATTAGACTTCTGTCAGCGTCAGTGGAGTCAGTGAGGGAGAAAAGAGAATCAATCTGCATTCCATACTAGTTGGATAAAGTAAGTAGATCTGGTCAAACAGTGAACTAATTCAGAACTAGGTCATGAAACAAGTTAGCTCTGATATTATTGACCGAGTTGCATTATTCATTGTGTGCAGATAATTGCCAGGTCATTTGCAAAATATTTGTGGCTCATGATTATTTCACAAATACTCATTTCTTCAAAAAAAGTTTCGGTCACCCAGTGAGGAAACAGGGAAAGAATTAATATGAACTGGATAATCTATTATATATCACAAGCATTGTCTTGCTGAAGTGAACCTGTCATGAATAATCCATAGACCAAAAGAGATGCACCTATCGCTTACAACCAACACAGAGATAACAGGCTTGGTCTGCAAACAACAGAAAGTAGGTTGTTTATTGTATAATTTATTTGCAACAAAAAATTCAGGGTGCTGATTTCTTTCCCAGGACACATTAAAAATAATGTCTATTTTGAAAGCAGTGAAATCATATAAAGTTAAATAACAAAAATTAATTAGATTAATTAATGCTAAGAACTTGAAGGTTGACTTCAGAGCCAACAAGGAAAAAGAGTAAGATAACAAAAAAAATCTATTTACAGATTCTATATTGCTTCTCCTGGATGATAAAGAAGTGATATGTACTGACAGTGTCAGTAAACTCACAAATTTGCTGAGATCACTATCACCATTGCTGAAAAAAGTAGCCCACTACTCTCTGTCAGCCTCAAGACATGATTACCCAATCATGTACTTTGCTACATGCACGGAGTCACCTCAGTACCACCTTCAGCAAAGTTGTTTCAGTAGTCAACGTATTACCAAGAGGCAGTGTCAGGGAAAAGTCAGTAGTGAAAAATCTAAATTTCTTCATCCAATAATGCTTCACTGCTATGAATAAAATAGGCCTTTACTGTTTTAAGGACATCATTTTGCTGCCTCCAGTTGTAACCTTCCCAAGTGCCAAAGATGAATAAGAATGAAGTGTTACTTGGCCTTGAATGGAAGACTCCTTTCTTGAGAGAAGTAAGAGCTTAAAGGACACAGGGAAAATTATTCAGACATTAGACATTTTTTTTCCCATGGAATTCTTATTACGCTTTGAAATTTTCCTCTTGAACTTCCAAATCTGGATATTCCTTTAATGAATCAGATGTCTAGGAAATGGCCATAGTTTGCTTATTTTCATCTGTTTTATCATTAAGTACCTCCTTAAAAATCTTTCCTAATTTCTTGCAGAATTAGAAATAATAGGATTGCTGGAGATAGAATCTCCAGATTTGCCTTCACAGAGATGGCAAAAAAAAACCCCCAAAAAAGACCCACTTTAAAACCCATAATGTGGCCTTGCCTTCAGGTTCCACTATGATGACACTTTTCCTTAATAAAGGAGTGAAAAAATGTGGTGAAAATATGTTCTAAGTCAGACACTCTAATCTGCCTCTTTCTGGTTTTATTAGTATCTCAGTTTACAAATTTGGTAGACTTCATGCCTGAAACTCACAGGCAGTTGGGGATAACCACTAAAGGGAGCTGTACAAAGCTAAAAACAAAGCAGCTGCAAGTGTTAGGAGTGGACTAAAGACTTAATCCTGCAACATCCTACTCAGGTAAGTGGGCCTTAATAATGTATCTTAACTTTGTGTAAAATTGGACACAAGGAACAGCTTGAAGACTTTGTGCATATTTTGCAGTAGTCTGAAATGTTTCGTGAAGAAAACCAGGTTTTCAAGCTGTCTTTTGGGTGTTACCATGGCAGTTGATAAAAGGAAATAATTTTCAAGGACAGACATGTCAAGTGCCTGATGCCCAACAATCATCTTCAAAATACTTGAGGCACGAAGGCAGGGCTATTCACCCACTGGTAGTACAAGCAGGAAAGAGTGTAATCACTTTGCATAGTTTCTCTCAGGAGGCTGAGGACAAACAGGAACAAATCTGAGGTCACTGCAGGCTAACATGGCAATTACCTTACCCTCCTTTTTCCCGAGAGGTGTCCCTTGTGCTTTTATGAGTTTCAGAAGAGTACTCAGCAGATGCTGAACTTCCAAAACAAAGGATTGCTCACATGCCACCCTCACAGTTTAGGGGACAAGGACATGCTAGAGCATTTCCCTGATTCAGGGGTCAGATGAATAGACAAATCTTCAGACTTTTTTCAAGTAGCTTATTACTCTGTTCAATTTTATATTCTCTGTTCATAAATACCTGTTCTACTTTTGTCCTAGCTTTTTCTGTTAACTTTTTTACAGTTTCAGAAAAATTCTGGAAAATATGCTCATCTTCTATATTTCTTTATTTATTTAAGATCCAGTATTTCATATTTACCTCCATTTTATGGCCCCTTGGAATACATGAGTCATATCCATAGCAGTAAATGTCTGTAAATAATGCAATGTCATGTAACAATATGAAATACAAAAGCCACACGTTAGAAAACCACACTGGTCAACATACAGCTTGTAGTCCAACACTCTCAATATTCTCAACTATCTACCTAATTCAAATTGGTAGTTTTACAAGGAATATGAAATTTTGGTCTAAATCTCCTTTAATGTATTTTGGACCTAAGCATAATAGACATTGTTTTGGTTTCAGACCCATATAAAGTGGTTTTTATATACAGGGAGAAATAAAACACAAAGGGAGAGAAGAAGAGAACAATTAATATGATTTATTAATATGAAATATGCATTAATCATTAGCCAGCCACTCTACATTCATCACTTACAGGAAGGCTCATCATTCAAACCCTTTTTGGTGTCAATGCTAATTGCCTGATCTTGGGGATGATCTTCCTTTCCACTGAAATCAACAAGACAACAACTTTCACTAACTTTTACGGGTACACATTTTGCACCTTCATGGCAGCCAAAGAGCTACCTCCTTGTGTTTCCTCCGTTTCCAAATAAAATGCCTCCTAGGCCTCTTCTTTTGCCTTAGTTTTTTTCAAGATGACACCTATATGTTCATAATTTTAGCAACTGTTTTAATCTACAGCGATTGCTTCATCACTGAAGCTGCTGGGAACATCACAAGGTTTTCTCTGTAAATCACTCCGCTCTTTGCTCTTGAGTTTTACTTTTACAAGTACAGCCACTACAGATATAACATCTGACCTTAACACAGGCATTTAGTGCTTACCTGCCACTAAAACCACTACTTTGCATATCACCACGGAGTAAATACAACACACGCTCATACCAGGAAGGCTGCTTGGTAGGAGGATGGTACATCATACACAACACATAAAGTACATCACCTGTCGTAGCAGATGCCATATCTTTATGTAACAGAATGTCTTGTTTTGCTTTACTCATCAGACTACTGATGTCAGAGGCTGAAAATCTTCTGGTGCTCATACCTTACTTCTGGAATAAATTTTTACCTCCTCCAACAGGTACCAGCACATACAGGAAAGCTCTCATGGGAGATTGCAAATCCACAAGGATGTTCGCCTAGGCCAAACCTAGAAGTTCACAAAAGTCTGGGATTCTTTGCAGTCCAGAGCTCGCACATGAGATACTCATTCAGTATAGTGGCTTAGACAGGCTTAGAAAACCACTGTACAACAGGCAGCTAGATCCATTTAACTCAGATATGTAAAAATGCTTCTCTAAAGGTATTATACTACCTGCAGCAGCCAGCAAAGGAATCACACAACTCAACTCTGCGTCACAGAGAAGGTTTTCCCTCCCCACACACCCAGTACACGTTCGTCTTTAAAATAGTTCCCACACCATTTTTGTCACTGAAACAGCATTACTGGAAAATTGTCACTAATTCTTTTTTCATCTTTCACAAGAAATGTTTCCCCATTATTTTATTTTAAATGTTCACATCATTTTGAAGCAATTTCCAAAATCACTGACATTTTTATTTCATGAGAAGCAGTCTTTTCTTAGCCTTCACTAAAAAAGAATGTAACCCCTGCTGTTTTCTGTGAATTGGCATTTTCAAAAGTTGTTTTGAAAATTATTCAAAAATTGTTTGGAGTCTACTTTAGTGTAACACAGCATAGAAAAGTTCATTGGAGATAGATCCATTTCCAATGGTGCGTATTATGTTATTTAAAAAAAAAAAAAGTGCTTTCTGATTGTCTATGTAAGCCTACAATAATTTCTATCAAGAGCCCTGAATGTGCTAATGGACTCCAATTCCCATGAATTCAATGGAAGCAACACACTTTAGCATCTCACAAGGAGGTAACTGCCACCACATGACTGGATTTTCAAAGGGCAGTTTCTCAAACTACCTTTGTCTTTAAAGAATTCAATTTAGTCAGCCCCAAAGCCTGTCTCAGTCATACAATACATGTTTACAGTCCAGCTATTTCTCCCATTGTTCAGCACATAACTTTCAAAACCAGCTATTAAATGGCTGCCTCCTTAGTCCCCAATCTCTTTAATTTGCAAAACTGCTCACCTCTTCATTGGAATGTCTCCAGAGGACTTGACCATTGTCTGTTAGGGAGCCTACCTAAAGCCATAAGATCAAACAAACAAAAATTCAGGTTTCTGAAAAAAAAACCCCAAAAGCTGGTTGTTGGTTGCACAATATAAGAGGTTTGAAGAATTCAAGCCAAGTTAGAAGGTTCTGGATTTGAAGCAATGACAACAATAATAAAAATCACAGAAACTGAATTGACTAAATTAATTTTCTTGTAAAAGTGTCACAGTTACAGATGGTAACAATCTGGAAATAGCTGCAAAGAGAAAATAATTACAAAGGGATGAAAATGTATTAATGCTCAACCGTACTGGATGTGTGGGAAAGTATACCCTGATGTATTCCGGCTGTCCTTAATTCATCACCCCACTGTACTAAGCGCCCACGTTTACAAACAAAAACATTGTCTCACTTGTTGAAATCCTTTATTTAGTAATCTGTGTAGGCTGAAATGTTGAAAATGGTTTCTAAATTCCTGGCTTCTGAATCTATCTTCAAAGTTGGTTTTGCCTGTATTATCATACAGCTGCAGGCTTTAATCAAAGGTCATTAGATTTACTGATTTCTGTCAAAAGTCCTAACATCATTCCTTCAAAGGAAATACCTACTATTTTAGAACTTGCAAGGAAATGACAATCTGAAATTGTTCCAAAATAAAATCTCATGCCGAGGGTGAGAGGCAAGAAGAGAGAAACTCTGGAACATTCTTCAAAGTGGGCATTAGTATGGCTTGAGAAACTGCAAAATTGCAGAGAAGTTTTAGCCAAAAACCCGAAGTCAACAGACCCTCGGTGCCCATGATACCCATGTCATTTTTTAGCACCTACAATCACACACTGCTCCATGAAACACTGCACCTGTCAAAAATCACCCAGGTTTTCAGTACCCTCTGCCTCAGGTGCTCACAATTGCCCACATGGTCTAGAAATTAACCCCAAGCCATTTGAGAAGTCCAGTCCAGCAGGTGTGCTAAAGCCTCCATCGTGCGTCAGGCACATTCCAAGTGGAGCACCATGCCTCAGAAGTGCATGCCCTTGCCAGGAAGCAGACAGCAGGGCTTCATGCAGGTACCTGTGTAGGCAGCCTCCAGGTAATTCCATGTAATTCTCTTGGAAGAGATCATATTCACTCCCTTGAGACAGATCTGCAATTCTATACAGAATTAAATGCAGTCTTGGAAAAAGTATGACAAATTACATATTTTCCCTCATTTATAAACCACAAATGGCTATTATGATGCATAGAAAGGTGCCCCTAAGTGCAGGGAGGGCATACACAATACTCTCTCTTTTGTAATCCCATCAAGGTGGTAGGCTCAAATAAAGTCCCTGATGTTTAGGAGAGCTGCCAGTATAAGTAGAAGAGGAAGAAAGGGGACACATATTGATAGGATGCACCACTTGGCAGCAATGAACAACTGCAACTTCTCAAAAGGTGACACAGCTACTTATTGTCTTGGCAAGTGACATTGACTTTAACCTCCAGCAGATTTTGAACAAGGATAGAAAAAAGGTTTCCGGAAATGGAATCATACTAATGATATTGGGGCTATTTAATATCAGTTTCTAGAGATGACTGCTAAGTGACCAGAGCATAGTGCACAAAGTAACATCTTACTGCCTGGACTGGCGAAAGCAAACAGTACCACTGTATAGATCTGTCTCTCTGCACATGAAAGCAGAACCTGCACACACACTTCATCAGGCTCTTAATTTTTGTCTACTTTCGACAGTGACCCAAATAGGCTAAATGCTTTATGGACCCATCAAGAATCGCCTGCTCTGTTGAGCTTAGCCATAAAAAGGGGAACCACAGCAGACGTGTTCCTTGCCATCCTTGGTGCTATTTACAGCTCCCAAAATCATCAAAACCAGAAACAATGGAACAAAACTGAGTACAAGATCCAAATGGCATGGTCAAAGAAAAGCAATTCCACCCTTCATAAGCGGTACAATTTGAATTTTGTGAAGAGGTACATTAAGGGATGTAGCTTGAACACACAGCTGTCCAGGCATCACAGGACTAAGACAGATGTTTACACATGAAGAAGCTCAGCTTTCTTTCCAGGCAATGCACATTCAGAAGACCTGCTAAACACTGGATGCCTTTGTGTCACTGCCAAGCGGTTGTAATGAATGAAGCACTTCTCAATCCCAGCTAAGATCAAAACATTATTGGTGAAGAAGAAGAAAGATCCTTCTGTACTAAATAAACCAAAGGTTCTGTACTTCAAGCAGTCCTTTGGGGAGTTCAAGTGGAGCCTGAGAAAGACATGATAGAGAATACAATAGTCCCTCTTCTGCAGAAGCAAAAGAAGAGTGCTTTCCTTCTTTCCAGGCCTGAAAAAGCAGTGCTGCCCTCAGCTCCCACATTGTCTCAACTGGTGTTGTAAAAGGTTCCATCTGCTCCAGCCACAGAGTCAGTTATCCATGATGCTTACTCTGTGCAGGCACTCACAATTACTGAAGATTAGTGTTCATGTCTGAAACTGTTCAAAGCAAAAAGTAACAGATGTTTTATTCTAAATAAGATCCCAGCGGATACATATCCGCACCCTCACCATTACTTAAGTTTTTCCTCCATATTATTTGGAGAATATGAGAGCAAGCAGATAGACTCTCATCCTGATAGTCTAACTGAACTGAGATTTAGCTTTCTGAAAATCAGCAAACTGGATTGCAAGCACATTATTGTTTGCAGCTATGCAATGGCATTGGTAGCATAATGTTTGTTAATTTTCTGTAGGGTTTATGATCAAGTGTATGCACTACTGTAGAGAATATGCGCAACTGTAGTTACACTCAGTTTATCTATAAAAGGGTTTGTTTTGTTTGCATTAGACAAAAGAATTTCATTGTCAGAAGAAGGCTAAAGTTTCTGTTATTGTTACTTGGGCAGTAGTAGTGTGTGGGTTAGTGGATCTGCCCACAAAAGCTAAATAGCTTTAGCCACTTCAAACACAAATTGTGAAGAGTTGTTATATCCTAAACTGTAGCCAGAAAAGGTCCTTAGCATAGTTGGCCTAAACTAGGAAGCATCTTAGCTATGTAAACACTACTTCTGAAGAAGATTAACATGGATAACAAGTTGCTGTCCTGATGAGCTCATAAATGGGGTAGGGTTTTGGTTTTGTTTTGCTGGGGGTTTTTGGTTTTGTTTTGGAGGTTTTTTTGTGGTTTTGTTGTTGTTTTGTTGTTTGTTTTTTGTTGCTTTGTTTTGGTTTTTTGTTGTTGTTTCGTTTTGGGGGGAGGGGGTTGTTGTTTTTTTTAAAAGGGCATCAGAACATTAGTTTCAGCAGAACTAACTGTAGCTTAGATTCCTGCTGCTATTTCCCAACTGGCTTCTCAGAACAGCAATCCATCATAACTCTCTTGCTATATTTTTACTCTATTTATGTGTTTCCATTCATTTCAGTTTGATCAGGAAATAATTGAAAAGTTCAGTCTTTTGCTACTAATGAAAAATGGACATTAAAAAAAAAAAAAGTCAGCAATTGACACAATTACCTAAGGGATTTAAATGTTAACATAAAAGGAACATTAAGTTTATCCTCTCCTTAAGGAAATTTTAGATTGGACGTTTATGCTAGGCTTTGTAATACCTGTGTAGCATACTCCTGACATCAGCAGCAATAATCATGCCAAAGTTCTACAGGCTAAGTCCTGTGGTCTCTGAAGTGGATGAACTGAGTAAGTCCCTTTTCAAGTAACTTCCACCTGCAAAGTTACACCTGAAACATTGCTCACTTCTGGGTCTAAAAAATGCAAATGTGAAACTTTCTGGTTATTTTTTCCAAGTGTTCTTCCTCAGTCATTAAGATTCAAAAGAGACATTACAAATATGGAAGAGTTTTTGATCTGAAGTAAAAAAAAATATTTAGAGAAAAGTAAATAACAACATGAGATACTACTTTCTCATTTAAGCATCATGGTGGGTGTCTAAAGTTACGGAACAACAAGGTCACTTCTTTTTAAAAATTGCAGTAATGCAAAACTAGGGAAGCAACTTCAGCAACCATAGAAAAATGTGCAGTGAATCCAAGTCCAATGAAAAACCTAATCTTTTACACATACAGGCTAATTCACCGGAGCAGGCCTTCCCCAGCTGCAGCTGCTCAGAATCAGTGCTTGCCCTCCCCAGAAGCTGCCTCTCCAGCACAAGGCCTCTTGACCAGCAGAAACACTCACCCTACCTGTCTCATCTTGTTTTCCCAAACCCTTACTAACAGAAACACATTAACTGTTAATCCAGGCTACCCAGCATTCTGCTGAGCATCTCTTTCATGGTTTAAGCAAAAGAAGGTGCTACCTTTTCCTAAAATCAGAGCACAGCGAAAGGTTATGCAACACAACATTCACCACTCCACGGGACAAAGCTCAAATGCTGCTTCATATGCATGCTGAATATAAATAATACTGTATGTATATGCTGTATGAAAATTAAGATTGCCAGTAGTTATCTTTTGCCCTTTCTTTGTCAGGGCAAGCAGAGAGCTTTCCTGACATCTATCTTTTCTTACTTGGAGCTTGTGCATGAAAGAATGGGAGGTGTCTTGTTCAGAAGATCCTTTTTCTTACAGTAACCCATTTCCCCAGGCCAGCTATTGACAAAAGGTTTGTCCCATGAGTAGTCTTGCTTTTAGTACACTTGAAGAGTCAAATACAGCTAATGACAATACAGAATCCTTGAGCACAGCTCGAAATTCTTGCTTAATTTTCAGTGAATTTTATAGAATTATGACTACTGCTATTTGGAAGGAAGCTAGCTGGCACAGGATCAAGCAATACACCAACAGTTTCCAATATGGAGTAAGGTATTAACTTTTCCAAGAGTTTACAGCTCAGCAGTAGCTGTCTTTTAAGAGCTACATTTGAAAAATAAGAAAATAAAAGTACTTTTACAAGTACTGCTACTTTTAACTACTTCTGCTGCTTTTAAACACTTTAAAAGAAGACTTAAAAGTACAACTAAGGTTATAACTAGACTTAATTTTAAACAAACAGAGAGATATAGTTTACATATTAAAAAAAAATAAAAACAAAAGAAGCTCTGTCTGCTGAGTGGACAAAGTCAATTTAGCCAGGCAAGATCTAGACAGCATTCTCTCTCCATAAACAATGTAAATACCACACCTCTAACATCATTAAAATATATGTAGACATCAAAATCCCTGGGTTCCAGGTGTTACAAAGTTAACTTTTATTGTCGTGCAGGAAGTCATGCTCATATCAACAAGTGCTGCTTACGGAGTTATCTTCCACTTGAGAAAGAAAGTTTGGCTTGAACTTTCATCATCCTCAAGACCTTTTATTCTTTTTAAAGGTTACTGTCAATCAACATTTGTGCTAAAAAAACCCCAATTTTCCTCTGCTCGTGGTTCCTTAACTGCTTACATATTACCTTAAGATAATCTTAAAACATTCCTAATCTTCTTTAAAGCAAACCCCTTTGGGTATAGGAACACAGAGATTCAGAGCAAGTTTTTCTTCTCAATCTATTTGTACCTGTCTTGCTAAGTACAATGTGTCAACCAAGCCCACATCCTGGATTTAAATTTATAATGCTCAGTTCACCAGAGGGATTTACCTTTGCAGGCAGGAAAGAGGCCTGTTCAGATGCATCTTAATGCCTGAATCATTTTCAGAAAAAATTATTATGCAAATGAACATGAATAGCATTAAAAAACATATCTTGGAGTTCTGAGTTGCAGTAGGAAAAAGTTGGTTTAGTATGCTTCCCTTTATCCATGGCTGATCAGTACCATATACCATGGGCTGGTCTGCACTGGCCATTCAACACAACAACAGGGCAGTCCCTGCTGTAGATATGAGAGCAATTCTATGGTTTCTTCCACTTGCCTTCCTCTTATCCATCCTCTAAATCACCCTAAGAAGGGTTAGGATCTGTTGGATTTGGATTACACCCATAGTCTAACATTTTAATCTTCTGTGAAACGCCATTCACAGGAAAATGTGTAATGTCCTCAAGAAGCTGTTTACCAAGCACCGCCTTATTGAGGCAGCATAATTAATGAATATTAATCCAGATAATAACTCAGCAGACAGACAGGAATGCAGTGTCAGCACCCAGCAAGATGAAAATGGGATGCCTTCCTGTGTGCAAAGAAAGCAAACACTTTAATATTAAAGAAATTTCGGGAAATGAAAACAGAAAAGGCTGGGGAGTTCAGCTGGAGGTGGATTTGCACACTGCCAGATTTCTATTTCTGGAACAAGTTTTTACCTTTTTGGTTTTAAAATGAGGAATTATGAGAAACTCTTCAGTGTCCCAGGAAGTCTTAAAATGCAGTAAAATGCATCTTTCTAAATTTTTTGATCAGGCAGCAAGAAGTGATTAAACTCCTTGTTGCCCAAACTAGCAGTAGGTAACTGTAATTTCAGTTACAGCACTGGAAGGAATACTGGGAGAACAATCTATGTTCTTATGTCTCTGTGCTGGCTATGCCAAATCACAGGAGGGAACTGGAGGCTGGATTGTCTGCCATACAGCCTCTCCGGTCCTTGCAATCTTATCCCTGGTCTCAGAGTATCTGTTGCCTATGCAAAAACCTGCTCTTTGGATCTACTTCTCGGATGTGACACTTGGTTTTATTTGAGGAGTTGAAGTTGACTCTTCCCAGGGAAGGGAAGAAGCAAGTACCCAAGTCATGGAAACCTGCTGTGAAGGTCCATATGTATCTCTCTCTGCTCAATATGGAATTGCACTGTGATGATTAAAACAAATCCAGATTTTTTTCATTATACTCCTTTTCCAGAGGAAAAATAAATTATATTTTTCATAAAAATTATCTGGTTTTTTTTTTTTCTTTTTAGCTAAACTTCTTTAGGGTGCAATTAGTCTGGAAAGTCTTATATATTGTGTTTTCACATAGGGAGCTATATAGTTCTTTGGAGGACAAACATAAAAGACTTCATGAGAAAACATGAGCTAAAGATATAAACATATTTTAAATACAACGCAATTTTTCCAGAGCTATGGAGAGATAAAAACACTAATTTGCTGAATAAATGGTTATAGGATCTGTTGACATATTGTTACTGCTAACTCTCAGCAGTACAAAAGTTCCTTGAGAAGCAAAACTAATGAAAACTGGTTGGTTTCCTATCAATCAGGATTCCACAGACACTCTGTCTAACACTGTATATGCTCGAGGCACAGATTTCCCTCTGCTTTCAGGACATTCATAACATCACTCTCCTCTGCTGATCTCTGCTGCCCAGTAACATATTTATGTTGCTGCCTTTATGTGAATGCGGACATGAACAATATATCTCCTCTACTTACTTCCATGAATCATGCAGTTTTGTAGGCTCAGAAGAACTAATTATCTTCAGAACTTCTGTCAAATTTGGTTAAAAACAGTGAAAGCAGTGAGAAGAGTAAAAGGAGATGTGTGCAGATGTGCAGACAAGCACAGAGCATGATCTCTTAAGCCATGTTTCCTGAGGAAAACAAGCTAAAAAAGGAGTGTGGCAGTAGTTTTTTCAAAGCTCGTTCAAATAAGGAGTTACATTGTATATCCTGTTCAGCATGCCTTTTTTTATACTATTGGAATGCAGTTGCATTCATAAGCAGCTATAAATACATGCCATAGAAACAACATATAGTTGCTGCTTCTCCTTGCTCCCAGCCAAACCTCATCTCTCCAAATCTAAGACAAGAGCCTATTTTGGAAACTGAACTTCTGCAATATGTGTATTTGTGCTATTTGGAAAAGGACAAGTTTTTTTGAGAACCAAAACCAACATAAAATGCCCTTGTATCGTTAGTTGTACAGTTTTCCTTCGCAGCTAAAAAGAGCAGTAATTTTAACCTTGTAGGCATTAGGATGCAGAAGCTTTAAAAAACTTATAAAAAACTTCTCAAAAAGGTGCTTTTTTTGTCACCCTAAAATAAAGCAAATTCAATATCTCATACCTACTTTGTAAATACACCTCACAGACAAAGAACAGCAGCTTGCTTTCATAGTGTTGGTATCTTGGAAAAGTTGATACATGCCTCTGGCATATCAAAAATATTTTTCTATAACATCAGGGAACATTTCGGGAATAGGGCCACGTGACAAGCACAGCACAAATTCATAAGGGTGCTCAATCCACATTCTCAAGAGATTATTGATTTGAGAGGACTTTTGTCCCTAAGTGGCAAGCTTGCCATTGCAAGGGAAGAGGCAGGCTTAGCAACATGACTCCTTGTTTTCTGTACAAGCAGCAGCAGTAGTCCAGGATCTACTCCAGCGGCACAACTCGTTAGGATAAGGCCAGCAGTGTGGAGCAATGGCTTTCAGCTTTATGTTCACACAGAAGCTTGGAGCATGATGCCAAGAACTTGTAAAATCACTTAGTTCTTTTCCAGCACTCCCTGATCTCCAATTCCAAGTTTGGAAGGCTGATGTTTAATTGAATGTATTAAGTTTAGCTGCATACATTTGAGGGAGGAACAACCAGACTGTATCCACGGCTCCTGCAAGCTCTTAGATGTGCCTACAAGACCACAGGCTAGAACTATCACTGTAAGCAAAAAGCCACAGGTAATGCCTGCCCAACAGCCTTAGCCAGTGAGAGGAACCCCTCATCACTAACTGGGAGAAGCCCAGTTTAAGAATACAAGTGGTACAAACCTGCTGACAAACCCCCTGACTTCCTGCACTTCCACTACTGGCAAGAGAAGCCGAAAATCCCTCTGAAAAGTGAAGAGAGCACAGCTCTGCTCACAAGCTAATTCCTATGACTAAAAAGTCTTGATCAGAGCTTCTGACTATTGCCACTCTTCTGTATAGCAGAGCATTTGGTTTTAAAGCAATTTGTGCTGGATCAAATCCATATGCAAAATGCTGGGCTATGGCAAACTCATTCTATACAAGCATATTCTAAAAGAAAAAAAAAATTAAAAACTGAAGGGGCATCTCATTTTTAGCATACTTTATGCTGGATTAGGTATTGCCTTTCCTCCCACTGCTGGCACAATCCCAACATAAATTCTACTCTCTCTTCTGCTTAATTTGACACTTGATCCAGATCGTATTTGTGCTGCTTAGTGACTTGGTATTAATGAATAAGAATCAGACTTAGGAAGGTCTTTTCCATCCTAAGGTCAATCAGGGTAATTATGATAACTTAGTTTTTTATTCCTGCATTACAGAGATAATTTCTTCTAAAACAATGCAGATCTACAAATTTAAAAATGCTTAACAGCCATAGATCGTCCTTCTTCTAGTAATCTTCAGAGATTATTGAATTCCACAAGTTACAAAAACCATAGCATCAGAACTGAGTGTTTTGTAAGCTATTTTCTCCTTAGTTCGTCTCTTCACCTAAGGGGGATACCCAAGCAAACACGACTGAGGGAAAATAACAACTCTATAAAAATAATGACTGTAACCAAGTTCAGAGAGCTTATTCATTAATATGCCACTGATAACTTGCAGCAGTGCTGTGTGGAAAAGGCTTATGCTCATTTTCCTCTAACAAGGTCTCCTGTCACTGCTACCCTCTCCTCTGGGAGTTGTGTGTATGTGCTTAGACTGCCAGGTTACTCTTCCCCAGTCAGGGTCATTCCCAGAAATCCATGCATCCCAAATGAAGGGTAACTTGTTCCAGCTCATTGCCTGCTCTTCATATCTATCCTTGGCCCAGCCCTACACTGGGTGGTGCCTTCCCCTGCAAAAATTTCCTCTGACAACAAATCCCAGACTTGCAGAATCGCAAGACATGATTATCCTTTTGAGACACACAATAGGTCAGGAGTTTCATGCATACATATCTATTCCCATGCAAGAGTTCAATCAAATGGTTTAACCAAAGCAGTTCAACCAAATACAAAGATTTAAAAATTAGGCATTTATTCTTTAATTTAGCAAGAACACCATCACTAGGTTTGAAGTTCTCCCCTTGGCATCATTAGCACTGACTTCTACTCAATAGGCCTGACGTGTCATTAGTGCATCAAATTCATATATGATAACAAATACAGGACTGAACTGTATTATTATAGGCTTAGATCTCAACTCATAAGATGGACTTGGATGTAAGTTATTAATCCAGTGATCTGCAAGAGCCAGAAATCATCCATAACCTTTTCACTATAGCAACTGGAAGATTTATATAACCAAGAGTAGTCTAATGGGTTTATGATTGTATTGAGCTATTCATCAAGACAGTTTCTCAGAGATCTAGACTTGTTCTATTTTTGTTTAGAGTTGATTTCAGATGTGGTAAGGCAGAAACAAGCAACATTTACAGCCTTTCTTCATGGCAGATAAATAATTGAAATATTCATTTCTCGTGTGCCATCTCCATATCTGTAAAGAACAATTTTAAAAGCAGCTTACACCAAAGCCAAAAGAGCTGAACACAGCACAGATGAACACACTGTTCTTACTAAACCAATGAGCCACAACGACCACTACCAACTTATTTACACATATGTCTCCAAGGTGTCCATTGAACTTATTTATTACTGTAAATACCTACCATTGCAGGTCAGATTTTTGTGATGAGATGGTCAATTAACAAGTTGATATCCAGTGAGTATAGCACGGGGTGAGATTATTTATTTACATGAGCAGAAGTATAAATGATGTACTTAAATATGTACATAAAACAAATAAACACAAAAAACCCCAAAGAAATGCCCATGTCCCCCCAGCCAATTTCTTCTATTTGTTTTCTTCCAAAAATCTTTGTTCACTTTTGGCAATGTTCTCAGATACTGTGTAGCACTGCCTCCAAACAAGCAGGGTTTTCAGCACAGAACTGGCTGAGTTTTCATGCGCCATGCTCTAGTGCAAGCATCTGAGGATTATGGTAAAAACTTTGGTCATGCTCCCACCACTTCAACACAGTCTGAGGAACAGGACTCTTTTTTGACAGGCAGCGCCACCATCAAACTTGAGAATGAAATAATAAAGTTGACTGCAAAGCGCCCAGAGCAATCCAGCTAGCTCCCTTGATCCTGTGTTTCCTAAAGGAAGATGCATTAGATTGTAAGAGAGAGCTGAATTGCCAGACAGTGAATTTCTCAGCCTTCCTGTGGATCTCAGAACAGCAGGGTTCATGGCCTCCACCCCACAACACGTGGCAGTGATAGAAGTTGGCAGAAAATCTTGGGACTATTTCACTCCTTGGGACCAGACTACTTACCAAAGCGAAGTGCTACAACCACCAAAGGCTGTTCAGACATACTGAAAACCAAGTAAACCTACATGAGGAAGACTAATTAGGTGCTGGTTTACCTAGTACTTATTATTTCTCTTTAACTCTTAACTTCAGTTTCACTCCCCACATTGTGGTTAAAAAAACTTTATGTAAAAAGACACTGCACACAAGATAATTGTCCTCAGGTGGCTGGTTTATTTCAGAAATAATGTACCTAAACCATCTGTTGAGCTGCAGTCCTGTAAGGCAGCAGCAGCCAAACTTCTACTGAAGGCTAACATACTACACAAAAAACCATATTAAACCATCACATAAACTTGTCAGATTTCCAGCCATTACTTACCACTGAACAAAAGTAAGTAATACCTTTTACTGAATGCACTGCTTGCACTGTAACAGGAAATAATGCTTCTTCATTCTGGGTACACTGTATTAAACACCCAAGATATATGTACATACAAACGCATATATAAGAACAAAAAGATGTAAACATGGCTTCCAAGTACACATCAGGACTGGAGAAATTCCTCACTTAGAAGGCCAGAGGGGCATCTGGGTGTTTCTGACCTCACAGCCTCCTAACACACAGTGGTGATCTTCACCCACATGCATCATATTCGTAACTGCAAAGTGCTGTACACAGTCATATGTCACCGATCCATTCCAGATCCACTTAGCGTTGCCTACGTGCCAGAGAGAGGTGTGTGTCTTTCGACACCATACCAAAGGTGTATGTGCAGTGTGGCATGGCTTCATGGTGCTCCTTGATGGTACCCTGTCATCAGCCATGACAATGATGCTGCAGGATAAAAAAGAAAGCAGCAATATGGGCACATCAGCACAGCTATGACACCTTCTAAGGCAGAGCTGTAGTAATGGGTGCCTGGGGTTCTCCTCCGAGAACCGTTTGCTTCCGGGTCCCTTCCTCTTCTCCATACTCTTTTCAGGTTTACAGGATATTATAATAATGTTTAGGAACTGCAGGCAAAGAGAAAGAGCCTTCTGTTTCAAGCACTGCACAGCCTCAGAACCAAAACTGCCCCAAGCAGTTTATCCATACCAACCTTCCCATCATTTTCAGAACAAGTAGAAAAATCCTTTTCTACAGACATGGCAGCTACAGCCCTCTTCCCTTAAACTCCCTGTGCTTCAGCCTCAACTCCTTCCCTTGTTCCCTCTGTTTGTTCTGAGCAAGCAGTCCTACGCTCTGAGCTGGCATCTCTTTCGCAGTTTTGGACACAGGAGCCAGACAGAAAGAGTCCATGAGGAAACTGCTATCCAGTTTATGAATCTCAGCAGAGCTCTACCCTCAGATTTCCCATGCACAAATAAAGCCCGTTCTGACACTATTCCTGATTGACTTCAGTTGATGGAGAATTCTCCTAATGCCAAAAGGGAATATCTCTCCAGCTTTCCCAGGGAACCACATTTGCCTTCAAAACCACAAATCTTATTAAGGATTTCAAATCCTGGAGAATGAAAGAATTCTCATGATATTTAATGAGGGAGTCAAACAGAATAGTAGCCCCAAGGAGTACAGGTCACATAAAACGGACTAGGACCAGGCTTTCAAAGCTACAACAGAGCAGAAATTCCCAGAAGGCTCTTCTGCTGGTAAAAGGATTCTGCACACTTAGAATTAATGTAAAACTTAATTAGAATCTCAGTTAAAAAAAAAAAAAATCCATTTGGAGATGATTATAAAAAGGAGGCAGTTATAACAATTATTTATCATCTCTATTTTTGGAAGAGAAATCAGGGGCTTCATTCTTGGAGGCATTCAACAAATGTAACAAGAAGTCAGGTCCTGCTGGCCAGCACAGAGAGAATCTGAAGGGTTTGCACCTGCTCTGATCACCTCCACTCAGCCAGCATTACTGATGCATAACCAGCTGAGTTATTCCCTAACACAACTGTTATTTCAGGATCTCGACCTATTGCCTCACTTGCGGGCCACTCTTCCTCACCACCATCCCCATGCCGGGGAAATTGGACTTCTTCCCATGCAGCACACAGAATCTGTGATGCCTTGTGGCCACAGGACGACGCCACCAGCCTGGTGACAGATGTCCTGATGCTGTGAAAACTTCAGCTGATACGTCATGGAGCACAGGAGGTTGGTTATCAGTGCGCCGAAATCCTGCTTTGCATGCGTTGAAAAAATATCCTATAGACAATGCTCTTGGGAGCCATCTACTGGCATTTAGGAATTAACTATTTGCATGTCCACAGAGAAATTAAAGAGCCACTTGTAACTCCGCCACCTCAGGGCATCTCCTAAACTCCTGCATTCATGACTGGAATCTTTTGAGGGATCACCTGCAAGCTGGTTATTTAACCATAGCTAAGCATTATAGCCCTATTTATTTAATTATTCTGAGCCCCTCATAGGCTCAATGTGCTACCTAAACATTACCATCTTTCCTAATATGCTTGGACCCCAAAAGATGGAAAGCGCTGTAGAAGCCGTGTTATTTTGATGCTAAATGCAAAGCCCTAGTAGGCACTCTCGGGAAAAGTAGGAGGAAATTCCAGGCCACACAGCAAACTCAAATGCCATGATTTGAAGATTCTATTCCATGACTGGAAACACTAGGTAAAGAAGCCAAATAATTCCCAGGAACTAGGTGGGAAGAGGGTAGCTTTTGCTTGCAGTGGAACATCACCACTGGGACAAGAACATGAGATGCAGGTGGACAACTACTCAGTGAAGAGCTGGTCTTCCCCCACCACAGCATGACAGTGTGAACACAGCCCCTTGGGCTACTGCAGATACATTGCAGGTGTCCAACTGGGAGAGAGCAGATGCTGATTTTGCTACATCTCATGCTTGGATGGTTTAAATTGCTTCCCTACTAAATGCAGGTCCAAAGGCAAGGAAAGACTCCCAGCAGTATTGTTGTAAGGGCTGAGGATAATTAGAGGGGAAAAAAGTACATGCTCAGAAAAAGGGGTTACCTTTCCAGGAGAGGAGAATTTCCTGGCACAGGGATGTGCTCACAACACACATCAGTTCCCAAGCCTGAGGGCATGACCCAGTTACATTCATGTTATACAGAGGACAGACTTGCAGCAAGCATCATTCACCCAAAATGCAGGGAAGAGTGTGGCCAGCACATGCAGGTCCCCCGCCCTCAATGCCCAGGATTTCAGCTGGAGGTATCACATGTGCTTCAAATGGGAGCCCTGGCACCTACCAGCTCATGCATTTTGTGGTTAACCAGCAGATAAAGAAAAAAGTCTGGGGCAGTCTCCCAGGACACAGAGTACAGCCAGACCAAAAGTGATTCAGAAATAACAATGTCTTCCAGGAAGGTCTCAAAACTAATGCCTGGGGACTCACAGCAAAGTACCAGGAAACCAGCAAAGAGGAAGTGATTCATGTTTATCCTACTAGATTTTGCATGGCAGAAGGTTTCCAGGGCATTCCAAGAGCCTAGCAGACACAACACAGGTGGGTACCAAAGTAGAAAACGAGATAACCTCATATTTATCCTGTGAGGATATTGTGCTGTAAATGCATAGACCAAAGAACAGAGGTGAGAGCCCGGGAAGTAATGTCATTGCAACACACACGTGCAATATTTCTTAACCAAAAACATATGAAGTTTGTTTACATAAACACAGATTAAAAGGATCTCACTTATCACACCACCTGCTAGTTACAAAGAAGAAGATGGCAGCTTAAATATATATATCCAATTCCCATTGTGTTTCATACTTGGGTTTAGATTTAAAGCCATGTTATTTTAAAATTAAAAGTAAACCCAAAAATGCCCTGCTCATATATCACCTCTACATCAATGCTCAGTTTTCAGTCAACCATCATTAAAGCACCAACTCTGCATTAAGACCTAAAATGCTGCCAATTTTCTGTGTCCTTTGTCAAGGTCCAGTTAATGTCTTGATGTGAAGTGGTGCTGTTTCTCAGTCCAGTAGTAGTAATGCTCCACGTATTTGGGTTTTCCCCCCCCTCCTTTCTCTTCATGTCATTTTCTGTGCCAACTTGTTTTAGTGAGGCTGTCTGGCATACTTTCCATTCCTTTTAATGGTTTAAAAGAAAACATTTTTCATCAAATGAAAGCACTTTGAACATAAACTATTATGAAGAATAGAATTTTTTTTTCTCCTCAAATGTCAGTTTTGTAGGGCACTAAACTAATCTTTTGAGGTTCCTTATATCGTTAAATTTAGAAAGTCAAGTAATAGCAGTGCTACGTGGGCCAAAGGATGATCTAAGGATGAGGAAAGCAATATATCTTTTTAATAATTGAAAGAGTTGGGAACATTTCCACAGTGAGAACAGACTTAGCAAATTTCTCTGCAAGCAGGACACTTAGATGCATGGAGTATTTCAGCCCCAGTAGTAATCCTGCAATGTTCTGTGCTGGAAGTGGAGGTCAGCCTTAAAGGAATTATGTTAGACATACAGTCAGACAAAGCAGGCACCTTGCGGAATAGCTCCTTGCATAAATACAAACACACCACCTGCATGCATGTCATTGCTTCCAAGATGCCACAGCTTCTCCTCTCCTCTTCTCTTCCTACCTGCCTTTTAGAAAACCAGAATTTGACACCATGCTATTTTGAACTATCCACAGCTTTCATTTATGTGTAAAACATCACTGCACATGCAAGTAAACATGGAGCAGACAGGACAACCATTCTCAAAACAATGCCCGTGGGCACAGCCAGGCTGTTAACACAGAGGTCTGCATTCAGGACTGTGTTGTCTAGCCCTGTCACATAGGGAACTCCACGTCAGATATTCTCAAAGAATATAAAATACTTTAGGTTCACGAGAGAGAGGGCATTTCCTCCAACAGGTGATTTGATGTCAAAGCCTGATTTATTGCTTCTCACCACTACTCAGAGACACTCACCACCCAAGTATGATCACCCATCTTGGATGACTCAAGTTCAACACTAAGTCCCTCCCCTACCCAGCAGCAAGTGATTCACCCAAAGAGCTCTGAACAGACCATCTCAGGACTTAAGATGGAAAATTCTCCGTGCAGGGCCCAGCTGTTTTGGTACAACAACCACAGCTTTTAAAAATCCACAAACACAACCTGCTGCAGCTTTTTGGAGAGTCCAGCCAAAGCTGTAAGTCTCCACCCTCAAGACACGTGCAAGGCCAGCTGAGTTCCTGAGGGAGAGAAACTCCATGGCCAAGTCCAGACTGGAGCACGTTCTGGGTTTTTTTCCATTCACAGCAGAGTGGCAACATATTTGAAAAAGCAGCTTGAAGCAGACATTGTTCTGGGATCCAGGGAGCACCACACACACATACCTCGCTTTGGTTCCCCTCCCAGCACAAGCTCTTATATTATGAAATCTAACCACAATTACTCTTTTATAAAATAGTGCAGTGTCAAGATCCTGCTGAGACCCAAGTCTGAAATTTTAAAAAAAGAACATTTACAGCTAGTCTTGCTTATTTGGAGTTCAACCACAGAGCAGGAGTAAGACCTGATTTATAGCAACCAAGGAGTTGATACAGCTAGAATAATTCCAGACTGATGAAGGACCTCAGCTGCAAATTACTACTGTTTTGTCCACTCCGTTTTAAAAACTGCTAGTTTCCAAAAATGTAGCTCTTGCAGAGACAGCTTGGGCAAGGAAAACAGGATTTCTTGTTCTTATGTATATTCTTAGCATGATTTAATACACATAAACAAACTGAGCTTGGTTTTCAAACCATAACCCAACAAGCTACCTCTTTTTTTTTTTTTTCTGGTGGCACTGGACAATGAACACCAGAAATTTAGCAACAGCTCATTGCGTGTATGCTTCCTATTTTTTAATTATTTTTTGTCGTAAGTTACAATACACTTGTTGTATATATTATTACAAAAACAATGAATACAATAGTGAAAGTTGGAGCCGGGACACTTGTGGCCTATTCTTGGCTGTATGCAGATGTGCTTTTCTCATCTTGGGTGAGGTATCCTACTGTCCCTCAGCTGAGGTACTTCTGTAATAGGTGCACTAGGTACCTGTTTCAGAGGATGTTGTGAATTAAGGTCTCCACGTGCTTTGAGATCCTGCAAAGGATGGCAATGTACCAAGCATAAATTCTTTAATAACTGGGAACCAGAAACAGAAGGGCAAACTAATTGCAAGTGTTGCACAGATATTTTTTTGAGAGAGGACAAGCAGGAAATACAAAAAGAGAGCTTGGGCTTAGCAGGCTCAGTGCTGCTTGGTGATCTGTACCTCTGAACATCTAAGCCAGCAGTTTCAGTTCCAGGCTGAGCACCAGTTTGCCTGCAAACTGCAATGAGGTACAGCTGTTCATCAGGCCAAGAAACCCAAAGGAGGATTCTCGCCAGGGATCTTGGGGTTTTATGAGGCATTGAGTGGTGACAGCTTCTCTGGGCGCTGGAAACACATGGAAACCTGCAGGCATGTGACTGCACTGCACAAAAGAAAGATGGTTTCACTTCTGAACTCCTCAAGCCTCCAGACAAAGGGCTCTGCAAATGTTCCAGCAAGATATCCCGGACCAAACACATTCAATTCACTGGAACAGACAGTAACATTTTAAGTTACTTTCACAGAATGTACCTAATTATGTCATCACAAACTATAAAGGCTGTAAGAACACATGCTAGAGCCAATATCTTGACATCATGCACACATGCTTAATGTCTTACTAAATCTTACAAGAGCAAGAATAACATCTTTGTTTAACAACAAAGAAGCAATGCTGGGTTTACTTGTCTTAATCACCTTATGTATAAGATTATTTTTTCTAGAAATCCCTGCTCATACAAATGAATGTTTGCTGCAATGTTGTTACAGCAGTGCTGTCTTCCATTTGCTGTTTAATTTTCTTTCTTCTGGAAGAAGATTCTCAACGGGCTTCACAGACACTAGATCAGGTATAATTTCTGTTTTCCTTTTTCTAATTATTTGTGTAAAAATAAGATTATGATTAAATGAAACAGTGTAATATACCCAAAATAACTACTGTCAGCGACTACTGTCAACTATTGGCAGTAACAACTAGCCAATACTTTCAGCTGCTTCTGTGAGGACTTAAGCAAGCGAAGCCATTAAGCACGAACAATCTGAATTTTAGGAAATGTTTGTGGAAATCAAATTTGGGACTTGAAATTTTAAGTATCTGCACCCAAATCCTGATCCCAAGCACTGGTTTAATGCAATCAAAGTAACCAACGCAGCTCAAATTTTTTATCCCATGTAGTCATAACAAGCTGCTTGAGAACAATCTACAGATCAAGACAATTTCAATGATGAATAAATTCATGAAAGCCCTACACTATCCAGAAATCATTTAAACACAGGAAAATTAGGTTTAAAAGCATAAAATATACTGTATTTTAAACTACCTCTGAAGAAAACACACAAAAATACTGAAATTTCGATAAAATACTTGAAAAATACGAGCACAAGAAACATAGTCAATATAAACAATGTTCCAATAAGCACATTCACCTCCTACATTAACATCTCTATGTCTTAACCAATCTCTAATTCTTTGTTGTAAGCATTCACCCATTTCCATATTTTTACATATCTGGCTTTTAGACAAACACCAGATATTCAGTCCTTAGTTAAATGATAATATCTGCTGGGTATATGGTTCAAACACCAAAGAAAACTTAATTATCAGGGCAAACCCTTAATATTTAAATCCATCATCCCTGCAAAGCCCCCCATATTTATCAGCATCACGACTAATGGGTGGGTGGTACAAATAGGAGGGACCAGAGGTAAATCACCCACTTAGGTATGTCCCTTGGAAGCTAAAAAGTAATAAATATGGTAGTGATGTGAAGAAATACTTGGAAAGCAGAGTTTCAGGGCTACATCTGGAAAACAATCCCGAGAAGTGAGGAAGAATGTTCAAGAGGAGTATTTATGGCAAATGCGAGCTAGAGCAAAAACACAAGGTATTCCTCGGAGTTCAGGGCCCCAAAAGAAAGAACAAATTTTCAGCCTCCATCTTGTCTCAGCTCACCAAGCTATCGCTTAAGACATGCTATAAAGTGGCATGTCTCTGCTGCAGACTTCTCTAAGGCAGATAAAGCAAAAAGATAAGGCCTCAAGGCCTCGTGTCTGAGGCACAGTTCCGCACAATGAGACATGCCCCAAGGGCAGCAGCAACACCAAAATTCTCTCTTCTTGAATCCCCAGCTGTGCAGCCTCCAGGCACTCACCTCTACAACCTTTAGGCACACCAACAAATGGAAGGTGACAGCTACACTCTTCCTATTCCTTCCCTTTCTTTAACACTGGGAGCACAGGGAAGAGAGTTGGGCCAAAGCAGCAGTCGCTGTGGATGAGCACTGCCGTTCCTTGGATCTCATGATGGCAAGCTTACCGTGTCTGTGGCCATGCACTTCCCGAGATTCCTCTCTGCTTCCTGCCATGCTCAATTTGCCCCCACTCTTCACTGCCTGTTTTGCCTGGCAGCCAGGTTCCAGGTTTTTGTCCTTTTTTTCCATACCTACCTGGCACAGTGTACGGACCTCAGCCCAGCCAATAACTCTGCCTTGGCCAAGAAGCTCAGAAGAGAAGTCCCCACAGCAATTAGGTTGTCAGCTTTCTTAACCACCTCAAGCAATGAGTTCTGATGACCTTCTGGCTAAACACATCCTCCCTCCTATTCCTTTTTCACCATCTAGATTAGAGATCATGGTAACATAGGGATGTTGGAAAGCACATTATGCCCCTAGCAGGTGTGCAAGAAAGCTTGACAGCAGCAAGTTCCCAATTTCCCTGGTTATGCTCAGATGAATCTGCATACTAATGGAAGAAGAATCAATTACAAATTTCTGTTTATCCTAATAAACTTCACAGGACAGATCATGAAAAGAAGATTTTTGGAAGCCTTCAATTTTTAATTTGAAGCCTTAAACAAAAAAATCTGTTCTGAACTGGCTTAACATACCAGAAGATTTAACATATCACAAGCTAAAGACGCATACATGCATTGGTTTTGTTGCAAATAATTAAATATTAGTCTGATTATAATTACTACTTCTAATCCTTCAAAGGATTAATTCAGTTTTTATATGTCTTAGTCCCACCCTAATTTAACCAAGATACTTTGAATTGGAACATACCACCACAACCAAGGGTCCAGCTCTCAGAGTTCCTGTTCTATCACTGGTGGTATCCCACACAAGTATGTGAGGAAATCTCCTTCTGCCTCACTTAGCAAGAGTGGTCAAATATGTCATAGCTGTGCATATATTTTCAGAATTTCAGCACAGAAAAGAAAACCCTTGATACCAGTTCTTATACCTTGAAATAACATATTTACCTGTTACAGTGTTCTATCTGAACTACAGTGTTATCCAGAGAACTCTGATGCTTTACACAAGGCTCATGAAATCGGCTGGCAATTTTAGCATCATAAAGTACAAGAGAACATATCTGCTTAAGTGTTCAATTGAGCAGGAACATTTATGACTTATTACATATCTGAAGAGTGGCTGTAAATGCATAAAACTAGCCAATGGACTTCATATAAAAAGAGATGATGGTCTTTTGACTACACTGCACAGGAAAGAGCAGGAAAGAGATCCTTGTGGATAATTGGGTTCTGAAACTGGAATAGTGGCAGCGAGGTCTCACTGAAACATGCCTGCACTGGACAGGCCAATTCATGCAAGAGAAAGGCCTAAGGAGCTGTTGCTCTGATTCTTAGCTGACTGCATCACCTCACTGGAGGTGTTCTCCTGGACATCATGTCACATCAGTGTGACCTGGATCCAGCAAATGAAGCCCTTGGCAGAGTTCTCATAGACTCTTCTGGATGAGAGGATGAAAGAGGTTTTCAGAAAGCTACAGCCTGTGAAATCTGAAATGAATGTGAAAGTGGGGATGGCACTGGACAATAGCAACAGGGACAAAAGATGACTCATGCATTAGAGTCCAACTGTCCAATTAGGAAACTATTTGTACCCTTTTATTGGCTAACATCCCTCCACCAACTACATAGACAACCAGAAAATGTGCACAAAATGTACTCTAGCTAGAATCCTCCTAACCTTGTTTGCATATGAAAGAAAATCAACTCTTGATTTCCTACCTCAGAAGTAGTTCAACTGGACTGAAGAAACTGCCCACCTGGGAGTAATCTTTCAACCACTAATTCCAGCATCATTTTGCAAGTGGGATACTCCCCTTAATTCCAGCAATGCTGTTAGCTGGGAGGCCTGGGTCCATTAATGCTTGTGCACAAAAGAAAAATGTTTCCATTATTTGCCTTTTTTACTAGAATAAGCATCTTCTAGAAAAAAAGGCTGAAATCAAGGCAAAATAGCTTTTCATGTGAGGAAGAGAATAAAGTCATTAGCTATCCCAGGGGGAGCATTTGTGTGCTGTCCCACAGGGTTTAAAATTTCTGACCTGTAAAAGGAGGGAAGTCTGGATTCCCTTCTCATTCCTGTCATCTTTATCTGCTCTCTCTGCATAAGTAGGTATACTTACAAAGAGCCCCTTTAAAGGAAATATGCTTAGATGTCAATGGATGTCCCTTTTGGCACTGAAGATATATTTAATGTATAGTAGTACACACTGTGGCAAAATAAAAAAATTTTAAAAAATAAAAACCTTGCTCGAGTTCCCCAAGCCTTTGCTGTGAGCCAGAATAGATTAAGGAATTACAATAAAGAGGAGGTTTTGCTTTGAAGTTTTTTATCTGAGTGTCGCTTAACTATGTGACTGTCATGGACACCTAGCCACATATCTCAGTGGACAAAAGGCAAAGAAAGGAGCATGATATTTGCAGTTGTGTTGTAGCAGAACAAGCTGCAGCCTAAATCATCTCCCTGATCTTGCAGGCAGGTAGAACTCTTGCATATGCATTTAAACATTGCAACATCCTTGCTTGCTCATTCACAAGGACAGAAGAGGAAGAAAAAAAATGTGTCTGTCTTCTGTCTTTACAGAAACTGTTTTGTCCCAAGTCTGCTTCTTAGCAGGAACTACAGCATTTCACTTGCTGAGCAATTTTCTTACCCCAAAGCATCCTTCATTAAATGGAGAAATGCAGCAACTTATACCAGGCAGAATAAAATTGCAAACTGCACTGATAATGCCTCTGTAACTCATGCTGCTTAAATCATTAGTTATGTAGGAACTGGAAAGTCAATGAGCCTTGCTCAAATTACAGAATCTTATTAATTCTGCCTTTTATGAGTCTTTTTCTACCCAGTTTGAGGACATTTGGCCCATGTTCACATTCAGAAGCTAGAAGAACCACCTCCCAGAGGACTAAATGCTTAACTGATTAAAAGCACAAAATCTCTCTGGTAACCCTATGGGTTTTGTGATATTTTTAGCACTCCCACAATGAACCCTAGCTCAGAAGAAGATCATCAGAAGCAAACAAGACATGAAGAAATAAAACTGGGAGCTCATGTGCACATATGAAATCCTGAAGAACGTGGTTTGGTTTTTTTGAGGGCAGCAGGCCATAACAGGCACAGCCCTACTAGCAGCTCCACTTCTAGACTACTCAGAATGTGGTGCTGGTCTCCAGCATTTCCTTTCCCTGTGTGTGTTCAGTTTCCCACCTACAAACTGGGAAAGGGAAGATGGAAATTTTTCAGTTGGACCAAAGATACAAGAACCAGGCACCACTGACTAAAGCCCATTTGCTTTCAAAATCCGTGGATTCTCTTGTTAAGCTCTTTAGGTCACAGCTACTGACCTTTATTTTATGTACTGCAAGGCTATTCCAAGCAAAGCAACAGCTCTCTATGATGCTCTTTTACTAACAGGGCTGGACAGAAAAATGCCTAAGGTAACAACACTAGATGTTATTCAGGCATGGAGAACAAGTGCCTTTCCAGGGTTTCCCTCAAGAATTAGCCTCTGGAACATTCATGCACCTGGCTTTGCCAGGGAGGTGTGGTACTGTGGGTGTTTTTCATGCCTGAAAGATGAGTCATAACTTCAGCCCACAGAAGCAAACCTAATGAAAGGTGAGATTTTTCTTTTCCTTGCCACCCTTTGACATGTTTCTGTGAAGATGCCCAGTTACTGGAACTAGTACAGCCAGGAAGCATCTGCTATTGCTGTCCAACTATCAAGAGGAGCTCATGCCAACATACACTTTACTTACAGGCACTTCTCCTTAGTAATGCTGGATAATGCTTTGTAAATAAATAAATGTAACAAAATCACTTAGTCTTCCCGGTGAGTAAGAGTAGAGGAAGCCACTGGAGACATAAACACTGGCACATGGAATCTTACTTGTGACCCATCTATTCTAACATCCTGCCTCTGGCCTGAGCCACACACCAAGTGTCCTAGAAAAAGAAACAAGGAAACCTGTTAGAGGTAAGGTTTCAGATATGCCACTCCTTAGAAGGTTTTTTGGGATTTTTTTTGTGGTGATCACTAGATGTTAAACCCTAAAGCTTGAGGCAGTATTTCCACCTGGCATGTTTGTCAGCATTAACAGCTATAATTCTAGATATTCTGGTTATTTATACAAAAGCATTCAATCCCTTGCTTAATCCTGCTAAATCCTCTGGCCTCAGCAACGCCTTATGGCAACCATTTTCACAGTCAAATCACATCCATGGTCAGGGACTTCAGAGCTTGCAGGCTTGCTGCCATGGAGTTGGTTAACACAGCAGCTCTGCAGGCCTGAGGAGGCTCAGCACTGCCTGCAGGACACAAGGAAATACCAAGAGCAATGCCATTTCACCAGCCCTGCTGGGAGGCAAGGTGCAAAAACTAAGGCAGAGGTGGGCTTCTGGCCCCCAAATTAATTCAGAGTAATTTTGCTGTCTGCATCAGATATCTACAGTGTAGTCCTGTCCCCATTCCTGGCACTAGAGTAGAACCCAAGGCCCTATGACATCTCTCAGCACTCACAGATGATCCAGGACTTCTGGGTTCCAAAATCCCCTTTAGTTAGGATGGTTGGCAAGCAACCTCTACTTAAGAAATAGAGCTGCTGCTGAAGCAGTACACTTACAGCTTGGGCTCTAAGGCTTTATTTCAAAGTGAAATCAAAATAGACTAAGAGAAAGGTACTTCATTTTTGACTTACCATAGAAAACTTAATCTTTTTTTTTTTTTTCTTCTCTACCTCTATTTTAAATGGAGCCAAGGTTTTAACTTCTTTTCAAAATCAAAACTTTTGCACCTGTGCCAAACATACATTTGGAACTCATGCAGTCATTCCTGTAGTCACTGGAGGACCAGTGAAAGGTATAGTTGCCCTAAAAAAGTGCAGCTACAGCCAGGATTTTGTGCATGGACTTTGGGAGGCTTTCTATCAAAATAGGAGGTCAAAATGGGAAACTGGGGACCACAGACAGGATGTGACACACACAAAAGTTTATCCTCATTGTGATTTGTTATCACTACTGTCCACTGTTCAGAGACAACTAAAAGCAGCAAGGTGGCTTTGATGTGCCAGTTAAAAACTTGCTGCAAAGAGCCTGATGCACTACCTTGACACACCTCTGCTGAAAAAAAGTCAGAATTACTTTGCATTTGAATCTCCCCAGGTGGGATACTACAGAACTCTATAACCACATGCCAGTACCATTTATAAAAAGACTCACTACCTGGACAGCTTGTGAGAGGTTCTATATTCTGTCAGTATGTTGGCTGCATTCACATTATAAAAAAAAAATAAGCCGAGCATAGATCATCATTATTTATGATAGCACAGGAACTGTCAGGCCTCCGCACACTGCCAGAGTCTCACTTGGAATCTGCAGAGGCTGACTATTAAAAGTAGTCCATGAACAAATTCGTGTTGTAGATGATTCTCAATATATTTATTTTTAAAAAACCAAATAAAAAAAATTTGCCTTCATCAAGGAGACATTCTTGTATAAATTGAAGAGAGAAACAAAAGTAGTACTTTTGGCAAATAATTTATGACATGACATATTTAGAAAGTCGTCAGTGTAATATTGGAGGTGAATCTGCCAGACAGAATTAAGACACCTTAGACTATGCCAGCATAAGTATTTCTGGTGGTTTTGGTGCTCTGCAAGGTCTCAGAGAAAGCTGAAAATTGGTAAATCTGGATTAAAAGAATGAAGTTTTAAAAAAAGGAAATAAATCCACTTTGGATCAATTTTGAAAGTCTTGTGACATTTAGACCAATTTCAAGATATATTGAAAGAACAGGGAGAGAAAGAAAACTCCTGAGCTTTGAATACTTGGATTTGGCCGCCATGGACAGTTCCACTGTCTTTCACATCATTATGGGATTCAGATCAAAATCAATCTCATTGTTGCAAAAATCCTTCACAGGCTTAATCTGACCAACCTGTGAACTGTGTCCCCTGTATTCAACAAGTACTGGCTTTCTTTCCGTCCTTTCACTCATTCTTGCCTTTCTCTCCCACAACTCCCTGCATCTGCTTTGTGAGTCACCAATCCATCCACACAAACAAAACTCAGCAACAGCAACAAAAAGCAAACTCCTGCTCCCACAAAGTCTCTTTTCCCCACCTTATTTTCCCCTTGATTTCTCTCCCCTTCCACTATTGTTCACCATTTGCTTTGGTACCTCTGCTGATGTCCTGACTGCAAAAGGCTTCTCAGACAAGGAAAGTTGAGACACCTCACTTCCACATTCCATATACTACTCAATATAGTTACCTCTACACCTATACCAGACTGCATATGCTATTCTATTTATCCCTGCAGTGATGGTGGCTACTACGTGAGGGATGCTTTACAAAATAAAATGTGTCATCCAGGTTTAATAATAGGATTGTAAAAAAACAAAAAACAAAAAACAAACCAACCAACCAAACAAACAAAAAAAAAAAAACAAACCAGAAAAAACAAACCAAAACCCACAAAAAATTCCAGACAAACATGATGCTAAGACTAGAGACTGCTAAGGTGGGAAAAAGTAGTTATAAAATAAATAGATTTTAGTGCTTCCCAGAAACCACATGGCAATATCTTCTCCCATTGACTAAACATCACCTACACCAACATTTCTGTACGGGAATAGTAAACCCTTGGTGGCTCTGCTTCAGAAAGAGCATTAGACTTTAAATCCTCCCTGAGCACATTTATGTTTAGCAGTTTAACACAGCGCTGGAAGAGCACAACAAGGACTAGATGCATATCTACACATATATAACTTGCAAATAACTTATAAACTTTATTGATTTTGGAAGACAAGGCCAGGTATCTCAAATGTTTCCCAATTTAAAACATTCCATGCAAATGTTCGTTTATGACAGCACTAGGGGAATTAAATATGTTTATATTTGAGCTGGCAGATTTTGACTCAAAGGAAGACCTGCACCAACATCACCTCTGTAACCACCTGGAGGATAGAAAAACAACCATACAAGTAAAAAGCTGTAACTTTTCCTTGGATTGCTTACAGTGGGAAGCCAATAGAGAGTAACTCCAGGTGCCTGTTCATCACATATCAGATATTTGCATCGGGTGGAGAGGAAGAACATCTCTTCAAAAGATGCAGGACGTAGTAGTCAGTGTTAAGAATCCTACCCATATATACCCAAATCCAGATCCTAAAGGAATTCAGCAGAAAAACTGCATTCCATGGAATTATTCTTCTGGTAAGGAAGAGAAAGAGGAGTGCCAAAACACAGGTTGCAGCAAAGGACATTGATTTCTTTTTCTTGCTCCATGAAGTTTTACTCATTTTCTCTGCCTGCTTATAAATCCAACAGCTGAAAAATCAGACCTTTCAATGGCCCACTCTCCCCTCTGACTTCACCTTTTTATGGTGTGCTTTTCTGACCTTTCACTGTAAAACCTTCTCCAGTTTGTGCCACAACTCAGAGGTCTTGTCCTTCAGACCACACTTATCAAAATAAATTCTCAGCCACAAGGAGGTAAAACCGTTGATTTGATCATCTGTTCTATTATATGACTTATATGTTCATGCAAACCATTTTGGGGTAAGCATAATAAAATATAAATATTCAATAAATATAACTATAGGGGTTATTTTGTTACATGGAAGCACATATTATCAAGTACCAATTATCATAAGCCTGAAAAGGATCCTCCACACCTATCCAGCTTCTCAAAAAGGAAAAAATTAGTCTGTGGTTAAGTACAGCTCTGCCATGAGTTTGGTCTATCCAAAATATCTTTTCATAATTCCGAAGTTGTGACACTACTCTGTGCATATACAGTTACTAAAGAGACAGAAGAAACTAGACATTAGAAAACAGGAGCCCTGTCAAAAAACAAGGAAGACCAGCACTTAGTTAAGGAATGAAAGCAGCAGTCAGTCACAGAGCAAGAAAGGATAGGTGGCATTTTGTCCTGCCAGGAAAGTGGAGCTAAGAGGAAAACAAATAGCACCTGGTAGCTGAGACACTGCACACAGGAGTACATTCAGGTCCGTACTTGACAAAGGAACTCCATATGAGGCACTTGGCTACTATCCATAATCAAGTCGTAGTAAATTTCAGTGAGCCTTAAGGAAGCATCCCTGTACTGCCCCAACCTAGGACACAGTGAAAACTGAGGATGCTTGGAGGGCATTGTGTCCTGCATCATTTCAGGGGTGGTGTTGTCATACATAATCATGTAATTGTGAAAGTCCAGGAGCAGCAAAGAGATTGTTCCTTACAAAGTGAAACTTCATCAAGAGGCACAATATGAGAATGGGGAAGCAGTTCTGTTTCTATTCCCTATATTCCCCTTTCCTGCTTTGTTTTACTCCCTCTCCATCTTCTGCTTGGAGATCATCTCACAGACCAAACCCAGCTGGCACTCTAGATTACTGAAAACAGTCCAGAAGTAATGCACAAATTTCCTTAAACACTGGAGATGAGGTATCAATAAAAGAAAAAGTCCCTTTTGTCCTTTGCATCTCTCCAAGAAAAGCACATCATCATTAACTACCAAACACCATGCAAGCTTTTAGCCAAAAATAGGTTGATTGATATATTATGTGTTGGCTCATCTTATCTAAGCCTCATGAAACAAACTCCTTGCTGGTTTATTTTTTTCCACTACTGGAAATATTTATATTATTTGTCATTCTTAAAAAACAAAAAAAGCTAGTACCAATACAAACAACCCAGATACACTCCCTTAAACCACCAACAAATCATTAACTGAGCACCAAGTTAATAGCTTAAGAATATAAAGTATAATGTATTGTAACAGCAGTGATAGAAAGAAAAAGATTTAAAGGGCATGGAACTATTAAAACTAGTTTTGAAAGAGCTCAATGTGAAATCAACCAGAAAATGATCATTCCACAACTATAAATACAAGTACTAAAACCAAAACAAAATCTCTAGCTTTGTGAAAAAAAATCCATAAATTTAAAAAAAACACCCCCTAAACCATTTCGGGGAAAGTATTTAATGCAGCTATAAAATACGGACTCTGTTTTCTTTATATTAAGTGTAGCTTTGATTGAGTTTGTGGAATTAAACACTAATGTTATTGTAAGTAAAACACAAGGAACTGGAATTTGTGTTTGGCATATAATGAAGTGAGTTGCAAAGCCAAAGGATGTGATACGCCTTTATATGGCTTACTTAGGGTTACTTTTGATGCACTGTAAAATAAAAGTGTTCCTTATGCAAAGATACAAAACTCTTTGCAAATATACAGAGAGCTCACAATCTAATATTCTGTATACACGCACTGTGATCTGAAAGTACAGATTCACATGTATAACACTTTTGGACTTTGGATGGACATGTTTGATGTTCTCAATTACTTTGTAACAGACTGAAGGAATACATCATTTAAGTTTTTGAGAGTTTTACAGCATTTTAGATGACCTACTGCAATTGATCATGCCCATAAAATAAACTGGCAATCAGAAAGCCCAGCTTTGCCAGCTCCAACAATTTCAACCAAAAGTGTTACAATGTTTGATGTTCTGGTCAAAGTTCTAGCTCCCAAAAGTTAGCAGTTATGTGAGACCTAAAATTTCTCTGTAAAACTAACAGTGGTGAAAAACACCCCAAAACTAACAGAACACAAATGAAAACTCAAATGAGCAAACAAACAACAAAATTCAAAACAAGACCATCACTTCAAATCATGACTCAACTAGCATCTTGAAACTCAAAAGGGAAAATACTTTGAAGTATAAAGCTGCCTTATCACTTAATAATTTGCTTTTGTGTCCTGCATCTCACAACATAAACCCTCTGTAGAATAATCTGAAGACCTTTTAAGTACCTGGGACTGGTAGTACCAGAGCACAGACAAGACATTAAATGACTCCACCTGGAGACCTCACCCTGAACGATTTCCATTTCGCCCCTTCCCCTGTCAAAGCCAACAGAACCCAAGGTCTTTGTAAACTGAGCCACCAGTTATACAGATATTGCTAATGTAATAGGACAGCAGTAGCACCCAAATTTGAGTTTCCAGAGCCTCTGGGATAGGACTAGATCAAGCTTCAAATATATAGTGGCTCTAGGGGCATACTAATGGTTCTGCCATTTGTTCAACTGTAGTAGTAAACTGAGACACTACAGTTACTCTGAAAGAGTTACTCTGAATTATTCTGTAATCTCAATCCTCTCAAAACCCTCTGCCTAGATTTCCCTGCTATATTTCCCATCAGGAATCAACAAAGCAGACAGGGCATGTGTAAAGAATCTATGTGACAGAAAACTAGTTGTAGCAAATTTCTGACTTAATGATAAAAAATCTTTAAAAGGGTAGTAAAACATACTTACTGGTGCCCAACAGTCTAAACACATATATTAGGCAGTGGCAAGTAGAGGAGAGTTCTCTAAATTATGAAATAGCCAGCCAGTGTATCAAAGCTACTGCAGTGCACCCACATTGCAATTAATATAGCTAAATGTCTGATTGCAGAGTCACTGTGGGTTGGGTGCTTGAAAAGCCAAACATAAAATGACTGGGGTTAAAATAAGGACAGCATTCACTATCAGCTGCATCAACATGACAGTGAGGACAGCAAAGAGAGAAAAGCCAAGAATCATTAAGTAACAAAGATGAAAGGAGAGCTGCAGGAGTAAAAAAGCATCTTTGGTTTGTGTGGAAATGGAACATTTCTTATGGAGACATCTTTGAACTTGATACAAATAGCGGACAAGCTGTGATGGCTCAGAAGAGCCACAGCCAATCCAGCATACAATTGTACTGTAGCTGCTCCATATACCATTCTGAAATCTGCATCTCTTCTCCTTGCTAGCTATCCAATTGCATTTTACTTTTCTGCAGGGAGAATCTAGTCTGCGCCTGTTGTTACTAATTATAATTTCAAATATAAAATGAAAAGGATAAGGATATATTGGTAGAAAGCCTACTGTGAAGATTTAATGTCTAGTGTAGATGTATTTGTGCAAACTGACATGCACTAGTACTACACTGCATGTTAGTTCACACTGTATGTGGGACTTTATGAATCTAAGTGGTCCTGGAATGACTCTGTGAAATCAAATTGGTTACCAACAGGTTTGTAGAGGAGATTATACTTAAGCGGTTTCTCTTTTTGGTTTAAGGATATACAAGTGATCGTATTATCACTGCAAGTAATGATGTAGAGTATTCTGTAGGCAAAGAGTATTCCTACCTAGTTCATCAGCATGCCATGGTGAAAGACTGGAACAGAGGCCATTATCACATAAAGATCCGAACCTCTCACTGTGATACACCCAAATAGCCCCATACTGGGAGCTGTAACACTTGGAAAGAGTGATCAGAGAGATCACAGGAACAGCTTTCTCCTGTGCCTTCACATAAGGACCTGCTTTACAAAAAATCACTAACAGCACTAATAGGGAATCAAGGACCTGCTGAGTACATTTCAACTGCTCTTCAGTGCTTTGATGCTGAGCACTTCCTGCAGAAAAAAGGAGGAAGTATGCTGATAAGATGAATACATCTCACTACCCTCTGCACATAACCAAGTGGCACTAAAAAAAAAGAAAAGTAAAAAAAAGAGAACTAAATTCCCTTTGGCTGAGAGGTCTGGCACATATGATCTGAACTCAATCTCAACAGCAATTAGTTTCCACACAGAGGTTGGAAGGGACCTCTGGATATCATCTTGTCCAAACCCCCACTCAAGAAGGGTCACCTAGAGCTGACTGCTCAGGACCACATCCAGATGGCTTCTAAGTATCTCTAAGGAGAGAGATCCCCAGGGCAACCTGTGTGACCACCCAATCACCCTCGCAGTAAGAAAAGTTTTTCCTGGTGTTCAGGGGGAACCTCATGTGTTTCAGTGTGTGCCCATTGCCTCTGGCCCTGTCACTGGGCACCACTGAAAATAGTCTGGATCTATCCTCTTCCCTCCCTCCCTTCAGGTGTTTTCATATTTTGATACAATCCCCAAGGCTTCCCTTTTCTAACAGACATCTCAACAATCTTTCTTAAAGCTGGGTGTAAGCCAACACACATTTCTGCTACCTACACACATATACCTATTTGGAAGTAAACTGGGAGCAATTCATTTAGTATTTAATCCAACAAACATGATCATGACCCATACTGGGGATTTTGCTAGCTTATCTGCAAGACCCTTTGCAATTCAGACTGGGTAGATACTGGGTTTTAGGTATAAATACGCTTAAAGGGAACGAATTCATTTGTTAGATTGCTTACGTGCAAATGTGAATATTGCCATTTCAACTAGTTCCACTTGCTAAAATTAGCAGAATATAACTACATGTCTTTCACACAAAGTTATCCTAAAATGTGTGTTAGTACATGGTGAGGAAGAGGTATCACATGATAAAGTACCTACCAAAGGTCTTGACCCTGTGACCAAAATGTCTATCGAGATACCTATGGCAAGACAGAGTTTTCCAATTGAAAATATATCAGCTAATAGCTGAATCTAATATTTTGTTGGTGGAAGAGAAATATGACTATACAGCCTTTAAGTTGCAAAGACAATTTTCCAAATATTGGTTTCATGAATCATTGCTAGTATCGCTGCCTGCCTTTGCTCACAATTGCGCAGGCCTCTGAAACGCAGATCTCAACCCCTTGTATGCTGCTTCATAGCATTCTATCAGTGTCTTCTATGAGGTGTTAAAAATACCCCACAACTCTTCTGAAATGGTTTCCAGTTCTTTAAATGAAGTAAACTCAACCAGAAGCCTGGAAAGAGTTTGTGTTTGGAGTTTGATTACAGTTTAACCCCGGTAAATTTAAACCGATTTAGTTAGCAAGACATTTACAAATAAGCGCTAATTCAGTTATGAACTGGGATTTTTTTCTGTGTACTCTACAGCACCTTGAAGCAAATTTGAACTAATACGAAAGTGGCCATTCCCAAACTAAACATCCACTATCTGAATCCCAAATTTAAAGCTGATTAGAGTTCAACTAATGCCACAGTCTTTCAAAAGCATGGCTTTCCTTCCCCCCCCTTAAACTACTCGTTGGATGAATCCATTCTTCTTTATCTTTGATTCCATAAATTCAGTCAAGTTACTACTTGAATTTACAAAAGCACTTAATGTTAACAGATGTAGTTTTGTGTGTCTCACTAGGAAAACGCTGCCTCTTGAGGCAAAGACAAACAGCATGACAGATGTCCAGAGAAGTCTAACAACGAATTTCTGTGGCAGTCTACAGACAAGCTCTCTCCACTCTCCAAACTTAGCAGAAATCTTGGTGCACTAAATTGGTCATAATTGGACTCAGTCATTTACACCTCTGGCTTCATCGCCATTGATGGAGCTCTGTTTGTATTCTGAGACTGAGTATGACCTACTGAAGATATAACTAAAAGTTGGCCTCACCACACTTTGAACTATATGCTATGTAGAAAGCGCAAGTGTTTTTCAGGAAGCCTCAGACTTCCCACAGGAATACCAACCCAAATTCTGCATGAGCAGCTCCTGCCTGGGAGGTGAAGGATTAGCTTATACCAGTGCAGCTGATTCTACTCAGGGCTGGTACATCATCTTACTTAGCCACAAGCACAGAAACACAGAACAGACAAGCATTTCAACATTTCTGGCTAGGGGATCTTGCCCTCAACACACATACTGATGCTTGTACATGGTCTCCTGGCTGTCTATACTGCTGTCCATCTGTTGGGATGGCATGACGCCAGTTAACAAGGTAGCACGCCAGCCTCACTAGCACAAAGGTGCCAAATAAAGATAGGTTCTTTTGAATGCACTGCTTTCAGAAGACAGCAAGAGCCACGTCCCCACTAAAGAAAAACAGCAAGAAGCTTCTACACATCCCCAGAGCTACTACAGTTATTTTAGGTTTGATCTCCCCTTTATTTTCAATATTCAAGCACCTTTCTAAACATGGAAGTCTGAACAAAGTTGTTAAATATCAGAGATTGCCAGGCAAAGCAGGCAGTATTTTAACAGACTCGCTGGTGAGACCATTGCACGCATGCAGGAGGTCCTATCCCTCCATCTAGTCACCCACTAAAATCCTTAGGAAAGAGCTTTCCCATCTAAATCTGCACATTCCTTCACTGTTTTCTTTCTAATTGACTCTACTCCTCCATATTTTAAAAGCAGCTCTTCTCATAGAACAAAACCATGATTTTTCAAACACTGATTAGCCTCTTAAACAGAACCAGAGTTCTTGCTGTTGGTAAGTATATAGGAAAGCCTTCACATCCAGTAGTACTCATTTAACTTCAACTTTAATGTGAGCTTGAAAATTACAGAAATAGCTCAAGAATCTGTGATATCATTGTATTCATAAAAGTAGACCTTTCCCTATAAGTACTAATTTAGAGGTCTGGAGAAATGAAGATTCCCTTTCTTTGAAAGTTCACATGTGCTTGCGAACCACACGGCCTCAGTTCCCTGAGACCAGCAAGTCTGCAGAGAGCCATAATAGACAGGGTTTAAGAAGCCAGACAGTTTGCCAGCTCTAGGCATTACTGAGCACTCTGGAAATACTGGAAATTATCTCCTGTAAAGTTTTACAGCCGAGCTGTATTTGCCATATAAAAAGAGTTGGCCAAAATTAGAGTTGGGTAGAGGGGCAGAAAAGGAATTTATGTAATAAATATTGTTGAAAAGAAGCAGGGAAATGGAAAAGACAGTTAAGGCCTAAACAAAGCCAACAGAAACAACATGAACTGATCCCTCCTGGGTTAATATTCAAGCCATCATAAAGATACTCCAGCAGCCACAGAAAATTACAGAAAAGTTGGTTTTCCTTTAAGAAGAAAAGCTCAGACAAAGCTACCTGTACACTTCCAAATGTCTTTCCACAGGAGTTACTTCTCTGAGCATCACATACTGAGCTTACTGGTGAGTAGCGATTTAATGAGCATGGGCACCCTTCTTGTTCTTACACAAGCCCTGAGTCTATGCTCCCCAGCCACCTCACAAATGGCACCGTGAAGGGACAGAAACAGAGGAAGGTGTGTCTCACAAAACAGTTGACTGACAAGCCGAGGGTTCTGCCTGCCTCTCTCTGTATCAAGTCCCTAGAAACATTACATGAACAGGATAGAGTCATTCATCCTTTTCTGAAGTCAGCACAGTAGTGGAGCCATTTCTTCTCAGGCCAGTTTAGCCCAGTTATTTAGCTGCTCTGTCACTCAGACCCCACTGCTTTTGATACTGGCACATTGCTGGATTGGGCTCAGATAGAGACCGTGGTATATGCTTCATGACTCCAAAGCCAAAGAACAAGTTCCACCCTACCCTTTCCTTCCTCTCACAGAGATTCTGCCCTAAGAGCAAAAACAAAAGATCTGGCTCTTAGCCTTTAGTGCAGTTTGTCACTAGCAGCCCCAGACAGGTGTCATACTCAGAAGCATCATTTTTGACAGCAATAGAGTATGTGCTGGTGGGGAGAAACACAAGGCGTGGATACAGGCAGATCTGGGAGAGGTGTGTGATAGTAAACACAGCCAGCATGAAGGTAACCATCTGCTGGGAGGGTATTCTGACATGTAAAATATTGAGCAAACATGAATGAAATACAGCAAACCCCACCTGAGCACCAGACACAATCAAATCTGACCCCCTTAAAATTTTTATTTGAGTTAATGTTACCTTGTAATAACCTTTCACTGCTCTCTGTAAAGATAACAGGTGTCATTAAAACAGCTGTCACCGTGCCAATCTTCCCTGAGACACCTATTTATTTGGATCTTTCAAGAGAAACATAAATTAAATCAGTCATTCTATATTAGAGGGTTCCCAGGGACAGTTAGTTGATTGGCATCTCATACTAGTGGGCAAGTCACCACAAGACTCTTGTAGAAGACAGCATTTTCCCTGAAGTCTTGATGCTTTAACATCTGACAGGAATGTGTGTATACATATGGATTGATTTTTTTTCTTTTTTTTTCTTTTTTTTTCTTTTTTTTTTTTTGATGAATGATATTCTGTGAAATATCAGAGAGAAAAATGTCAGACATACCTTGCATAGCAATCGAGGGCTAATGAAGATCCAGGTATTAAATCAATTAAGAAGTATCAAAAGCTACCTAATCATCAAGGAACAAAATTGGCACCACAATATGTAGTGAGTATGGGAAAGCCTAATTTACTAAACATACCCTGCAGTCACATAATTGCATGTAATTTTACCAGCATAATTAACTAATTTAATTACCACTTCTCAAGTGCATCAATTATTGACATTACAGAGTTTTCAGACAGCAGAATTACTGTGTGGTACATTCAGAGAATGCAAAATGCTTTGTACGCCTATTTTCCAGTCACAGTCAACAACTGAAGGAACACAAGCAGCAAAAGCAGAAGGAATTACAAGTTCACCACACGGAGCACAGTTTAGCTGTCAGGTTTAAGAGATGAACTAGACAAAACCATGTTTATGTGGGACTGAAAAGTCAACAACAAATAACTGGAGAGACCAAGAAGACAAAATGTAAGCATGGTACTAAACCAGACAACTCTTATTTCTGAACAGTAAGGTCTAGATTAAATTAAATCTACCCAGGAGGGAGTAAGTTCTTTGAGATCTACTAGCCACCCTTATCTCTTAACCAAGGGCTTGATCTTACAGTAATATCTGCACGGATGTACAGGTGCACCCAGCTCCATTGGCCTCACTAAAAAGCCATAAAGGTGTTAGGTCTGTCTGCACAAGTCTCAAAGCAGAATCAGAACCCAGAGAGACTCAGACTAGGATGTGATAAGAAACAGTGTGCGCTTGAAAAAAAACCAAGATGGGCCAGGGGGGGTTGTGTGTGAAACTACAAAGATAAAGTATGGATGCATTCTTATTAATTAAAATGTAGCTTTGCCATGTGGGATCATTACTCAGACTTGAAGAACTATTGATCCCCTGCTTAATGTTTAGACACTTTATGTAAATCTTTGCATAAAACCCTTTTGTTTCAGCAACGAGCTTTTCAAAGTCAAGAGAGATGTCAGCATCTGCTCCCTATGGAGTCTTAAGAGTCGGTGTCAGTAAAAAATGGGCAGCGTCAGTGAAAATTATGCCCTGTGTCAGTAAATTTGTTAACAGGGTGGTTGGAAACCCTGGGAGCTGTGGTGTCATTTTCTTCTCCCATTGCCCTCTTGTACTTGACCTTTGCACAGCTGTTTCACAGTATCTGGAGATGGCTGAACTGTGAAATAGTGATTACAGGAAAGGGGGCATTTTAATGAGAAAATACAACCTAGAACAAGAAGAGGGCATTCTTTCAAATGCCAGTTGAGATCTGTAAAGTCTTTTTTGTCTTTCAGATTCAATTAAGAACAATCACGACAACTCCCCTTTTAAAATCTAATGCCAATATTAAGTTACCCTTCTTAAGGTCATGAAAGCTTACTGGATTCATTGTGGTGATTATAACAAGCAAGCAGAGACACTTTGTTAAAATAAAAGCCCAACTAAATCATCAATAGCCAGAAGAACCAAGCGAAGACTGTTCCTCCCACAAGTAGCTCTGCAGGGATGGTGCTATAAACCTGTTGCAGTCTGTCCCTGTGAGGGCCTTTCGTGGATGCAGCTCAGGAAAAACTTATGTATGTGTTTAAATTTAAGCAATGGTTTAAGCTGAACCACTTGCTTGAAGTATAGCAGACAAGTACATATTTTACTAGAGATAATCAAACTGGCCTGGTGCACGTGGCAGTAATGAAATTTCCTGCATCCTCCTAAAGCACAAGAGATTCCTTGAATCTTCTTCAAAGGTTTCTATGCAACAGCAAGACAAAGCCTAATCCTATCTGGACTCCTCACTCAAAACCACAACATGAAAAATCAAGACAGTGAGAAAAAGCACATGTTGTGATCACAGGCAGCAGAAGGAAAAGAATGGAGGAGAAAGGGGACCATAACTTTTTCATGCTAAGAGACGACTTTTTGTAAGCAAACCTGATGAATGATGCTCTTCATGCTGCTCGTTCTGCAGGCTGCTCTCTGTACACCTGCCACGTGGCTGCTATCAGTAAAAGCAATTCCAGTAATGACATTGATGTGTGAGGGGCCTGCTCTTGTGAGACGCCAGGCCTAAAACATTATTCATTGAAGTTGTAAGTGGGTGGTGGAACTTAACCAGTCAGCTGAATTAGTTCATATAAATGAGCATAAACAGACAGCAAAAAGAGTAGATGAGTCAATAGCAACAGGAAGGAAAAAAAGATAAAATACAAAAATCCTCTTCATACACTGTCAGCCCTAGCAGGGATTGCCACACTACTCCAGCCTTCAAATGTCCTCTCAAGGGACTGCAAAAACTTGAAAAAGTTTTGGGTTTTTTTTTAAAAAAGAGTTGTGTTTTTGTCAAACACCAGCAAGAGTTACCCATCTGGGGTGTATGCGTGCTACTGTACGTACTTAGCAGCCTGAAATACAAATTATTAATAAGGTAAGTTATGCATTACACAAACATCCCTCTTTCTGATTGAAAAGACTTACATCGAACAAACTACTAAAAATCATCATCCCACACACATGCCATACACCCTGCAAATGTTGTGGCCTGTCATACATTATTTGTGCCGTCACTGATCTCAGACTCTGTCAAGATGGAAAAGTTTGGGGTTGATCACAAAAAGGGCTCTAACTTGTTTCCCTCACAGCTTGCAAACAGAGCTGCTTACTCTCCTATTTCACAGAAACTAAGGAGTGAAAGCGGAATCAGACATTCATGCTCATCAGTGCTGTAGCATCTCTCTACCTGGAGATCAGACAGATGAATTGGAGAGAATAAGATGTTTCCTAAGTTGTTCTTCCCAAGACTTTACTTGAAAAGCTTTTGTCAGCCTCTCTTCTCAAACAAATTAGTTTGGATGAATGCTTCTTACATATTCCATTACCCTTTGATAGAGCCTGGAAGTTTGGTGACCTTTCTAGGAGAACCTTACTGCCATTGGTAATGGAAATCCCTAACTCACCCAGATACTATCACCTCCAATGATGCCATGATGATTTTTTGCCCTTTTTTACATATACTTTTTATATACCCTTTTATATAGCTTTTATGTATCCCCAGTGCTTTTAGCATGCATACTTGTAATTCCTTAAGTCTGATAACTTAGCTTAGACCCAATATGCTGTTAAGCCAGGAGACCAAACATCCTGGAGGCCTCGCAGCTGGAGGCCAGAAAGCCCTATGCCATCCTGAGAAACCAAGGCCTTTTCTAGAACACATCCTGTAAATTAAGACAGGCCCATCCATGGGGGTATTCCTTGGGATGGGGGGGTTCATTCGAGCCTCTCATTGGGGAATCTTTGATAGATCTGCTAATTTGCAAGGTCTGTAAATTGGATACGGGATCTATTGTTGGGGTGCATTTCAGGGTGCATTTGAGTGTGCATTTTGGCGCATTCCACCTGGATGAAGTGGTGCACCTAAAGCATCCTTAAATAAATACCGAGGTAAAAATGCCTTTTCCCTTTTAACCATGTTTGGTTCTTAATTTTAAGAGCAGAGAAAGGCAACACCAAGGTATGACCAAGGTTAAATAATCTTCAGCCTTAATTCTGAGTCTGGTAATTTGGACAAAACAGCTTTTCTCCTCTGCTGCATTCCCATGATTTCAAGATGCTTCAGTACCACTTCAACATGGAATGCAGCACGGCAGATACAGATAGGAACAAAGCAAGAAGGGCAGCACAACATTGTGAAAGGTGCATGACCAAGAATAGCTAACCATCTGGTTCTCCTCACTGGCATTCACAGGATGCTGGTTTTCTCTTGCTATTGTAAGAGGAGTGAAAACAAGTTGAACCTCCTCTATTACCACATATTTGTAAACCAGTATGCAAAAGTTGCCCTAAAGGGTAGCACATCTGGCTAATGCCTCAGTACCACCCTAATTGATAACACAGAAAATCTGTTGTGAGCTGCTCTGGATCTCTTACATAGCTGGACTTCAGTGTACTTGCCATCCATTCACCACACAAGGCTGAGAAAGCAGCAACCTGCACACCCAGTCTATTACCAACACACAGTAGAAGGCAAGGAGGGGCAGAACTGACTGAAATCTCTGTCTGACCCCTTCAACTAAGCCAAGTCAACATGGAAGTCCCAGCAAGATAAGCATCAATTATTAACTAATTCTGTCAGATCTACATTAGGGAGAGGGAAAGGAAAATCATCAAAGTCAATATAATTCAGTAAATGTAAGGAGGGGGGGAAGTTCTCTGTGTCCCACAGAGTACCTTCCTCCCATACAACGTATCGTTTTGGCAGATGAGAAAGAATAGGAACAGAATTCAGAACCAGTGTTCCTTACATACAAGTGAGCAGGGCTCCATCACACCTGCTACATTTTTACAGCACATGAAACCATTTGCCTTTCCACTTGGTGCTCGTCTAGGGTCAGCTTAAAAAAAGGTGAATACAATTAGGCCTGAATTCACCCAGCAGGAAAAACCAAAATATGAGGGAAAGATGACAACAACTGGCAAGAGTTTAAGAATATCTTGTATTAGATACCTCAAAAGCCACTGTGTAATGATTCAAAATAGAATCACACTGGTTACTGAATTGCAGCCAGCCTTTCAATGGAAATGAAAGCATCTGCAACTTTTCAAAAGCCTATAACAAATGGAAGAAAGAGGAAGGTGAAAATGGTAAGTAGAAAACAGAAGTTAGGCATTGTAGAAAATGGAGAAGGGAAACAAAAAGACAATACCAATACCCAACAGAGCCAAAGGATTAAAACAAATATTTTGAAGTTCATTAGGAACAGAAGGACCTTTCACAATGACAGTAATCTATTACTGGATGAAAAAAGTTGTCTTGTAAGCAATAATAGCAAAAAGACGTAAACCCTAAAAAAAAGCCAGGTGATCTAACACTGCTAAACAAACCAAAACCAAAATTCCCAAATACGCCCTGCATGCCAGAGAAAGATCATGGTCCTTCCAATGTCTAGTTAAAATAGAACAATAAAGCAAGATTTAACTTGTAGAGTATTGTAAATGGGAGCTAAAATGGAAGACTTAGTATCTAAATCCAACAAAGGCAAAATATTATTGAAAGGCAAATTAAAGCTTGAAAGATGCAGAAAATAAACCTCAAATAAACCTGAGATTCTTATTTTGAACTTTGCAAGTATCTAACCCACTGGCTAGTTCGCTGCTTAACAAATGCTTCACCATTCACATCCCCGGCTCCCATGGACTAGCATGACCCAGGGAGAGATTACAGTGCACATGCTGATTTATACTGGCAGGAAATTTGGCCCTCCGGGTTTTGGGAAGAACTGTGTTTTATTCCTATTTTTGTTCTCTTAAAAAGATGAAAGAGCAGAAGAATTCAGAAGCTGTTCCAAAGGTGCAGGTGCTCTGCGCCGTTCTGCTGGGAGGTGGGCAATATTGGCAGAACCTCCTCACCACTGCTACATCAATACCACACCTTGGCTCATCAACCAGTGAGACCAGCTGCAGGAGAGACAGTTAGGAAGCTTCCTTTTACACTAGTCCAGACATTTCCTTTCCACTACCAATTAACTACCCACAACACAGGAAAGCTTATCAGCAACATCAAAGAATGCATTCCTTACTAACACACACGGTATGGCAGATAACGTCTCTGGCTGCATCAGATTTTCTAATTAAGCATGTGGGAATGGGGGAAAAAGGGGGCGGGGGGGGAGGCTGAAGAAAAAAATCAAGCAGCGCACACTGTGTGTGTTGTTAGCAGTCAGTACTGTAAACTGAAATACAGGTGCCATTAGCAATCTGCTGTCTGCTGAGCTGCACTGCTCTGAGGCCTCACTTCCAGCGCGTCTTTTTTGTCTCTGTCTCAGAGAGCAATGCAGAGAAGACACCTTCAGTGCAGCAAGGTGAAGAAATAGCGCAGTGATTTTACTTTTGCCTTATACATCTACTGTCTCACAGCAAAAAAAAAAAAGAGAACAGATACTGATTTCATTAAAAGACCATGTTGCTTTAAAAAACAAAAGCCAAATGGAAGAAGCAAATAACTAAAATGTAATAGGTTGAATTGTCTATTAAAACAGTTGAACAAATAATTCACTATAAGATTTTATTAGCTTAATTCAGCTCTCCAATCCCCTGTTCTAAAATTCACTTGAAAGTATTCAACTGAATTGAGAGTAAATCTATTTCAACTCTCCTGAAGGGCAAGCACAGTTGAATATTTTCTTTTTAAGCTCCATAAGAGTTAATTGAGACTATTTACACTCTTTTTTGTTTCCTGAGTGAAAGAACACACATGCAGTTTCAGCACAAATAATTGTGCATATAGTTTAAAAAATTGGTGTCTTTACATATTTGTGGTGGCAAAACTTGACAGCAAGAGTATTTACAGGAAGCAAACACAATGAAGACATTTCTACAGATGAAGCAAATTAATTTTCAGATTGAACATTCCCAAAAACATTGTCCAGCTACAGACAGATCATTATGCTGAAGTATGAACTGTGAAAAATTAATGACAGAAAATATGCAGTGCCTACTTTGCAAACCTCAAATCGGGTAAATCACCTTAGGTCTCATGGTTGTAGTAGCTGCATTAATTGCTCAAGATCTGGTTCCTAGATAAACTTCTCTGCATGGAAAACAAGTCTTTGTTTCATTATTAAATCCTAATGCGAACTGATGGTGCTATGCAAAACAATATTCTCTTGAAATTCCAGCAGCAGCTCAGTTGAGTTCAGCTTGGAACTGGAAATCTGCATTGTTCTGGTTTAGATACAGGAACCTGTCACATGCTGCTTTTTGTTGCCTGTAAAAAAGAGTTAATATTTGGCTAATATGTTTATCTTTGCATAACATTACTGTCTATGTGCAGGAAAGAAAGAAACAGCTGTTGCAAGCCTAACCCTTACTCATTAATCTTTCATCATCTTGGGACTTCCAGCATTGTATTTTGTATTACAGCATCAGCTTTCTATTCAGCAGTGGTATCTGAGAGCAAATTCCTGACAAAACTGCCATTTTCACTTGCCAGGTCCACTTGTACTTAACCTGGACACTGAGGGCTCACACACCCCATCACCCAGCAGAGGCTGGGGCACGAGGTAGGTGGTATTTCTACCTTACCAAGGCTTGCAGAATCTGTTTGCTGGCAGCTGCTTGTTTCAAGGGGAACAGAAGGCCTCCCAGTGCAATATTTCCTTCTGGTAGCACAAGGAGCAATTTCAGCTCCCTTGCTTCAAACTGATGTTCTGAGTTCTACTCTGACTTAACCACTTGGCAAAAATTCTGAGCCTTGGAGTGCCCAGGTTACACCCAGAAACTTACAGATTCAGCAGCAGAGGACTATCTCCTCCTCCTCCTGTTGCAATGGTCTCATAGTTGGCTGATTTTCTTCCCAGCCTCCTTTTGGATGTATGCCCAAATCCACAGATGTGCACAGGAGGTAGATGGCACTAGAGGTGCCCTTAAGCACCTCAGCTGTTACTTCACACTGCCTCCCAGGTGTTATTAGCAGAAAACATGCATTGTAGAAACCACAGTAGGATTGTCTTTATACCATCCTTGTTTTAAATCTTTATGAATTCTCAGGAAACAGAGCCAATGGGTATTAGGGAGTCAGAGCTCTATGGCTTTCTCCTCCCCCCCCCCCCCCCCCCCAATTAGACTGTATTTTTATAACCATGCAGTAAAGCATACCTTGGTCTTAGAAAGCTGTTTGTAGTGTGTCAACTTTATCTGCTGTAGTAAAGTCACCACTCTGGCCAGTAAACACAGCTTTGCCCAGCTGACCAGGTAGCATCATGCACATCTTGGCTCTGCCTTCTGCCACCTGTCTTTGGGCACTCAGGCCACAGGCACCAGATGGGAAAGACTGCCCTATGTAGCCACACCTATGCTGCAGACAAACTCCATCCAGCGCCTTATGGACTGTCTTTAAGCAATTCTGGATGGGTCCATGCCCCACCCACCACTGTTGCACTGACTTATGTATGAAATAAATACAGTGAGAGAATTTAATTCCTCACACCATGTGCTCATGCTAGGGAAGGAGTTGTGGTATTACTGATGAGGTTCCTCACCACCATTACACGTGCACACACTACTACAAGTATAACCTGGACCACATTTAAGAATAGTGCAAGCTAGTCAGGACAAGAATAATTCAGTATGTTTTCTTCCAGAAGAAGAAAGCCGGTAGAAACTTTGGTCATTTCATAGTACGCTTTACAAATTATTTGTGCAAGCATGCACGCAGAACACTCACCAGCACTGGGTGTGGGGGAATTGCTAATTCACATAGCACTTGTATCAATAGAACTGAGAATAAGACTGAACTCATAAAATAGATAACATGGTCCCGTCCAGAGGTTAATATCTGTACTAACTTTTATTTGGTTTACTCATGTCCTCCGTGCCATTTTTCCTTCTGGTCATCAGCTTCACGAGAATCAAAGGGCATTCTTACCTAGCACAGTAAAGGCAACCTAATTTTCACACTAAAAACCGAATAGAAAAAAAAAGCTCCAATATCTTGTTATTATTTGTACAAGGTGTGTTACTCATGCTTACCTCATCTGACTTTAATAGGTTGCCTTCATGCTCCCTTCACGGAGTTACAAATTCTCATGTTAAACACGGAAGCTCCTGACAGCTCTCTCTTTCCTAGGGCAAGATTGCTCAACTAACAATAACTAAGATACCTTTTGACAAGTGCAGCTAAGAGCCAGCAAAGCTTAGTCAATCTGCATCAGCCTGTCTTGGCACCTTTCTTTCAGCTTCATATCTAAATACTGGATGCCAAAGTCTCTAGCAATGATTATAGAAAACTATAAAAAGGGAAATGAATGCAAAAGCAGAAATCATATTAATCAGTTGAAGGAAAATACTTTTCCAACTACAATTGTGGCTGAAACCCATAAATTAGATGACTGGAGTAATAAGACATGTGAAATGGCTTTTAAGTCCACTACCAGCTCCATGCAATAAATTTCAAATGACATCCAGGCTTTTAGTGGAGGGGATGATTTATTACAGTCTGCAGGAAGAGAGCTTTCATGGATTATCTCTAAAGTGGCAAAACTCTATTCTGAATTTTTCAAAATTAGCACAGCTCAGTGAATGTCACTGACAAGCAAGTCCAAAAGCACTTTAACAGAAAATTGTAAGAAAAATAGCAAACATATTTTAGAACATCAACAGATTTTTCTAAGGGAACTACATCTCATCTTTTCCTAAGCCATAAAAATCCCAAACCTAACAAGAGTATAACACTTGCTGCGTGTGTTGTTCACATGGGCTTCCTATAAACAGAGGTATTTCACAAGTGAACATTCTAAGGCTTTTGATCCTAAAAGCCTTCAAAACAATTAGTAAAATAGCACAAGTTTCTTCCTGAACCTATAAACCTAGATACACTCTTTCTTCTCTGTTTAGTCATTAGGCAATGTAAGTGAAATACTGACCACAGAAATGCTCTCCAAAGGCAGCCCAGAGCCTACAGGGTTCTGTTTCCTTTGAGCACACAGAAAAAGACTTATTTCCTCTTCTCTGGTAAATGGAATCAGAGAAAAATGCGTCTCCACATGGAGAATCATGGAGTACCACAACATCAGTGTACCAGAGTTGTGATGCTCACTGCAGAGATCCTGAATTGTACCTGACTACCAGAGTGTTGCACAGTGTGCTGGCTCTGCTGTCCCTTGAGGTGAACATGGGTGGTAGGTGCCCTGGGATGTTGTCACAACTCATCCCTGGTACACTCTCATTCAGCACTAAAAGTAATGGTGCCTAAGCAGAGGATGTTACAGGAGACAGGCACAATCCTCTTCAAGAGGCAGAGATGTACCTTGGCTAAAAGCTGTTAGACACAGTCCCCTAATTTCGATGGCTTTGCAGGCTAGTGATAGTAAATAATTCTGGTAATTCTCAATACACGGAACACTGAATTTGCATACCAATGGCAGTTAAAACTAGGCTATGTATGTGTTAAGTAATGGAAATGTTACATACGGTAAACATCTTGCACTTTCCCGACACCTTTCACCCAGAGTAGTTCTAAAATATTTTATGAACTAAGCAGAGATCTAATTCCACTGGCATTCAAAGTAGAAAGTGAGGATCTATGCTTTATTCAATTTGTTTATATAGAAAATGTACAGTGGTGTGATTTAGTCTCCCAGGAGAGAACGGAAGACAATACACCAAGACTAACAGCTCTGCTTTTACATGACTATTAATGATGCTTTGGTTTTCATTAGATTCTTTCCTTCTGAAGACTAACCACTAGCTTTTTAAAGCATGAATTCAGCACTGACCTGCATTAAGATTGGTATTTCATTGACTCCACAGTACTTACAGCTCTGACATTTCTCCTGCAAGTCACCTATGCAAAGTCTGATACTTAGTTTATGGGGATTTCTGGAAGCAATAAGGGATTCATGTGAACACTTTTTTTAAAATGAAGTCGATCCTAACTTGAGACATAACCTACACTGTAACACAGCTGGACAAAATTTATTCACAACTTTACTACCCAACCCATTTTCATATACTGGTGGCATTTTTGTGGTTTGAATTTTGTTTGGTTGGTTTTGTTTCGGGTTTTTGCTTTCTTTGGTATTTTTTTGGCAGGGGGTGGAGTATGAGTTGAATAGAGCATCTTTTATGAAGCTAGTCACAGACAATATCTTAGTTTTCTAGACAGAGACACTGAAGCATAACCCAGTGAAAGTACTGACTTAAGAGTTGCTGGCAGGCCAATGACAAAGCTGAAAACAGAACAGAGATTTTCACCCAAGCACTTTAACAATCAGATACACTGCAGATAGCACTGATTATAAAGTATAGGATGTTTTTTAATTTAGTGTGTATTTTTTAAATCCTATTCCTACCCGTGCTCAAGCAAAGCCAGACAGGTACTCTTCTTCATCCTTGGCTTAGGGTATCCAGACACATACTAAACGTAAGTCTTACTCTGCACTCCGTGTGACACAAGCCACAAAAATACACTGAAATCTTTTAGTGATGCCAACTACTCTTCTTCATCAAGTACAGACAAAATTCAGAAGAAATCTTTTTTGCTGTCATTACTCAATAATTATGTAATTTCCCAAATGTTCACAGCCAGAATTATGGGACTTAGTGCATCAAAAACCAGCTTCTACCTACTTTGTTGGAGACACAGGATAGAAGACATTTTCTCTGACTAAGCAAGTCTCATTCTGTCATGAGCCCAGCAGAACATCCAATACAACACAAAAGGACAAAATGGACTCCATTATCAATGAATACATAAGCACACTGCTACTGTTCACTTCAAATATTTTAAGTAAATTACAGGCTGGGTATGCAGCACTTTCCAGATTTTGATCATGTGCATATCCCACATTTTAGGCATCGCAGAGAAACCATGTTTCACATAGTGGCAAAGTGATGATAAATGACAGAGCACTTAGCAGCATTGCAGCACAAACAAGCTTGTCCTATTTTATGGAAAATAAATAGAGAAAAATAACTTTGATATTCTTTCCCCATGTCTTTAAAAATAAAAATCTGTAAATTTCAAGAAGAAATGGCATAGAGAAAACAAACTTACATCAATTATTTATATATTCACGTGGAAATGCATGCAGAAGTCTTTCCTTCTGACCTGTGTACAGAGCTTCATTTGCAGTTATTCTGTAGAATTCTACACCAGTTTAATCCTCCAAACCAAAATCCCCTACCTATAGACTGACTCTATAGAGGGGCCATGTCTAAAGAAGCATTACAGTAAGCAGATAACAGAAGGCTCTCGCCTTACATGTCTAACTCCCTTTCTCATTAGTGGGCAATATGCCTGCTCAGACAGGAAAATTTATCTCAAAGTCTGTGATAAATCAGTCAGATTTGATCTGCTCTATGTAAAATACACAGCCAACACTGATTAAATGAGCAGTGGAGTGCTCTTTCAATAGTGCATCAATGCTTTTCAGCACATAGGCATGGACAGACAGCTCAGGCTTATAAATGAAGGAGAATCATGACTTACGCTTTCAGTCACTGGAAGAATTCATTGTAAAATATGAATAAAATTATGTGGCTTCCTTTCCCATTCCATTTTCACGTGTCCATTAACATATTTCACTGATCATTCATATTATGTGAAACAATTTGGGGTGCAAAGAGTTTTATGCACACTGCTGTGTCATTTTGAAACACTTTGTAAATGAGCTTGGACAGCAGTTCTGTACCATAACACATTTTTAATAAAATACTTTTTAAAAACATAGTTCTAATTCCCAGTCACTATCTCTCCTTCCTTCATCCCCTCTACCCTTCCTTCCTCACTAAGGAAAGCAAAAAGTTGTCAATAAAATTTGACCAAATACATTTTCCTAAAAGACAAATCACGAAAATCAAGAATTGTCCACTTTGAGCCTATAGTAGTGATCCAAAGCAACCCCTATTCATATATCTGACAACCCAAACATCAGAAGCAACCCATTGCCTTTTCTCTAAAAGCAAATCTACACAGAACTTTACCTACAAGGTCTCTCACAGATCCAATTCAAACAATTTTCCTAGCTGTTTTCTAAATTCCCTCTCAGGCTGCCAGTCCCATGACAGTAATAAGTGACACACACACCCACACACACACACACACATATATATATAAAAGCAATCTCCCATGAGCCCTCATCAGCACGAGACCTCTCTGTTCAGGAAGCCAAGGAAAGTCCTGCAGCCTCAGCCACAGTTCAAGGCTCTGAGATTCAGGGGACTCCTCTTTCCTCATGTTGTTGAAGCTCAAGATTGGAGGAAAAGGAATCAAAGAGGGAAAATTTCAAGCAAATTTGGAAAAGGAATTGAAGAGGGAAAGTGTCAAGCAAATTTGACCAAAAAACGATGCTTCCAGAATGATTTCTGAAGTTGCACATAATAGATGAGTTCCCACACAATAGCAAAACCATAGGAAAGCCTGACCAAGACAGACAGGTTCACTTGGGATGTTCAGGAAAATGTATCAGGTCCACCACTGACACAGAGATTTGGCATGTACTGGGGTAGGAGTGGGCTGAGAGGATTCCTAAATTTCAGAGACGTTCCCCTTGTGATCCTGCTTGACACATGCACTCTGGCTAGCACTTTATCCACAGATGCCTTTCTCTCACTTCCACTTTGTAGGTTTCCAAATTTGGTCTTGCAGCTCAGGCTGCACAAGCACCTGTTCATAAACACCTCAGGTAGGGACAGTGCAAGAACAAACCCTTGTCAGAGTTTCAAGAGCCCCACCACAAAAAGAAAGAAATATCTGGCATCTGCCAGCCCCTTTGAAACCACTCTTTAATAAGAGAGACTCTAAAGTAAAACAATCTTTACTAAGAAGTAGAACATGAAAATCAATCCCAAATTCTGGAGACAGAAAGGAATTAAATACTGAACTTTAACTTGTCCTTTGCTGAAGGATGGTCCTACATAATTTAAGGGTTCTCCTCAGTCAGGAATCCCAAGACAAGGTAAATGCAGAAAAGGATCTTAATTCCTCAGACTTTTTCCCTTCTTTGAGGTGATTCCCCTTTCACAACAGGGTTGCAGTTGAGTGCTTCCAGAGAATCTCTGTATTGATCATTCATTCAAGGCACTGACTCCTGTCTTAAGCTCCTGACATCCTGCCTGTCACAGTACCTTATCATAGGAACCTCTCTGAAACACCACTGCAGGGGTCCCAACCAGACCTAACCCTCTGTGGACTGTACTCAGACAAAATCTCCTCCTAGAAGAGAGAGATTAGTACAATTTACAGACTCATTATGTATATTATGGAAAGTTTTATTCCAGAAATAGTCATTATAAAATTCCAAAGGAACAAACTAGAAATGTTGGGTGTTACTCATGCTAAAGACAAGCAAAAGTCAGCAAACCAGCCTGAGACAAAAGTTTGCATTGGAATGGCTGGATACTATTCCGAGACTACCCAAAACACAGATACTTACCTCCTCAGCAACAATGCAAAAAACCATAGGAAAGTCAGGAAAGTGCAAAAGAAAGGAGAAGAAAAAAAAAGTAAGTGTAAGAAAAATGAACCACTTTGCAAAGTAAGGCTGGAAGAAAAGGTGTGAAATTGAGAGGGAGAAGAGTAGAATCAGACCAAATAAACTAACGTCCTGGTGCTCTGGTCTATTCATTGTGGAATAATCTCTCTGAGGAACTGAAGCAAAACCTCATTACCTGTAATGCTTTTGCTCAGATACCACTCTAATGAGTTCATTAACACTAGAACATCAAAACCTAACTGAACCAAATGCTTGGTAATGTAATGCAAGGGGAAAACATCACACAGACAGAACAATACTTCCACTTCTGTCACAGTAACAAGCCCTGAATGACTGTGTTCATATCCTAGTTTAGTTTACAATGTTCTGTGAGGAAGGGAAAGAAAAAAAGGGGGATGAGAATGGAAAGAAAAAGGTTTAGGTAGAAGAAATCATGTCACCGAAAGAATGAATAACCTTATTTTCCATTTGTAAATTAAAAACCTTTTTTAAACTGAAAATCTTTTGAAGCTAGCCATTGATGTGAATACCAAGTACTACTCAGCAAAGGGAGATTTTGCTTGCATTTATTCAGTATCTGATTTCTTACAGAGAATATCCAATTTCCACTGAAAACAAAGGGATGTTCATACATTAATTCCAATGGAAATTTGGACAAGGCCCTTGAATAAACTAGGAATAAACAGTTATTTGGACAATATTGAGAAATTGGAGGGAATTATTTAAAAAAAAAAATACACAAGGAATCCACAAAAACCCAGATTTCTTTTGTTTATTTCCTTGCCCAATACTTTGCAGTCCAGCAAAAAAGATGCCAAGTTGCACAAAGTTTGGTTCTATTCTCCTTATTCTGCCTAAAGACTCTATGACCTCCAAACCCTGAACAAAAAGGATGAATCCCAAAGAAAGAAAATCCTATGGAATCATACATGACATTTTTCTTCACACAAACAAAACTACGTGGATACAAATAGTACTAAATTAAAGGGATAGCAAGTACCTTTACATTCATATATTACACTTACTCAGTGATACGTGCCAGAAGATCCTATACATTGATTCATTCCATGAAGATTGCACAGGCTTCAAGGTCACTTTTGACATGTTGAATCAAACAGTGTGTTTGAACAATGCCTACCAGACACAGGTCTTGATATTTATGAAAACATCATAAAATGGTTTGGTGTTAAAGGGCCTTGAAAATCATCCAGTTCCAACACCAGCCCCGCCATGGGCAGGGACACCTTTCACTAGGCCAAGTTGCTCAGAGCCCCATCCAACCTGGCCTTGAACACTTTCAGAAATGGGACATCCACAGCTTCTCTGGGCCACCTGTTCCAGTGTACCACCACCCTCATAGTGAAGAGTTTCTTGCTAATATCTAATCTAAAACTACCCTCTTTCAGTTTAAAACCATGCTTCTTGTTCTGTCACTGGACGTTGGTTAAGAATCCCTCTCCAGCTCCCTTCTAGGCACTTGTAGGCACCAATACGATAAAGCTGCTCTAAGGTCTCTTTCTCTTCTGCATGCTTAACAATCCCAAACTCCCTTAGTCTGTCCTCAAGGGAGAGGTGCTCCAGCCCAATCTTCAGAGAAGAAACAGCCACAGAGTAACAGACCTGTTTTACACTAACAGGACACAGAATCCTCCAGCACACAGCTGAATTGGAAGCAAGAACAAAATTGAATCCTGACTACAAATAGACACATGAATAGTAGTGTTAATATCAGAATACACCTGAGTAGATGATCGTTCCTTCTCCTTTAGCTCTCCTTGCAACCCCCAGTCACCCACCATTGCCTGAGTGTGGCACATACACAAGCTCTTTCACTATCAGGCAGCTGCAATCACCAATGGTCATCTCTTAAAGCTGAATGAGCACCAGGACAAACACCCACAATGCAAAAGCTCAGATATTATTTTAGCTATCAACTGCAAAGGTAACAACTATGTAAAAGCAACTGCATGGACTTCCTAAGTCTTTGGAGGTCTTATTTCTCTGAAGTGCCTTGTTCAGCTGGAATACTGTACAAGCATACAAGGGAAAAGGGAATGGAGTTTGTCCCAAAGAAGTTTCGTTTTAAAGAAGCGAAAGAAACAAAACCCGAGCGACACAGTGAAAGAGGAACCTGGAAGTATGAGAGGAGAGTACAGGACACCAGCAAACTAGCAGCTGACAAGTTGGCTAGCTCAATTTTAATGTTTTTGTTTCTTTGGTTGGTTTTAATGGGCATAATGAAAAAGGACAGTATGAAGCAATGGATATGGATATGAAGAACTCTTCCGGAATGGCACAGTGTGGAAGGAAACACAGACATTTATTCAATCTTTAATGTGAAGGATGCAGAAGCTGACACTGTGGGCCACAGAAAAGCAAAATTATTTTAGTAGCAAATAAATGGTTAAAAAACTGGCAGAAGTCCAAAACACCTTGGAAATGAAGACTAAGATTACATACAATAGGAAAAGGAGAAGCAGATGAAAGATGCAGAGAAAGGAATAACTTGGACAAAAATACAGGGTAGCAAAGTGATTTTTAATCAACATTTTATATGAACTTAAGTGCATTATTTTTTAGATTGTCTTCTTGCATATTACATTTTATTACATATGTGCTAAATTATTTATTATCTTATAATTACTGAATCAGAAACTTTTAATTCAACAAGTACACTGAAAAAAGGAAAATACATAGTTGCATATGTTTATGCTCCCTTTATAGCGAAAAATTCTACAACCTTGTTTTTGTAAATGTGTGATTTTCTATGTTGAACATTTTCCATGACTGACAGAGAAATGGGAGCTGAAGGAGAACAGGTGTTTCTGTTTCCAGCATTCCCCCAAAATCTTCACCTATTTGCATATTATAGCAAAAGTGTTCCCATCTTCACGGGAACAAATGTACTTTAAGAACTCCTCTTGGAAATCCATGCCTGAATTTTTCTTGTTTGAGCAACACGAGGAAGTAGCTCCAGTTTCTTTCATGAATAAGGTCCTTCATTCATACTTTTCATGGTGCAATATATGGAACTTTAAAAGTTTCAGTCAATAGCTTGGTCAAGCAACCAAAACTGAACTCTGTTATTAACAATTCAACCTTCTGAAACAAATGAGTCATATTATACCTTGCAGTAATGGTGGGTCACTTTCCCTAAAAATGTCATCTGAGGTTGGTTAAGTCATTTGAAATCAAAAAGCAGAAATAAATGCATATGACTTTTTAGAAAATAGAGACTGCAAACCATAACAGGCTTTGCATATTTTAGATAATTGGGCTGCTCCATGGCTACTATTGTGCCCTCACACTACACTGCTGCCTGTAAACACAGATTTGGCATCTAAAGGAACGAACATGTGGGACAGAAGTATAGAAAAGGTAGATCGAATAATCTGTGGTCAAGTTAGAACTATTGTAACAGGAAAGTTTGTCCAGCACATTTTGGTGCAAGCTGGAACAATTTTCTTGCTATTATACTTTACAAGTGTGATTACACACAAGTGAGTACCAGTATTTTCATTAAAAACACTCCAAATTAGGCAACAACAAGAATTTTTACAAGCTTGTTCAAAGTTCCGCAGGATGCTTCGCATTTTAAATCTGTAAAAAATTCAATAAAAGCTAAAAACAATCAAGTAAATTATTTTTTATCAGTTTTTAGTCTTTTACAAACACTTAAAATTTCTTGAAAAATAAATGGAATGTTTAATTTCCCATCAAATAACTATACTCAAAACATCATGGCTTCAGCCATTTTAAAGTTCAGCTGACAAACATAAAACCTGTTTAATCCAGTCTAAATTCCCTCTCCAAATCTGGAAACAGTGAACAAACAAACAAAAAAAGGTTTTCAAATAGCTATGTAAGTCCAAAACATCCTGAATGAACAACAGCCTTCACCAGCTTTGCAGAGATCATCCCATTTACAGTATTTTTCCTTTGTTTCTGAATCTGCTTATCTCTGTCTACTTGTATCTGATTAAAAATGGTGTAAGAAACAACAGTCAGTAATGCTGCTGACTCTTTCTCTGGTCTGAATGGTTTCAACGCTCTTTCTAAAATAAAGAAAGAAAGAGATCATATTGTCCTTTACACTACTCACATTGAACACTCTGCATGAGACAAACTGTTTTATACCAATGGAAAAAGAGCTGACTATATTTTGGTAAAAATTTTAGTGAAATTCACATCTACTGGTATATGTTGAAAAAGAGAGGGTAAGAATGGTAAGCTAACTTCTATCTTGTTCACTGCGGCCACTGTATAAGCATATTTCTTTTCTACAGGCGGGTTCTGTGTCTTATGTCCTATTGCTTAAGAAGTTCAGCATTTAGGTGGCCAAATACTGCTGTCCTTAAGAAAGTATTTGGGGCTATACATCACCTTGAGTACCATTTTTAGAAGCCAAATGTACATGCCACAGAAAGGGACTACATGATGGCACAGCTACTCTCAGCAGTAAAAAGAGGTTACCAAACTGGGAACGTGTCGTGGATTGTGACCCACAGCATTTCTGTCTACACTGTTAAATATAGCCAGTGCCAAGTCAGATTCCCTCTCCATGCACAGGACTGTACACAGGTATAGGCACTAAATCCTCTCACCAGGTAAAAAGGAGTCACCATGCTACGAGTCCTCATTTTCTGCTTTGAGCCCCTGAAGTGCTGTGGGCATGTCCAATATCCTAATGGCTTCTGATGTCAAACATATGGGAATAATGCAGTCAAAGCCACATCAAAAACTGAGAGGACCCAGATGTTCTGGGGTCTCCCAGAGAGTCTCAAAGTTCAGTCATTTATAAACTTCCCGTACCAAGATACTTTTCACAAGAGAAATCTGTTCAGATGAAGATGCCTGAATGATTATTTGTGAAAGGCCAGAACTACAACTGCCACACACAGGGATAAGCACACCAAATGCAAATAATAAAAGGGATATCTGACCCAGCAAATGTGGTAACAGCAGATATTTGGGGTCATCAGCACTCAGCAGCAGCATTAATACACAAAGCAGCTGACTTATGACACCCAAATCAATATATTCGCAACTCATAGCAACACACCATTCATTCTTCTGAACTAGAGAATGATATTCAAAAAAGCTCAGATCCTTCTCCCATACTCAGTTGGAGACCATGAATTATTTAATTTCTTGGTTGCCTTTGTGTGTGTAGCAAGGGGACCTAGTTTTCTTTTGGCTTGACAGTTATATCATGTTGTATTTTTCTCTCCCAAAGCCTTCATGCAGCTTTTGATGTGAAAGCTTAGCTTTCTGTAGACAACTGCTATTTCAAATTAAAAGCTGCATGAGTTGTTGACAATATAAGACTTCATATTTAATTCTCCCTTCATAGTCCACAGAACGTCTTTTTCTATCGTTCAGTCCATGTTATTTCATAGAAAAGATTATTATTGCAGCATACACCCATCAAAGACATCTTTCTCATCAACAAAACGTTGTTTGTAGCAGCCACACATCAATGAAATTTCTTCAAGCCTGTGACTGTTGCTTTTTCATAATTATATTTTCTAATCCCCCTTTACACACAAGAGCTCAATTCACTTCCTGGTACAATGCATTAGCATCCTCTTCAAATCCATTAGCAGTACCACAAGAATCGCAGCATCTCTCCCTCTTCAAAATAGTATGTTATTAAGTTACCATACAGCAGGCTGAAGACTATGAATATTTTAAGTCCCCTGTATGTACCAAAGCAAAGAAATCAATCCTAGTCTTTTACCATACTGGCAATATTCTAAGACACATTATGGGCTTTGTTAAACTTGAGTTGCTGGCACAAAAGTATATGGTATATTTAATGAAGAGATTTAATGCGTATTATGATGGCAACAGCATAATCATGTTCAGCCCATAACACTCAATAGTGGGAGACCACAGTCTACCACCCAGCTAAGACAGGACCAATATCCCAAACACTTTCAGTAAAACAAAACAAATTAATTTAGGCATATTAGGTGTCAATGATATTATCAAAACAACTAGTAGGATGTTTCAAAATGTGTCATAGAGTCTGTAAGTGGGTTGACATACTACAGACTCTTTGGGTTTTGTTTTATCCCATTCCCCCAAAAAATAATATTTGTTTTGAAGCATTTCAGGAATTTTCCTGAATCAATTCTCACATGTTCATGCTAAAACTCATTTAGCCTTTTTGAGTTAATGTTGAAGTCTGCAGTTGCAATGAATAAGGCAAAAAATACGAATTACCCTGATTTGCACCCTTTGCAAGCACAGGTCCAAAACAAGGTTGACAATCCAATGTCCAGCACAAGGGCATCAGATGCAGTAAATTAATTCCCAGCTCTCACAGGCTCCACCAGCAACAAATTCCAGACCTTTTTCACAGGCATCAGCAAAAAAGAGCCCTCTTCTAGAGATTTTTCCATGCCAGAAATCCAGGTGGGTTTACATATGGGTTTTGAAATTTCTTGGGTGGCATATGGAGCCTCTATGTTTCAGTCTAGGAGATCAGATTCAGCAAAAAACACATGGAACAGCAGCCAGCTCTTAATGTTATTCTACTGCATACCCCTGCAATGATTTTTAGGCATTTTGCTTGCAAGTAACCAACCTCCCAATGCAAAGAGTGCTGGTGGAGCCAGGATAGGCTATGTGGGCAGAAAGCAGCACAGGAACTCATGTCACAGCACAGATCTCTCCTTTCCTTTTATCCTCTCCACTCCAAACCAAAGGCTTATTTCATTTGACCAGCTTTCCCAGCATGAACTAACCTTTATTTTTATTCATTCTTCTACTACTTTCACTATTTCAGATGCCACATTTTTTCATCTTCCTGCTACACCCAGGAAATGCTTCTAAAAAGCTTAAAACAACAGTTAAGAAAATCCCCAACCAGTAAGTAGTCCTACGCAAAATGTTTATGCAAGATAACTCCCACTCTCAGACACAGAAATATTTTTTCAGAGTGGTGGTCTTTCCTTCTCAGTTTTACAGCTGACATGCTTCAAGCAAATTAAGGGTGAGCAATTTGACATCATTAGACCATTTGCCTCTGACTGAATTTGAACCCTTCAGATTTCCAGCAGTTTGCAACACCCCTTAAGCTAGTTATGGGTCTGGCATGCCTTAGGTTCCTACAAAACAACGATGCTCCTGCTGCACAAGATGATTGTTGTCAAAACAGATGCTGACATACCAAAATCAGCAAGAATTCCTCAACTAAGAATAGCCAAATGCTCTCTCATAGGAAAACTGTGTTTCTTGAGCTGTCTGTATCCTTCTTTGGACTACAACCATGTAGAGAGCCCATAAAATAAGTAGGATCCATTATTTATTAATTAGTTTTATTTAGATAGTAAAGTCATCTATATCATATTTGAAATTATATCAGTAGCTGTATCTTATACAAAAGTAAGGACTTTTGTAGCATTGTGTGAAGGTCCTGTCCTATCATCAGCAAATTTGCAGACTACCAGTCAGGAAAATTAACCACGGACCAAAGACATAAACCACTGAACAAATAACTGGAATAGAAATATGATGTCAGGGTTTAGGGGATTGAGTCACTGTTTCATTACATTTGAATTAATTTTCCCAGATTCTGAGGGTACTGGATGCAAAGGGTTTCTATTCATCACCTCTAATTTACTATTACAAATTGCACATGGTTCAGTGGTGTCTGCTGAGAAAAAGAGAGCGTGCGAGCAAGTAATCAGCAGTGCAGCTCCCAATAATCAGCCAGATCAGCCCCCATCAAAGTGCAGAAACTAGAGCTCCTCATCAAATTCCATGCTTTCCTCCCATTTCTTTTCTGCAGGACCTGGGTGAGACAGCAGCCACAGCATGAGACAGTAATCTCACTAGTTAGCATTAACAATAATAAATATGCAAAAAAACTCTCTTTCCACGCTTCTCAGTATAAGGCATACAGAATTCAAATATATTCCTGTTATTAAAGCCATAACATACTATAAAAGAATGAGACAGGGGAAAAAGTTGGAAACAGCATGGAACAACCCAGTGGTGACTCGCAGTGGGAATTATCAAAGCTGTTCAGTAGGTGAATCAGTTACCTGAATTGGGTAACTGAGTTTGGTCAGAAAAAACCACCCTCTTTATATCCAGGTACTGCAAGGATTCATAAATAATTTGGTAAAGCACAAGCGCTCAACAGTGTACACACACACATCCTTTACAGCCTTTGTGTGTTTACTCAGCAGGGGTATTTGCTTTCACATGTAGGTATGTTTTGATCTCAGAAGAGCAGTTGCTACTTTTGCAGCTTTAAAATGTTTTGTGACTCTTACTGACAAACACAATGTGTGTTGTGTAAAAAAGATTCACTTAATGGGATTGATAATCTACAGACCAGCTCTGTCATAACTCATAACTTGCAGTGGTTTGGTAAGAATCAAGACAATCACCCTAGAACTGAGTTTGGTCTGCAGAGCTTCATGACAGTCTGTCTTTCACAGTGTTGCAGTATCATGAATACTGGAGTCCTTTCCTCTGAGAACACAACCCTCTCTATAAACATTGGCTAATGAAGCATTTCTTCACTGCAGTAAGACTGAGAAATAGGTCACCATTATACAAAGAAGGAAAAATGAGGCCTGAAAGGGTCTGTCAGCATTTTAGGCATAAAAGAACAAATACTTTACAGAGAAGGTCAATAGAGTGACTGTCATTTACTAAGTTTACTGAACCACCCCATTATCCCTAGACACATTTTTCACAAGTAGTTGACCAGATGACTCTGACACTACCACCATGCATTCACTTTTCAACTGCAAAGTACCTGTACAACAAATCTCACCAGTGGACCAACTGTTCATGTGCTTCACATGCCCAAAAAATCTGACACATTCAGGGTGCATCATGTGCACTGTGTGTATCTAGTGCAACTTCAGATCCAGATGCATCACTGGCACACCAGGCAGCATAATTTTTAAAGTGTTCAACACAACAGCTTCAGAATTTTCAATCTTTTATGTAGAGCAGGAGATTCAAAATGCAGATACTTAAGTTCTGCCCTGGTTTAATTGTTCTGGCCGCTGTCTGGCCACTTTCATGTCTTTTCCACTCACTCCTCTTCTGGCCTTTTTTTTTTTTCCACTATGAGCTTCATGAAGCAGGAACCGCCCGTTTGTTTGGGTTCCTGGCATGCAGGACAAGGACCTATGGGTCATCTCAGCATTTACTGAGCTGCCTTCTGATACAAATCAATAGCATGAAGTATAAAGCTGACAGAAATCACTTTGCCTTGTGATCACCTAACGGGACTGGTGTCTGCCTCATTCTCAGCACGAGTTACACAAGACACTCAACTGCCTATGTGCAGGTGTCATGGGCTCTTTCAGATGTCAAACAAAGTGATGTTTGTAGGTGTCACACAGTATCTTACACTGCTTTACCTGCCTCTCCCAGAGAGCATGCCCATCCCATGCATCCAGTGTTGTATTTCACAGATCCATGGAGGTGGGTCAGATACCCTCGGGCATCACCATTCATGGTTAGGCAATAGAGACTCCTGGAATATTGGCATTCAGGTACATCAGAAAAACATGTGAGAGACCCTACAGAATCCTTTCTAGTAGTGTGCTAATAACTATTTTCTCTTGTTTTGCTTATTTGGGATGCAATTGAAATAGCATTTAATTAACACTATATTGTAAATCATTGTTGAAACCTTACTTGTTAAGTCCTTTGAAGGACAAATGAACCAGGTAAACATTAGTGGCACTATTTTCTCCAGGTCTTATTTTCAGTAGACCACGGCTTGGTAAACAAGAACTTTTGTACCTATTCTCAATCTTTCAAAACACAAAGGCAGACATTAAGGTACAGATCTTTTGAAAGTATTTAGACATACAACCACTCTATGTTCCATGCTCTGGAAGTCTCAGGCCCCCTTGAAGTTGTGGTTATTGATCACCCATGTGCTGACAAATGATTTGTAGACATGTGCTGCAAGTCAGATCAGGGTTAAAAATAAACACTGCCTTTCAGAGGACAACTTAAACCAGCTCACTGAACAGATTAACAGTGCATGGCTCGACAAATAGTTGTATCAGCACAACTGACAGGGCAGGAGGCTGTGGTTTCGGGGTGGGACTGAGCAACTGCAGCTGGTATGCCTCAAGTTTGAATCCCCTTTTCAAGGTACGCAAGCTTCAAGCATATCTGAAAAAGTCTGGCTCCTGGTTGTTTTAAAAAATGTGCAGGTTTTTTCCAAGTGAAATAGCAAATTATGAAACCCAAGAAAACTTCTCAGAGAGTGATTGCAGCAAATAGCACAAATGCATTAACATGGTATTTCCAATTAAGAGGAACACTGTGATTAACAGCATTCTGCATGAATCCTACAACTCTGGTAAAAGGGAAATTAATAAAATTAAGTCTTGTGTTCTTTTCCATCTCTCCCTCTTATTTCTGTATAATTCCTTCACATATAGTAAAAAACCAAGAAGGTAGGAAATACTGAAAATGAAAAAGGTAAATCTTACAAAATAGGTGAAGTTTCTGGAAGTTTATCATCCTTTTGCACATACTAAAGAATATAAATTTTCAAGGAAATACAAACTGCCTTCCTGTGCCCTTTGAACTTAATTGAACTTAAATGAGTGTAACTATGAAGCTACAATACAGCAGGATTAGTTTTCCACAGGTTCATTTATTAGCAGCATGCTGCAATTATCAACAAGGTGAATCAATAAGCATGAAGTACACAGGGCTGCCTATGTCTGGGTAACACAGAGCAAGTTCTCTTGCACTCGAGCCAAGGAATGCCATGCTGTTGCGCAGGTCTTCAACTCAATGTCCTACATCAGTGCCAAAAACATCCACTCCTTGCAAAATGGATGACTTATTCAAAACCAGTTTGTTAACAGGCAAATTCCTGTGTTAGAGGGGGGAGTTTTCAAAGCAGAGCTAAGGATTCCACGCCTTTGCAAACAAACACTGTAGCAAGTGGGATTTTATCTCATTAATTTAAGTGGCTTTGTTTCAAGTCCTTAATGATGAGAGGACTTATTCTATCCTTAGTTAAGATACACGTCACTTTAGTCATGGTGATCTGGCTAAATGGTAAGAGCAATAATGCGTTAGTAATGTAGTAGCTCACCTACTCTTTTCCCACCAGCAACAAGAAACATTTTCACTTATCCATTAAACCACCACAAAATATTCTCCAGAAACTGCCATGCACATGTGATTTGATCTTAGAAGTAGTCCCAAAGGAGCAATGATAGTGACATTCAATAATTACTTTGTACTTCAGTCACACACCCCAATAATGCTTAAAATGAGGTAAGTCTATCTCAGCACCCATTTCAATATTTGTACAGTGTCCTAATTTTCCCTTAGCTCTAGTCTTGCACATGGTATTGTAGAAAGGGATTCATCCTTGCAGTGCTTTCATTTACAGGTTTTCCACAACCTGGAAGGCCACACCAAGACAGAAACACCACCCACAGCTTCTGGGGTTTTCCTTGCAGTCCAGCTACAGTGAGGGAAGGTGGGACAGGCACACTCCTTCAGGCTCTAGGGAGACAGGCTAAGCAGAAGCATAGTGGTTTTTCTCTAGAGACCACGAGCAAGACATGAGGAACTGGAATGAAGCAGCACCAGGGAAAGTTTGGATTAGGCATTAGGAGAAGGAGGAGAAGGCTCCTTACTGAGAGGCAGTTGGTCACCAGAACAGGACCCTCAGCAAATGGGTCACGGCATCAAACCTGCCAGAGTTCAAACAACATCTGAATTATACTCTTAGCCATAGGATTAGCCCTGTAAGGAGCAGGGTGTTGAACTCAATGATCCTTATGGGTCCCTTCCAACTCAATATATCCTATGATTCAGTGATTAACTCAGATGTCCTGATGTAACCTGTTTGTTCATTCACTGCAGAAGAAGACAAGCTTCTCTAGGCTAAGGTTAAGCACTGACAATAGACTTAAAATATTTTATTTTCTCATTAGGCTTTGGTGTATGTTAAAATAAAGGAAATCATTATTTATTCCAAGAATATAGTGAAAGGAGGCTAAGTGTGTCATAAAATGAGTCTTTTGTTGAAGCTCCTCTGTCCTATTGGAAATATATACCACAGTTGCTACACGACACAGGTCTATACATTCTCCTGGTCCTAAATGTGAGCACTGTTCATTGCAATCACAAACCATAATAAGTTACAAACATTCCCAAATCGTAAGACACCTTTCTAAATAATGTTAGCTTCCTTCTTCCAAAGAGCAAGTCATGTTCTGTAGTCTTCCCTACAATTTCATAGGCAGTGGTAGCCAAACATAACCAAAAGTTGACATCACATTCTTGAAGAGCTTTAGTACCAAATTTAGAAGTCAGTCAGTCCACCCCCCTCTCTCAGCTTTTATGTTGTAATGTCCTTACATACATTTGCTGAGGCAAAATTCTCACACATGAAGGGATATATATACACATTCTTGAACCAAATCAAGTCAACAGTACCCCCAGCCTACCAATCAGCTAACTAAAACCTAATCTCTGAGACTCCTTATTCCTCTTCCTCATTTTTTAAAAATTGTATCAGAAAGTGTGTTAGATGTTTTGAGAAGGGTTTGGGGCATTTTATGAAAGAGACGAATCACTGAATTTGTACCAAATGTTATTTTACAGCAGATTTCCACAGAAGCCTAACAAACGTTAAGTTTAACATCAGCCACTTATGATATGTGAGTTACCCTGCTCCCAGAGGATACACTAGAGGAGGCATTGAGGCTAATTAAATATTCATTTGTTTGCAGTATTTTGTCCTTCAAGTTCAAAACCAGAAAGAGTTTTCTGGTAAAATATTGGCAGTGGACCATGTTGGAGCACTGAATGGATTTTAAACTGCTGTTCCAATACCTTTGCACTGTAATTGCCTTACAATAATCAATACAGAGTTTGGTACGTCTGTATCATATTATTTATATTGCAAATGGAACAACTGGCTCAAAAGCTTTTCTTTTTTTTCTTTTTTTTCTTTTTTTTCTTTTTTTTCTTTTTTTTCTTTTTTTTCTTTTTTTTCTATGAGCTTAGACCATCCCATCAAATAGAAGCTAGACCATGAAAAGATGAGACAAAAAAACAAACAAAAAAACACCCACAAGTATCTTAACTAGGATATCTGTATCAGGACTTCAGAGAAGAATACTTGGGATACTTACACAAAGCCCATTCAAGGTGCTTGACCACTTTGGTGTCTGTTTTACTCTTCTGAGGCAATCTTGTCTCATTGTAATTTATCCCTTTTTATTATTTTTTGTTGTATTGCATAACTTTCCAATTTGCTCTGAAAAAAACCCAATAAAATCCATACATTTTCAGTATATATATTTTCACAATTCTAACTTTGACCTTTATTAGACATCTAGTGAGTCACAAAAAAACCCCTGTGCTAAGAAATTTGACAATTAACAAATGGTTCTGACTTCAGTACAGATAAAAGTAAAAATTAAAAAAAAAAGTCAAAATCCTGAAAACCAAACCAACTGATAACCAAAAATTTTACATTTTTTTTCCCCCATTTTAACTCTCAACCTCTGCTGAGATAATGTTTCTATAAGTAAAGCTGGAGCTTTATGGTATGAAAATGTCATTGTAAGACATTTTGACAGTTCAAATCCTTCCCCTCACACACAGAGAAAAATTTTCATTTTGGAGAGGCTATCCAATAAGCCTGTTCACACAGCAATGCATAGTTTGTGAGAACAGCCATTTCTGTATGATAAAAATTTTTCTTCATCAATGTGAGGCCAAAAGGTCATATGTGCCAGACTGTCAAACACAAGGGCATATAAAATGCCCTTCACTTACAGAGGAAGACAGGTCCATAATACCTCGCCTAGCAGGTATCTATGTCTTAAACAAATGTAATCTGGGATGGAGTGTCTATTACCAACTGCCTGGAAAGAAAGGCTTCTCACTCAGAAGTCTGTTATTCCCCATGCAATATCTGTCTCGAATTTCTGGCAATGTAAAGCTTTTTAAATACCCACAGCATCACATATTCTAGACACAGGCCTATCCAGTTTCACTCCTTACAGATGAGACTCCTATTTTGTCCATCACACATCTCATTGCTTTATCTCCCCCAGTTCCAGGGCTGGCAGCACAATGCCACGCTCCGGAATCAGGTGGATGCAGCTGTGTCTGGCACAGGGCTTCCAGGGAGAGCCAGACCCTGTACCAGGGAACACCAGCCTCCCAACAGCACTCTGCACATGCAGGGAGCCCTGATGTAAAGCAGACTCTTCCTGGCTGCGGCCCATTTGTGTCACATAATCCGGTGTGGGAGAACAGGATAAAAAAGGATGGGACAGGGCAAGCCCACTTATAGTCAAGTGAGCTGGCATAGAGAGCTTTATGTGCCAGGCCAGGAAAAAGCCGAGAGGCCTCTGTATGGCTCCATTAGCCACACATAAATGTGCAGGGTAGGTGAGGAATGCTACACCTCCCTGCTGCAGATACCTGAGCAGCCAGTGTGAAACACTCCTGCAGCGTTCCACACGTTCCATTTTTTCCTCTTCTTAGTGTATCTCTGCCCACCAACTTTTAAAAGCTGCTTATTTGCCGTTTTCTTACAAAGAATACCCAGATTCTGACTGCAAAACTTACAAGTTTGGGGTTTTTTAAAAAAGATTTTTTTAAAAGGTATGAATTTCTATGGAGAAGCTATTGCTTTGACTTTATTGTCATGGTTCAGGCCACTTCACAGACCTGGCAAGAAAGCAGTCACTTTTTTAATGAATACATTGAAATTCTATCACTGCAGTGAGCTCATAAATTGTTTCAAAACCACGCACACAGAAGAGGACAGAACCTTTCAGAAGATCATGATCTCCTTCTCAATAGATAAAACAACATACAGTGACTTCAAGCAGCCACAAAGCCAAGTATATGCTCCTTACAATTTTGCTTACATATCAGGCTTGCAAAAAGTTGACATATAGACGCAAATATAAGGTTATTCCCAAACAAGACTTTACATATCATGCTTTAATCTAGTTGAGGCGTTTGCACCTATCTCCATCTACATAAACTAGGTGCATGCAACATCCATATATAATTTAGACTGTCCCAGACTTGCAACTACCTACAAAATTCCAGCAAGCAACACTGTAAACTATAGCTCAGAATGATCAGAAAACAATGTGAAAGGACAAATTAAGAAAAGACATTATTTCTGCTCTTCCTGTTTAAATGTTAATAAAGGCTTGTAGTAATGACACTTTCCTGTGTGTTGTGATTGTGCTTTAAAGAAACTGGAAGCACACATTCTGGTATTGGAAACCTTATCAACAGCATTGATTCTGAAAATGGAGGAAAATGCAGTCTTTTCCATGTAGTCAATGTTAAAAATCCTAAGTACCTTAAAATGTCTGATAAACAGTATACAGCTCACACATGCTCAGACAGTAGGCTGGTTAATATTTCATGGTTTATCTGATAAAGTTAACAAAAGAATTTAAGTCGGAGTGGAGGCATACACTGAATATTTCATCACCTTCTTAATTGCAGAATACAGAGAAGACTTTTTTTTCCCCTTTGGGACAAATAAATGTTAAGTTATTACTGATGGGAATCAGTTTGGCAATTAGGTTAAATCCAACTGAAACCAACCAGAATTTGAGTGCTGAAAACATCACAGAGCTAAAACATATTCAGCCGACTCTATTAATTTGCATGATGAAGCAGAAATGTTGATAGCAAAGCTTGTGTAACTCAGCAAGCTGAGGTTACATTAACGCACAAAAAAATCACTGCTTTGTGCTTTTTTCTTATAGTTAATTTGCAGTTTTCAGAAGCTGCTATTCTTTTGCACAGCAGACAATATGATATACCTAAGGCTTTTCATTCCGACTTCTGATTTAAAGGTCTTCAGCTTGTGCTACAGACCTTAGCCTTGAAGCCAAGTGCAAATTAGCTTTAAATCAATGAAGCTGATTAAAGCTTCATTGTGACTGAACCCTTTAATAGAAGGAGAAGCGGGGGATGGTAAAGACCCACTTGAACATGGCAAAAGAGCTGCCTCTCAACTTGGAACATATGTAATGCTTTTCAGCTCCACTTTACCCTGACAAAACCGTGAAGGGTTTAAGGCCATTTACCTGCTGACAGGGTAAAACCAAAGTCCCAATTCAGTGGGAAAGGCCAAGAATCAGATGTTGCTAGGCAAGCCGAAAGTAAAAGGTTGCTTTCAAAAATAGTAGGGGGGCTGGGGGGGATGAGAAGGGAGGGTGGAAGACGGCAAAGCCAGGAGGTAGACATCAAAATATCTCTCCACAATGGAACCAATAAACTTCCCACCTGTCCTTCTGCTGTAGCAGAATTTTTGGGTTTCTTTGGGTTTGTTTTGGTGTGTTTTTTTAATTTGTGTTTTATTTTTAATACACAAGTCACTATTTAGAGAAGTAAGTTGTAGGCAAGATGTAGTGCTATGAAGGGAAATAGTTCTTTCATGGAGTTCCACACTCAAAACAAGCCACTTGTCTCCAGGGGCTCTCCCTCTCACAATGCAGACAACCTGCCAGGTTCAGCTTTTAAAAAACAGTAACAGTACCAAATGAGAGCAGAGGAAGAACCTTACCCTGCTTTGAATACCTCTGTGGGAATCCACATTACACAAATGCTGGGATTGCTTTACTTTCTCTCCTTGTCCTTTAGTACAGCACAAAAATATGTAACTTTATCAAAAAGGTTTCCTTCTATGTACATGTTTGAGAATCTTCACAAAATGTTAAAGTATAAAAATAATATCATACTGCAAGATACCAAAATTCACTTCTCCCACCACAGTAGATACTGCTCAGTATATTGCTAAATTACACACAGAGCACCAAGATAAATTTCATCCCACCATCCTGTTTGAAATCTTAATTCTTGAAGGTGAATTCCTCCTCTGATGGCAACTCAGTCATCCCAAGTCCCTTAAGTTTTTAACTTTCACCTCCAGACATAAAATAAGAGACAACAATACTGAAATTCCTGAGACTATAAGGTGCTGCAAAGGGGAAATGAGGTTGAAATGCATTGAAAAGTTCAAAATTATGATACAAGTAACAACAATCATACTTAAAATAAAAAAGCCCTAATATTAGAGACGAGGATTAACAATACAGCCCAGTGTTTGACAAATTATTATCTGAGAAAATGAAGAAGTCATGCAAAGAAAGTGATCCTGGATAGCTTGCTTGGTACGCAAAGTTAACATCTTAAGTTAGCTCTACTTCACTTACTCTTCCCTGAACTATTATACAATCACTCAGAGCAGATGCCAATTTAGCCCTAGCACCACACTCTACAAACTTCAAGTCAGTCACAATAAACGATAGCGTGTGGTAATAAAATATTAAAAACCTGTTACAAAGATTCACTCACACAGAACTCATTTTTTGGAAGATAAAACAAATCTCACAGGTAAACAGACTTCAGGATTAAAAGCTGAAATTCTCTCAGAGCAGAGTTCAACACATGGACGGTCTACCAGTTGCAGTGTCCGATTCCCTGATGTTATCACCTCTATTTTGTGTACAGAAGTCCTTAAAGTATATTATTGTCCATTTTCCTGGGTTATGAAAAATATTTGGGTGCACATAAATTTTTCATCTGGCTATCACTCATGAACTAGCTCTGTTGATTACTCTGGAGCATAAGCATTCAGCAGCTTTGATGGGAGACCATTTGTTAGAGGACTTCAGTATGAAGGCTGAATTCTCACACTGCCTCACTTCAGACAAATGCACGAAGTCAGTCCTCAAGCTCTCATAACTTGAGTCAGAGCAGCATATTGGGTCTCCACAGGTATATTGTCAAGTTGACTATGTTTAAAGCAAGGACTTAAATCTGTACAAAGCCACATCACAGTGGATTATCTTCTTAGAAACATAGAATGGCTTGGTTTGAAAGGGACCTCAAAGATAATGTAGTTACAGCCTCCCTGCTGTGGACAGGGACACCTTCCACTAGACCAGGTTGTTCAAAGCTCCATCCAGCCCGGTCTTGAACACTTTCAGGGATCAGGCATCCACAGCTTCTCTGGGCAACATGTTCCAGTCCTTCCCCACCCTCATAGTTAAGAATTTCTTCTACTAGTATCTCATTTAGACCTGCTCTCTTCCACTTTGAATCCATTCACCCTTGTCCTGTCACTACATGCTTTTGGTATAAAATCCCTCTCATCTTTCTTGTAGCCTCCCTCCAGGTACTGGAAGGCCACAATTAGGTCACCCCAAAGCCTTCTCTTTTCCAGGCTGAACAAACCAAATTCTGTCACCCTTTCCTCATAGGAGAGGTGCTTCATCTCTCTGATCATCCTGGTGGCCTCCTCTGGACTTGCTCCAAAAGGTCAGTGTCCTTCCTGTGCTGGATATCCCAGATGTGGATGCAGCACTGCAGGTGGGCTCTCACCAGAGCAGAGGGGCAGAATGCCCTCCCTGGCCCTGCTGGCCACGTTGCTTTGGATGCAGCCCAGACACAGTTGGCTCTCTGGGCTGTGAATGCACATTGCTGGCTCCTGTCCAGCCTCTCATCCACCAGCACCCCTAATGCTCCCCCAAAAGTTCCTTCTTAGATTTTAGTAATAAGAGATCTACACTGCATATGGAGAAAGAAATATTTGAACTTCTCTACACAGTGCTTTTCTTTGACCACTCTACACATCATCCAGGATGGGAAGCAACTTTTCTCATCTACGGACCAAACCAAAATATACTTTGAATGACAGCGGTGCACCTCTGACTGAATAAACAGAGTTACAGATGACAGCAATGTCAGTAGTCACCCACCTCATACCTAAAGGTCCAACAACAAGGGACCCAGTGCAGAAGGACTCACAGTACAGATTTGCAACTTTAAGTTCTGGTCAGCAAGTTGGCAACTTCCTTTAAGAGGCTTATGCATTTTTGGTTTGGTTTTTTTTTATTATCTACTATAAAACATCAAGGGGTGTATTTGTTGCACCGATATTAATGCTTGTTATCTCATTTCCATATTTTGTTAGTGGACATCTCAAATATTGCAAGTTTCACATTACCACAGATTTGACCAGATCAGCAATAAAGTCTCACTATAAGTGAAATCCTCTTCAGTGGTAGATGTTTCATGTTTGACACATTCCACATTTTGGATTTTTTCTTCTTCTAACACACTAACATCACCTGGTGGTCTGTGAGCTAACATTTCCCATACCCTTTGAAAACTTTTAACATAGAATTTGTCACCCATGTATTTCCTAATTGGAATTCACTTTGCTGCTCATGGAATATATTTTGGTATTTGAACAAATTGAATAACAGCACTAGGATTTGGGGGAAATGGGCAACTGTTCTGTGTGTGGGAAGCTGATGAGGGATTCATATTTTCTGTAGCATTAACTAACGGGCAGAATATAAAGGTTTTTTGTTTAGTCACTATTCACAGCTCTCTGAAAACACAGTTTGGAAACACACAAAAAACCAAAAGTTTACTATAGAACAGAATACCTACCAAAATTGCAACAGGCATCTCTCAAAGCCTTCATGACTACTGAGCAAAAGTGACTGTTCTACTCAATGCTGATATCAGTACGTTAGGCACCATAAATTAACAATTTGCTCTCAGTGCTTCCTGTAATAGGAAACAGACAAATTTATGGGAGTCAGTTTTCTGATCTGTCCATAGCTGCTCTTGGCATAGGATTCAGAGACCTCATTTCACTTCTAGCTGCACTCCACACAAGCCTCAAAAGTCAGCACCTTTATTCCCCTATTTACAGTCTTTGAACAGCCTCCGCCACGAGGCAGTAGAGCAGACAGGACTGGTACAACCACAGTACTCCAGACACAGGTTGTTGAGCTATCTGTACTAAGACAAACCTGTTATGCCCCTCAGGGGGCTCAGATCCAGCAACTTCTGATCCCTCTGTCTCAAGAAATGTGGAATACTGCAGAACATGGCTTTCAATGACTGCATCAGAGCTGCTACAGACAAGACTTGTAGACCACTAGTTTAAGATATTTTAGCATCTGAATTAAAATAAATTTAGGTCCTAAATTAAAATAAATATCAGGTGCCCATAATTAAAGACTCCCAGAAAATTCCAGAAATACATTAAAGTCCAAGAAAGACCAAACATTACTAGATGTGACTTCATACTTCACAAAACAAGCAGAAAAAATAGAGTTTTAGAGAGCCTTCAATAGTGACAGCTAAACACTCCTAAACAGTGCTTGTCTGCTACCAAGACAGGCACTGCCTATCACTATATCCCAACAGTAATTGCTGGTATTGCAGGAAATGTGATCCAGAGCCTGCAGTGTGCCGGAGAGGTCTATATGGTTTTCATCCATTAATTAGGGAATACACAGCCATTTCCCACTATTCTGACATTAGAAAAGATACAAAACAAAAAACTGACTTTAATTTCTATTATCACAAATCAAACCCCAATTTTCCATGATTCCAGATAGGATTTGTCTCCAATAGCAGTTACTTTGTGAAATGCTTTCCTGCTTTAGGAGAATATGTTAAAGGTCAGTTTGATAAAACCCATCTATTGCAAGACAAGTAGTACACTGAAAGCTCTCCTTCTCCTCCAAGTTTACAGTTTATCTTAAGCTCATTAAAATTGTTTTGCATTGCACAAACTTGCTCTAAAACCAGAATCACTACTTATAACCTTAAACATACATTACCTGGCTTTCGAAGTCTAACAACCTCACCTCTTTGGCAAATTCAAAAATCTGACATGAAATTTCTAGATGGAGCCAAAATATGGGCCTGAGCTTGCTGTTCCTTTTTTCCCCCTTTTGTTTGGTCACTTAGTAGTGAGCATGAAGAAAAAAGAAGAAGAGGATCTGAGCAGGCTAAGCACATTTACCTTTGTTTAATTTTATTTAATAAACCAGGATGAGCTTAGAATTTGGCTCATAATCTGATCTCAGGCAAATGGTAAGGTATACAAGCTCACATTACTATTGTTTAGACAGTCCTAGAAAATAGAGCCCAAGCAATATTCTCACTACAAAACCAATACCAGGAACTGAAGGTAGTTGATATGTTAAAATCAGGGAAATGGATATAAATATAACCTGAAGTGGATTTGCATACAATGCGTACAACATCAGTTATTTCTCAGGTAGCTTGGAAATACGACAATAGCTTCATTTTGCTTTGAAAAGCACATAATATCAAATTTAAAATTAACCAAGTCAATTTGGGATGCCATATTTGAAGACAATAAAGGAAACAAAAGGAAGATGATCTTTCAGTTGATAATAAAATTCACCCTCTTCCCTGCAAGATGTGAAAGGAAAGAAAAACCCTGAAGAGTTCAGAGCAGATATTACTACTGAGACACCATAGGGGTGATAGATAACATGAATTGTAAGAAACATGCAACAGGCCAGCTATTTGAAATTTGTTTTTCACACAGTTACTACAATAACAACTGCTCCTGCAAGAGAGGTCAATTTACCCACACATTAGCCCCCAATCAAGCAGCACTCTGAAAATCAAAATGTGATTGCAAATTTCTTGCATGCCAAGATGAAGGAGTTTTTCATTTCAATCTATTACTACCAGCATTTTACATTCATTATGGTCAGGGGGGTGAAGTGAGAACTAGGTACTTGCTGGTTCTGAAGGCCAGCACTTTATTGATTACATTACCAGAGAATTAACATACAGAACCTGTATTAAAGCAGTAGAAATGGGCTTACAGCCACTTTCATAGCTGAGGATTTCATAGCAGTTTTACATTCCAACTCAGAAGGTTAAGAGGTTAAAAAATAGCCGTATAACCTATCCATTGCTGCAAAGAAAGGTCTAAAAGATCCAGGCTTTCAGCATCACAATGACAGGAAGGCTATCTGTTTTTGTAAGCATTTCTTTAAACCACACTCAGTGGGCTAGCAACCCCTGGCTTTGAGGGGGGGAGGGTTTTTTTGTTTTGGTTTTTTTTTGAAGCTGTCACTGTCAAGCCCAAAATAAAACTACAAAACTTTATATAACCTCCAAATCTACAGCAGGCTAGCCTATGTCCTAACTCTTCACACTAGAAATTACCAAAATGACAAGTTACAATGACTCCTATAAGGTCATTACAATCTGCAAACCTTGGAGAAGATCCACTGAACACTTTTTAAAAGGAAAGAGGATCTTGCCTACAGCAACAAGTGGGATAAGCAGTCTTAAGAAAGCTTAAGACCTTAATACACTTCTTGAAGATCTTCTCTTGCCATTTACAACATAAATGTACCCCAAGCACCCCAACTAGGGACCTAAGTAGCAAATATTTCCATAGCGGATTTATGCCTTAACTCACCTGCATTAGGATCTAGGATTTCCAATAAATGCAATAAAAGAAATGAAAAGCAAGGGAAAAGACAGTGACTCTTACAAATGAGTCAGTGCCACGTATATTATTAGCTGTTGTTAGTTGCATGACAGATTGTTTTGTTAATCCAATCATTCTCTGAGTGCAAGTTATGAGCAGTGTATTACATAGCATTCATATAAAATAACTTGAGTCGCGTACCTTTTCTAAAAATAGTTTATCTATTCTTTTCCCAGTGAACTTTAATCACTTCAAAGAAAATCCTTTAGAAAAAAAGCTTCAGCATGGCACTGCATTAACGAAGATTTATTATTTTCAAATTCTAGTTCACTTGCATAGGGCCAGTTCACACAGTGGGCACAGTGAACTTCAGGGGCTTCCAGGTGCAAGAAACAAGGAATGACTGTCAGAGCTATAAGCTCTGGAGCCAGCAGCTGAGCTGGCTCCATTCTTTGCTCTACAGGATCAACTAAAACAATTTACTCACTAAAAAAGGAAGCAGTACCAACAGTGTCCAACTCAGTATAGCACCACATGTGCCTTGTTGTGAGTGATCAAATGGATATCACACACCACTTCTGCTGCTAAAACAACAGGGATATAGCTGGATTACCTGTAGAGCTAGATCTTTACTCCTGGTAGAGTCAAGGTACTCCTTGACACATACTAATATGGCATTTCTATTTCCACAGAAGCGGACAAGTTGGGTGATCATTTAGGAGCCAGATTCAACAGCTGTAAAATATTCCATGGCTTCAGACAATTGGTTAGACAAGCATTTGTCAGGAAAGCCATTGCTACAGGTGATCTTGCCAGAGAATAGGGAGATGGACTAGAGAGATACTGAGGGCCCCACCAGCTATGCTTTCTAAGGTTGTCGGTTTTCTCTCCACTTCAAAACTTAGGGGGAATAAACCAACAAGTGTTTGCTTCTCAAGATATAGCTCATGGCAGTAAGAACAGCACTGTAGGATTTTGTGGTATTTGTACAAAGGTTCTTGTGAGAGAAAGCAGCCTCCTTGTTCAGTAAAAAACGGCATTCAACCCACCTAATTGACAGAGGAAAACCAGATAACGTAATCAGCAAAGCTTTTGATACTGCCTCTCACAATATCCCTCTGGATAAGATGTCCAGCACACAGCTGAGCAACTAGGTTAAGGGATGGGTGAGCAACTGGATCATAGATTGGGCACAGAGGATGATAGAGAATAGGGTCACATCAGGCTGGCAACTGGTCACTAGTGGGGTTTTGCAGGTCTCCATCCTTGGCCCACCTCTCTTCAGCATCTTCATAAATGACTTGGACACAGGACTCAAAGGAATACTAGGTAAGTTTGCCAACAGCATCAAATTACAAGTAAGTTGTCAACTCCCTCGAGGGCAGAGAGGCCTCAACAAATCAGAGGACTGGACAATCACCAACCAGATGAAGTTTAACAAGGGCAAGTGCCAGATTCCTCATCTGGGATGGGGCAACCCTGGTTGTTTGTATAGACCAGGGAATAAGAGAATGGAGAGCAGTGCTGTGGAAAGGGACATGGGGGTCCTGGTTGATGGTTGTTGAACATGAGTCAGCAGTGCCCTGGCAGCCAGAAGGGCCAACCATGTCCTGGGGTGCATCAGGCACAGCATCACCAGCCAGGCAAGGGAGGGGATTGTCCCCCTCTGCGCTGCACTGGGGCAGCCTCACCTTGAGTGTTGGGAGTAGTTTTGGGTGCCACAATATAAGAAAAATATAAAGCTAGCAGAGAGCATCCAAAGGAGGGCCACAAGGGTGGTGAAGGGCCTCACACTGTTCTTAAAACAGCCCCATAAAGAAGAGATTCAGCAAAATATTCTAGGGATTTACAGCTACTTTGATGCTACTGAAAGTCAGGGTGAACAGTGACAAAAGAGGCTTTTTTGAAGGAAGGTTCTAATCAATGAAAGAAATGGAAACACCAGTTGTCAAGTAGTGTTATATGGCATTAATATTTTTTCAGAGTTGTGGCATACTAGAAGCATAGCAATGGAGAAATATAAATCTGCTCACCATAGAAATGCTTTGCATCATCCATGGAATCACTCTATCCCAGGAGCTGTCACTCCAGAGCATTTTACCAATAAAGACTTTGCTAAGAAGAACTTGCACTTAGACAGTGAGTGACCAGCAAAGCAAATTAAGCAGACACCAGGATAAGAAAATACATATTTAAGAGACATTCTGACCACCTGAAATTAATTTCTGAGCATCAGTAAGTTTTTGGACAACCACACACCTGGGTATTTCTGAAACTGATTCCTCAGATCCTACATGTCCCTTCTTCTGAGGGCAAGGGGAATGGTCATTAACATCCAAGACATCTGGGGGCTCATTAAACAGCAAGATGCAAAGGCTGGGGGAGGGCAAAATCAGCAGTTTATTTCAGTAACAGTCACTAAAAAAAAAAAAAACAACCAAAAAACCCCACCATCGTTTATAATGTAGAACTCCCTCCAAAATTAGCTTACACACTGATATAAATTGGTTTTCTTTGTGGTCTAAAATTGACTTGCAGTTCACTACTTAGTCAGAAAATAGCTACTGAAAAGCCCTGGCCTCAGAGCTTTTGGACTGTGGACTCCTTTCATCGTGTAAACAAATGCTTCAGATTTAAAGCTTTCCCATAATTGTTATGCTAACCTTGGAGCGAAACCTCTCCATTTGCATTTGAAGGAGCTAAATATTAGGCAGGGAAGAAAGTGGTCTTTTTAAAAGCATGAGAAAATGTTCCTTCTTTTTGGTCTTCAACCATCTGGGCAGGCCCTGCTCCTCTCTCTCTCTCTCTGGCAAAGGCAGAGAGAAGGAAAAGGGGCACGGATGGTGGTAATCTTGCTGAAAGAGAATTAAGAAATTCCTTCAAAACATGAATGAATGAGACTTCCTATAGGGGAGGGGAGTCTGCGTTCCAAAGAGATGTGAGGGGTTGTAGGCAGGGGGGAGGGAACAGGGACACAAATACATCAGTGAGCTAGTGAGTGATGTAAGAAGCACCTATGTTTTATTATGGTTTTCTCTCAACATGTTCTGGAACCCAGAGCCAGATTTCTTTATAGACCGGGTGTGTGAACCCTGCAGCTAATGGGATGTTAATGTTTCCTCTTTCACCCGTCTGAAGCTAAGAGAAGTCTTTGACTGCATGTGCATGCATACTCCTATGTGCATATGTATTCAGGTGAGAGAATAACTATTGGGGGGGGGGGGGGGGGGGGGGTGGAAAAGAGAGAGCAGCCACAGGTTTCAGTCCCAGTTTTGTGATATGGGGATTTCATTAAGTATTTCAGCAAGGACAAAAGGGATAACACTTGAACGAAAATCCCACAGTTCTGAGATTTCTAGTAATACAGTTTAAATAAAGAAATTTTCACAAGAGGAATCATTCTCCTTTTCAAATAGCTCTGTGTGAGGGGTCGTCTCTGTCACTGCACAGGTCAAGAGATTACTCCACTAACTGTTTAGAGTTAAAGCTGTAATCAGTAGAATAAATATTTGATATTACCATAGTAAGCATATAATAGTGAAAAACAAGACTGACAACCTTCTTAAAAATAATCTAGGCCAAATTATCTGCTGGCACAACTCTGCTCTTGAAGTCATGCCAGCAGGGAGTTTGGTGATACATTTTGAGCTGCTAAAGGAAGTTATCACAACACATTTTCTCATGACAAAACCAAAAATAATTAATTGTACTGAAAGGAAATTGAGCAAGGATTAGTAGATTATCACACACCAGAACGACCGAGTTTCTGCTAGCTGTGTTACTGGTTCCTGTCTATTTTCCATCCATTTCCTTGCAGAGCAATGGATCCACATTCTCACTGAATTTTCTGTCAGCATCAGAAGCAAACCAATAGTTGAACCAGGAAGTGAGATTTGCTGCATCGTGGTCATACATAACATGAGAAATAGAATTCCCTTGATATTTTCCATTACACTGACACTCTGAATTGAATTTCAGTAAAAGTTCCAGTTTCTAAAGGGAGGACAATCCTTAAATACTACTTGCACATTTTACTCTTCAGATAAAATAATTGTTGTGTTTCATTCCGGAACTGTACGATGCCAAGCAAGGGATGTAGCTACCAGGAGGATTCCGCAGCAATTTCCCGAAACTAGCAGGAATCCTTGTAAATGTGATTATGAGCATGGGTTAGGCCCAGGAGTAAGTCAAGTGTCACCAAAACAGCAGCCCTGCAGTCATAAGCGTCATCTCCGTGCTTGTGCACACAAAGGGTATGGGAAATTCATCCCAGAAAGGCCAAGGTACGTAGTGGGATTTAAACCCACTAAAGTAACTAGAGAGGTCAAACGAGACAAAAAGCAGGCAAGATCAAGCCTTGCCTTCACTGTACAAGCACTAGTTGTGTACTTCAAGACTCCCAAAATTTCGCTCAGCAAGAAAGTGGACAGATGTGAGGAAAACTAAGTTTCATATATCCTAAACAAAAATGCAGACACAGTTGTCACCAGGCCTTGGGACAAGTTCTCCTTTTTGTTAACCAAAAAGTAAATTATGCCTTGCCTCACTCCCAATGAAAAGAACAACAAAATGGAAAAAAAGCGATATTGGATTAGATTTAATTGCCATGTATGTTTTTCCTACCAACACATTGAAGAGTGTCTTGCAAGCTCCAGATTCTTCTTTGCTGTAGGTTGGAGTATAACACTTTGTACTGAACACATTAGACTCCAGCAGCAAATTTCACAATTTATGAGAAAAAAAACCCAAAGCATCTAAACCCTGATTTTTGTGCTTATTTTATTCTGACACTAATAGCAGAATAGAACCATCGTTTGGATCTATGTGGATTGATTGTTGCCTGCCTGTACTAAGCAGTATAAATGCTACCATTTTTTCAGTTGTACTATCAGCTGCAGATGTTCCATTTTCTTGGATATGGCAGGGATGTAAAGTCAGCTCTGTCTCATTCATGTTTCACCAGCTTATTGTCAGAAGAAGCAAGGGAGGGAGGCAATAAAGGCATATTGTAACTGTTGGGATCTACCACACACCAATACCTGATTATGATACACCTGAGCTTCAGAGTTTATAGGGATGATGTGAGTTTCCCTTTCCATGCAAAGGGCCCCTTTTCTCTCAGACTGACACAAATCCTATCAATGCCTCCAAAAAGGTAAACATTCTAAAATAAGCTAACAAGTATTACCCTTTTTTCAGAATGGCTTAGAAACTAGTTGAAATTAATTCAATACTTATCAGCTGAATGACTGAGGTTTTGGTTCCCAAATTGTTAAACCATCACAAGCCCAAGAAGGAGGAAGCTAATAGCTCAGCTGTCATTTCTTCTTAGTTCCCATTTCTTCCCAACTCTGTTTCTGATGGTTCTTGCTAGTTCTAGATCAGGGTGCTGACAGTTCACCGCCCACATGGTCATTGATAAAGCCTTTGCTGTATTTGTCAATGTACAGTTCCAGGCAAAATGGAAATTCTTTATTCCTTGCACCAATACAGCAGTATTCTTCCACTGGATGTACTGTAATGAACCCATGGCTACACATGTACAGAAACCATGGTCACTGGCCCAAAAGCAGGCCATTGCCTCCTAAAACATGTTTCTGCAATAAATTTGGTGTGCAGCATCACTTCACACTGTCCTCTCTAGCCCACCAGGCTTCTTACCAGACCCACCATGGAACAGCTTTAGGCACAGACCAGCCCCCCCATGTTGCAGTGGGGATCCTGCAACATGCATATACCAAACCAGGAGTCCCGTGGAAAGGAAATATATATGGGCAGACAGATTCTTGCTAGATGTTTCAGAATGTTTATTTCTCCAGCCGCATGGCCGGGGCTCTGCTGAGGAACTGTTCCAGTCACGGGACCAAGGGTCCTTCTGCCCGCGCAGGGAACACAAACCAACCCATGGGAACGAGGCTGAGCAGGGGCAGGGAAGCCCCGTGTCTGTGCCCTCAGGGCCCCTCTCCCAGGGCTACACGGCAGGGGAGGGACCCCAACACCTCACCCGTTTTATTTTAATAAAAGGAGAATGAAAACAACTGGATAAACATAACAAGAACAGTTTCAAAACAAAACAAGCCACCCTCCTGAGTCTTTAAATGTCCAAACAGATTCTGTGGAACATCTTAGGGCTGACAGAAGGGAGACAGAACTCTCTGAGCATGCTTTGTGGGGAAACTGAGGCAGGAGAGAGTTTAACTTCTTCCCTTCCCCTTTTCATCCCCCACTCGGCATTGGAAAGGGATTTTTGGGGAAACAGTTGGCAAAAGCATGGTTTTGTGAGGGAAACCATGGATGAAAAAACGGATTGGGAATACACTGGGGGTAATAGGACATAGGGTAAAAGGGAAAGGTGGGATTAGGAAAGGGAAACTGTAGGGGGGGCTTACAATGGAGATATTGTCTAACATGACTACGATTTTTTGCATATATACTGCCTTTTACAGGAACACCATCAGGCCCAGTGACCTGCGATGCTTGTAACCCTTTTCTACCTTGTATAATTTTGAATTGCACCACCTCTCCATCTCCCAACCTTGGGATGCATTTTTCAGGGTTATTCTTTTTAATAGCAGTTCTATGCACGAATATGTCTTGCTGGTTGTCACACCTTGTTATAAAACCATAATTTTGCTTAACATGATACCATTTTACTATCCCTAAGATCTTAGGTACTATGATCTTTTCCTTTTTCCAAGTGGCTGCTGTTTTCTGTCTCGCTGCGTCTTTGCTCTCTCTTTCAGTCGCTCCCGTGTTGGAATTGTCGGGGCTGCTGGTGCCTGCGCGCTCTTCCCGGGGTCGCGTTCGGGGCTGCGCGGGCTGGGCCGGGCCGTGCTGCTCAGTTCTCCGTGCGTCGCCTCCTCTGGTCGCAGCTTCGCTGCCGCTGCCGGGCGCTGTACCCACATCTCGGCCAGACCCCCGAGCGATGACTCCCCCGCGCCCTGCTCCAGCGCATGTTTCGGTTCGGCGCGGCTCCGTTCCACCGCCACCTGCCGCCGCCCGCGTGCCGCCCCTCTCGGTCGGGTGTTCACGGGGCTCGCTCCACCACGCGCTGCGCGGGGCCATGCGGGCACCGCCGGGTCCCGCCGCTCCCGCCACGCCTCGCTCTGCCACCGACACTGCGGCTCGCGTGGCTCCGCCCGCACACGGGAACTGCCTCGCTGCTGCTCGCAGAGCGCTCGGTGCACGTGGCCTGGGCCGCACGGTCCCTGCGCCAGGCTTCGCTTCGCCAAGACACAGCTGACATTGCTCAACAGTCTCGGTAACTAAATAATATTCACGAAAATATTCTTCCATCGGCATATATTTTGACTCCAGTATTAACTGTGTCCAAACGGTTTTCCAAAAGCCCTTCGTAAGAATTAAATCCCAAGAAACATAGAAGAAGTTCTTAAACAACCATGCCAGGAAGTGTTTCAGTTCTTTTTGAGCTTGAATCAAGCTAAAATTTACAAATCATTGTTCAAGAATCATTTTAAGTTTAAGATAAATGTCCATATGCGGCTCTGAGAGCCAAGAGTCTTCCCACGGTTCCTCCATAGTTTAGATATGGAATAGCAAAGCAAAACCAAGAAGAGGAATCCAAAGTTTCCAGGGTTTACTCACACAAATCAGTCGCTTAGGGATCGGGGATTGTTCTGCTCTCAATTCTCCACCATTATGTTGCAGTGGGGATACTGCACCATGCATATACCAAACCAGGAGTCCCGTGGAAAGGAAATATATATGGGCAGACAGATTCTTGCTAGATGTTTCAGAGATGTTTATTTCTCCAGCCGCATGGCCGGGGCTCTGCCGAGGAACTGTTCCAGTCACGGGACCAAGGGTCCTTCTGCCCGCGCAGGGAACACAAACCAACCAATGGGAACGAGGCTGAGCAGGGGCAGGGAAACCCCATGTCTGTGCCCTCAGGGCCCCTCTCCCAGGGCTACACGGCAGGGGAGGGACCCCAACACCCCCAGTGGCAGTGAGCTGATCCTCAGGCAATTAACTATTCCATCCTCCACCTCTCTTCACATCCAAGGATAGTTTTTCCCAGATGCATTAGCCAGCTGCTCACAAACATAACAGATGCTCAGTTTGACTGGTTTTAACCCAAAAGATATAATTAGTGGCAGTTTAACATAAAGACCAAAGAATAAAAATTTTAACAAGATAGTTGAACATAATTACACTTAGATAAACACCGATGATGAACACAGAGGGCTATGTTTGGTTGAAACCAGAATTTGCAACAGGCTTAAAGTTGTCTTTATTCCCAAACTGTTTTACCCTCTTTCTCCCACTAGCTAGGAGGATCGTCTCCCCCAAAGAAAATCTTTCTTTCCTGATGAGGACAGTATTTTTTATCAGTATAGTTCTTTCATAGAGATAGTTGATTTTTACTGCATGACTTTACCCTTCATACAGTACCTAGCTGCTAACAAAGAGTCAAAGAACCTTCTCCATTTCTGGGACTGATTTATTTTCAACACTTCAGTGATGCATCCAACACACACATCGGTTTGGACAAATTCTGAACTCTACCATTATGTGCATTCCCATATAACTATTTCCTTTCTCAGTATGTTGTACAGTTGCAACCTGACATCCTACAGGATTTCATTAGTGTATAGAGTTTATATAGAGTTAGGTTGTGCTACAAAACATATGATGGAAGAAGGAAACTCCAGTCAAAGCTGTCAAACATTGGTGCTCCAAGATAGGCTCCAAGCTCTTTAACTTGACAACTAAAGCAGGCATTCCCTTCCCAGAGAGTGACCCTACCACACACTTCTTTTGCAGTCCCAGCTTTAAGCAACCAGAGTATGCTAGTTTTGCATAGATCCTATTTAACAGAATTTAACAGCAGGCTTTGGAATGTATTTAGAGTTCTCACATGAATTTTTTAGACATGCTTGATGCCAAATGCTCAGTGTGGCACAACACACCCAGTAGGACTTACATCTTTAATCTCATACATTTCTGAAAACAACATGGATGTATTTTTTAATTTAAGCCTGACACCCATCATCTTTTACAGAAAAGGTTCCTACAGGGTTTTAATATACAGAGTAAAGGCAGACAACAATCAAAACCCCTGTTGCTATTATAGGTGATGGACTCTTGTTGTCTAGCACTTGGCAGCTATCATAGAAGGAAAGGGACATAATTATACACACTTGAGGCTTCATTTCCTTCACAAGCACCCTTCATTAGTACTCTGGTAAATATACTTGCACATCTTCAGGAAGACAAACACTGCTTTTTGCAGAATGCCTCATCAATGCACTAATTTTTGGTGGCAAAACACATAGCAAATCATTTATCAGCTTTTCTGTGGTCTTTCCATACATTGGGGAAGCTATGGGCCAGCTATTACCACATTAGGTATTGATAGAAAGGGCCAATATTATTTCATATAGCCTGGTGTTTTTTTGTTTGCTATTTTAAAACAAACACCCAAACTGTGCTACTGACTTACCTTTTTCCTAGGGTAACACTTTTTGTCCCCTTCTCCTCACATCTAGTTTGTGTGTTCTTTAGAGCAGGAATGTTTCTGCACGGCACTTCTCAAAAGGGATTTTGTTGTAAGTGTCTCAGGGAGTCAGCTCTGAACTTTGGACACAATATCCTTTCCTGTCTTCTGCAGACTTCCTGTGTGACAACAGGCAGGCCAGTAAAGCCATCCACACCTCCTTTAGACTCTATGTCTAAAAGGGACAGAGAGAAACATGGTACATACGGTCCCGTCAGTTATACAATTCTCAAAGATTACTTGTTTGCTGAGGTTTCTTGGCGACTGATGAAACTCAGGCACTAAAATCCCATTCTTATTAGCACTTCACTCAGTAGTTCCTCCCGGGCCCTTCCTATAGCTTCAAAACAGATTTTTATGATGCTACTAACTTACAGATTTTTCCTTTATAGACTGTATTGCCAAGGTGTAACAGAGTAAGGTTTCAGGGAGACAGCCTACCACACCATGCATTCTCTGATTTTCCAGAGGGCAGATACCTCTCAAAAACCCTGCTCACATGTAAAATGTAGGTACTACCCCTCTCTCCCTCTCACGCACAGACAGCACTGACATTTTCAGACAGTAATGTTATTTCCTCTTTTTGCCATTTTATTTTTCTGCTAAAGGCTCTGTAAAGTTTTGGGACATCACCAGGCTTATAGAAGCAGCCACTCTTCCCCCTCTCTGCTCCTGCTCTCTGTTCATTCATAAATTCAGAAGTGCCCTGCACAACACAAAATCCTTTTGTGGGTAACGTGATGTACATATCATTGCATTAGCCATATTTACTAAGCTGTAAGCAAATTATGTTTTGCATCATAGCCGTGAAGAAAAATATAGTAATAGAATCAGGTACCTTTCCAACCAGATGGAAATTTGCTAATGCAATAGGAAGTTGCTTATTAAATACAATGAACTTCTGGTGTCAGGAAATACAAACTGCAAGCATCATCAGGTGAAAGGAAAATGGCTTCTTTAACGATCCTGCACACAGATACATAAATTTATCCTGATTAGAAAAAAACCCCAGTCAATACTTAGACTCTCCTAAATGGGGTTGTTAGTTAGTAATTTTTTTTTAAATACACATCACAATAAACTGCTAAAGAAAAGACTGTTGTCATCTTTTCACAAGTGGAAAAAGAAGCTGTTATATAAGTCCTGACTTTAGACCTGATGCCTTAGGTTTTAACGTTTATATTTTTCAAATTCTGTACTGCTTAGTGTGGAACTCCAAAAGTTTCTTGTAGCCTGTTAATTTCTGCTCTCTCGTGCTAGATAGACATAACAGCCTCTCCAGGCCTGCTCTTCAAGGACACCCCGACTGTCCTAGGCCCAAAAGTATAAACTAAAGAGCCTCTACGGGGGACAAGCGGAGGGGAAATTACATCATTAACTGAGGCTTTAATTGGAGAATTAACCCTGCTATGCAAATGAACCAGACCTATAAAAGTATGAAGAACTCGTGACCTATCTTCCATCTTGGGGTCCATCTTGGCAATAGCCTCTGGCTCTCCAGGGGGTACCTTTGAAGGCCTTTCAAATAAATACCTACTTTTATTCCCTTACTCCTGTCTAGTCTCTGTTTCTAGGAGGCCTCATAAGGCATCAGACCAACATTGGAATGAAGAACAAATCCTTTAAAGCACTCTGACATTAGCATTTTATGTAGACATTCTAGACCTTTCAAGCAGTGATATGATCTGAGATAGGCTGTACCAATATTTTTAACAAGCAACACCTAGACCAAGCAAATGGTGCTTTTAGACAATTAGTGAGAAACGGCATCAAGAAGGTGCGAGCTGCAAACAAGCAGAGCAAGACAATTAGCAATGCATTTATTGATATCAGGTGAAAAGTTCTTTCAGTCAAACCCAGGATGACAATTAAGGAACAGCCTATCTTATTGATTACTCTGTGCAAACTGGTCACTGAGCAGTTACTGAGTAGTTCTAGTTCACCATGCCTTGCAAGGACAGGTAAGAACACAGCCTCAAAAACCCAAGATTTCACCTACCCCTATAAGGCACATCATCCTCAAAACAGACTCATCATAACAAGGCTGCATAAATGTTTACATTCAAAACACAGAACCATGCTGAAGCTCCAGAAGAGCAAGTTACTTTCATTTAGGTGCACAAAATCAATTCACTGGAAAATGCCTGGATGGGAGCATCTGGGCTTGAACTACCTGAAGAAGCGTTCTGCCACAGAGAAGCACCACAAAGGGATAAGTAACTCCTGTTACAATAGTCCTCCTGGGTGCCTGGATAAAGGGCAGAGTGAGGTACAAACTAGGACAGTGGTGTTCCATTATTAAGGCTCCAGCAGTATTTCTTCTTAATGGGTACTTAGCAATTTTCTAGTTCTCTTCTTGAATATTTTGTTTCAGCAGTGCTCCAAACAGCAAATATTTGCAGTGTGGATTTTCTAAGGGTTGTTCTGGCTTTTAGAGGTTAAACTCAGCAAGAGTTTTTTTTGTTCTTGGTTGCAAACAGCAGCATACAGTCCATTCAGCGTTTCTGCACAATAACCCACCTACTTTCTTCATAAAACAAATTAACATCACAAATCAATATTCAGAGAGGGTTTTGTTTTGTGCTGGTTTTAAGTGACAGAGCTGCTTGCTTTTCCTGTCAGAAGAGTTCTACCAGAAACGTGCATTTTCAGTCTAAGAAGCTGTCACATCAGCATATTTCGGGGAGACGATAGATGTTAGCTCGCACGCCTCTCATCCTTCTCTGAGAACTCAACACACAACAGCCTGCCACCCACCACAGTAACCTAAGAGATAAAACACAGAACAGCACTTGTAGAATGAGAGGGCTTTGGAAGCAAAGCCAAATTAAAAAGACACACACAATAAGACTAGAGCTGAGCATCGAAGTACAACATCATAGCAGGTAATAATGCTGAAAACAACATCCTGGTAACACAACTATCCTGCTCCCATAGCCAGCTTAACCTGACCTATGTAGCGCAGTACTTTTCAGGCTTGCTGTAGGAGGCTCAGGCCCAAAGACCCACTTCCTCAAATCAAAACTAGCATTAGTAAGCATACAGCATTTTCCAACTTAACTGCCTAGGAACTGTAGCCTAACAAATGCGTAAGGCATGAGGTTACAAAAACACCACATGCAGTACTCTCATGGGAAGTAAGAGATGTCTGTTGCATTTGCTCATTGGGGTGGACTAACTGGGCTCCACTGAGGATTATAAAAGGACCAAATAGCTGTGAACCTCAATACTATGAAATCCAAGGCCATACCGTTCAGGGCTAGTGGCATTCTTAAGACTATAAGTTTATCATTAGCAAAGGACAAGGAAGAGAACCTGGGAAAACCAGATGATCCCTGGATGAAAATGAGCAGCCAGTATCACAGGGCAACAATAAGGAAATGAAATCCTAAGGGGCTTTAATGAAAAAAAAAAAATCAGTGAGGTCTCTCTCAAACGCCAATTTCAAATCTCCAGTATCACCTGTTCAAGAAAAGATCATTAAAACCCCTGTGGTAATGTAAAAATTCCCGTGTGGAATCGGGCTGTTAGAGGATAAGAATACTTTGGAGAAGAGGCCAGAATGCATTGGTAACCACTGTAACAACCTTGAAGAGACATATCCAGATGAAGTCCAGCTGTGAGACCACCAGTAAACTGTCCTGCACTGTGCAGACAAGCCTTGCCTTTTAAAGGCTTCACTTTCAAGAAATACCAACACAGGCACACGATCACTAAAATAAGCATTCTTTGCATGCACATCAGTACCAGATTGACTACTCACATCACTGGGTTGGTGTACAAGACAGTTTTCCCTCTGGGCACAAGATTCAGGCATTGCAAGCATGTAGATATCACTGAGGCTTCAACCCTCCAAAACATTGCAACATGACTATTTCCTCTTGGCAATTCTTTTCCTACAGCAGGCATAATACATTTCTTTGTGTTAGCTTATGCCCACTCTTACCTGTGGAGGTACAGTTGTGCAGAGAGAGAAAAGGCTTCATGGCAGCTTGTGTGGAAAAACACATTTATCTTTTCCTTATTAAAAAGATCCATTAAGATTATCCTAAAGGCGAACATTCTGTGCTATTTTTGAAAGGTTGTTGCACCAGGATTTGAAATCCAGTGTTATCATTTTGAAAAAAAATTCCAGACAGCTAGCAAAAGTATAGCTTCACCAAGCAGGGTCTCTTTTACTCATGGCTGCAAAAGCAATAATGGAGAAAATGAACATCATCCCAAAGTCAGTTTCCTGCAATGTCATGCTATTCTCTTTTTTTTCAAAGCTAGCGAAAGATTCAATAAATTAAATAATTTTAAAAAAGGAGTTGCTTATAATTACTACAGTATTAAAGAAATATATTTCACTTTGTATGGCTTGAAATTTTGACATCATTCTTGGCTTCAGTATCATACCCAATTAGAAACCCCTAGAAGAGTGAGAACGACAAGAGCCATTAAATGTGTCACAACATAGGGTGAAGGGAAGAAGTGCTGGAAGTGGAGGCTTTTCAAAGTAAGCATAGGAAATTGTGCTGCACAATGAGTGCAGAATATGTTTTTTTCTCTTCCCCCCCAGCCTCCACCTCCTGCCCTGCTCCTCATGACATACACACACATTTTATGGCCTAAGAGCCAACGCAAAAGGGTGTGTTCTTTCAGGTTTATAGCCTTGACTAATGGAATTGCTCTAAATAACATTTTGATCTTGTAAGGTCATGCAGAGTGCTATACCTTTCCTTTAATGATTCAGGTCTGGACCAAGCATTTCCCAGAATTGAGATGGTAATGAAGTCATTAGTTTCTTCCTACTTGAAGCTCTGGCTAGGAAAGGGAATTCTATGGGTAAAGTCTGAGAGGGTCTTTTTCATAAAGCTCATACCCAGCTGAGCTGTAACACCTGTTACATTTTCCCAGGAGCCTGAGCTGCAGAGCATTTCCAATCTATTTGCTCTTCTTCTCCTACAGCACATTGACAAAAGCTGGGGGAATGGGTTTTCTAAGGGAGTCCTAATTGAAAAAAAAAAAAAAAATCTATGCCTGGTGCAAATGTTAACTTACATCCTAGCTAAGATACTGATGATTATTTCCTTGTCCTTGAAAATACAAGCCATTTCAGACTGCATTTAAATTAAAAATACAGATTTGAAATAGGTTCTTTAATAATTCCTCACCTTTTATGTATGATATAAAAGATGAAGAATTACACCAAAAAAAAAAAAACCTATTGAAAATGGGCCTTTATGCTTAGTTTTCGATACTAAAATACAGTCACTGCTCAGTAGAGAAACACAACACTAAGCACATGCCAATAAATATAGAACTAATAATTATATATATATTCTTACAAATAATAGTCCTTGGAGAAACATTTTTAAAATATGGTTTCTCAAGCAAAGAGAACAATAAGCCCAGATGACCAAGTTCCATGACTGAGTACCTGTGGGAAGGGGTGTGTTGCTTGTTGATTTGGAGCAGCAATGTGTTTGATTTAAGGAAATCCAAATCACTCAAGAACAACACATCCACAAGTTAGACTCAAAACTGATACACACTTAGCAGCCAGCAAATGTATCTTGTTTTGCCCCTGGTACCCTCTCAGACCTCCCTCCAAAGCAAGCCCATTTATTTTTATAATATTTTTATATAAAATTTATATAAAATTATGTTTTACAGAGCAGACACAGGTGTTCCATGGCATTTCGGCCTTGCCAGTAGCACGCATGCATATACACACAGACTAATAGAGAGCATTAGAAAGGAAACTAATAAGAGACATTCTTTGACTAAGGAATCTGTTCCTCCTACCAGATCAAGATAAGTCAGCCTTACTGAGCACCTGAACATGCCACAAAAATCAGCCTTTCTCAGTTGTGAAGGTATTTCCTAGTGGTAGGACACGCTTCTCTTTTTGCTGCAGACCTAGGTGGCTGTTGCTGTGAGCACTAAGGCTTTATAGTCAGAGACAGAATGAGATTCTGAAGAAATGTCTGAGAGTATGCACAGCATCCTAAACATAACACTGAGGCCTCAGTACACTTATTATTGGAGTCAGTATATTCTGTTGCATTGCATCTTTTTTCCTCACTTTTATCTCTGAAAAGCAGTTCTGAAAAGCCTTTAAAAATGACTGGGTTTTAAAACTCATTTTAAAAATGAGCTGGGTTTTTTTATTGTTTGGGGGCTTTGGGGATATTTTTTGATTATTTGGTCAGTTTTGTTTGACTTTTTTTTAGTTCTACAACATACTGCACAAACATATAAACAAATGGAATATGGTATGGAAATTCTTTAGCATCTTCCCAATATTTAGGAAGTTCATATGCAAGAAAGAAGAGGCATACCACTAAAGTATAAAATTAGTCTTGCACTTTTAATGAAACAGAGGGTGTAGTCAAGAAAGAACACTACCCATCCTCATTTTTTTTACTAATATGCTAAAATATCACATTAGAAACAAATAAAGCATTTATTATGAAAAGCTAAAGTAGGGTCTTTCCCCCAGAAACATCAAGCTAAGTTATTATTGTTTTTCTTTTGGTATTAAAAATCTTAATGAAGTATCTGGAAAGCAGAGAATTATTATAGACTAACTTCTGACCATTTTGCTAGCAGACTGCAGCATGCTTACCTTTGTGATTTGCTGAGTCTTTTCTACACAGCCAAGAGAAGTAACTTTGCTGCCAGGTTTTATCGCAAGGCCCTGTTATTTCCCCAGTAAAATAAAGTAGAAACACTTTCTGTCGATGTTTACATGCCCAAAATCACTGGATATAATCCACTATGTAACAAACCTACTTTTACTTTCTTTTGCCTTTGCTTTTGGTCAGCCCCAGCCAGGCAGCGGATCGTGCCCCGCTCAGAGAGTCATAGAATCTTTAAGGCTGGAAAAACCTCTAAGATGATCAAGTCCAACCGTTAACCTCACACGGCCATGTTCACCACTGAACCTCAAGTGCCAAATTTACACTATTTTGTACACTTCCAGGAATGATGATTCCACCACTTCCCTGGGCAGTGTGTTCCAAAGCCTAAATATCCTTTCATGGAACAATTTTTTCTTAATATCCAATCAAAAACATCACCCCAGTGAAGGAAGGGTCTTTAGGCAAGCAGGACACAGCATCACACATTCAGTCCAAATTTTGAGCAGCTCAAAACAGAAGCTTAAAATCTTCCCTTGTAAACTCAGCCATAGTCTTTCATTGTAATGTGAAAGTTTGGTCTTTGATGCACCTAAAACATACCAACTCCCCCATTGTAGCCATTTCCCAGCAGCTACATCCCTCTTGTCCACTGCTTTCATAATTATTTTCTCCTACTTCCTTCTAAAGTAATATTTTCTGCTACTTACTTCCAAACTGCCCCTTCACTCAGCAGGTCGTATCCTCCCCGTACAGAATTATTCCTCTTCTTTAGCCTATTCAAGCAAGTGAGCTGCATAAAGTCCAGTTCAGACTTTCTAAACTTCACAACATCTTTATATATTCCTGCTTTACTTACACTGGTTGCATCCTCATATTAGTACCCACTTTTGGAAAAAAGTAACAGGATCTACTGGTACTCCATGCAAGGCAAAGTATCGCAGCTGGATGAGCACATTCTCTATCCTCTATCCAGTGCTAAGCCTTCCCAGAATGAGGTGGCTCCTGAACCACCCACAATCAAAATCTGCTGATGGTAAATTTACAGCGCTCCTATCACCTTTCCTTTTGGAGAACAAAGGCAGACCCTGGCAAACATCCTCCTGAAAATGACTGTGCCCTAAAGACTCCAGAATCTTTGAACTTCTAGTTGAAACTTTCTCCATACTTACAGATGAGCAGGCCATGGCCTGCCAAAAGGGCAAGACTGGAAACATAGAATTCTTTATCTGTACCCTGGAATTTGAAGAGAAGTAGAAAATTGAATCATTTCAGCTTCACACTTGGCATGAATTGCTTTCTACACTGTGTCAAGCTGTTAAGTAAGAGTGAACTCTTGAAAACAAAAGCTCTCCTACAGCGTTTCTTCCCTGCCTACAGAGGGTGAGCAGTAGCAGTCCAGCAAAGGCTGGTGTCCCATGTGCTCTGCTACTCAGGCAGGAGCATGAAATGAAAGGTGTCTTTCGATGGGGCTGGGGCTGCCTGTGACATAAACAGGCTGTAAATCTGACTATATGTTTGAATAATGTCAAGAACAATCACAATAAAAACTATGTATAAGCAAGGACATGAAATGGAAGTTAAATAACTTGAATTATAATTAACCACAGCCAACTTGCCAATAATCTCCACACACAAATGCCTTCCATATTTTTGCCATATAGAATGACTCACTTCACTGCACTTCTCCCAAAAATAAGAGGATCAACAGCAGCACACATCTTCAGGTCACCTCTGGAAGAAAGCTTTGGAAATGCTGATTAAACAGAAAGATATCACTTGTAGCTCAGGACTACCTGAGAGCAGGAAAACACAAAAGACTGAGGGAATATTCTGGGAAAGTATTGCTGCATGCCTACCCTGTTCTCATACTGGAGAACTGCTGCTGGTCACTCTTGGAGAGAAAGCAAGGTGGGTGTTTAGACACTCATATCAGAACTCTGCAGCACGGAAACCACCACTCAAATGCTTATAGAGCATATTTGAATTACAGAGCACAGCCACATCCAAGCTTCCTGTACTCATGTAAGTTGAAGAAATGTGATATGGTTTTAAAAGTGGGGAACTGAGGCACAGACCAATTTTGCAAGTTCTTCAAAACACCACAGGAGTTTTGAGGGCACCATTTGAGCCATAGCTCTGAGATTAGAGCATGGTCAAAATTCTTCTAACACATGAATACAATCAATAACTCCATGTCCAATAGAAGTCATGAGTGACATGATTTTGTAACCTTCTCATTTGTCAGAAATCATACTAAAACTTTAACCCTTCAAGCTGAATTTAGGTGGATTCAATGTAGATGCTAGACCAGAGAAAACATTTCCTCTCAACTGCAAGCAAAATCAGGTGAGCTGCTTTTGAATGTGAATAAAATGGAATAAAATTAATCACTTTTTGTCTTGAAAACATTCTTTAAATGAATATATCTATATAAAATACATACATGCAAGATGACACCATTTATTTACGTCTGTATGTGTTTTATACTTCACTTCCACAACAATATTATACACAAGTTTATAAAGTTATTCCCTGCCACAAATTGAGTTTGAGAAAAAAAAATCCCAAACATTTTACAATCTTGTTTCATTACTCTGTTTTCTTATAGAACAATTCAGCCTATAGCTTCTCTTATCCCAAATAATAATTCTGACTTTGAACTAACCTAACAAACTGCTACCATTATCAAACTATCATAAACACCTCAATGCTTTCACAAATTTATTGACACCTGCCAGTTAAAAGCTGTATTTCAGATTAAGGCAATACTCGTCACTTGCTGTATACATACAGAATGGAAAACACACACAAAATATACCCTCAGACATCAACATCCATGGAAACTAATGTAAAGAATTCAAAAGTTTTAATTAGAAATACATTTTAATTACTACAAGTTTTCCTACATGTAAAGCTTTCAATTTAATACATAAAATTTTCTTCTTTATTTAAAAGCAAAGAGCTTGGGCTCCATCACCCAAGTGTTGACACTTCAAGAGCAAGGGAAAGAAAGGAAAGGTATCATTTGTTCTCATATTCATCATAAAGATCAAAATAAAATGAGAACCACAGAACACGGCAGAGATTAAACGTTGAAATTAAATACCCTTTGTACATTCCAAAATCAATTTGTTTTGATACCTTCTAAATATCAAATACAAAGCTGCACATTTTCATGATTTCCCCACCTTCTCTCTGCCATTCAAAGTGCACAGCTAAGGAAGAAGAGTAGAATGGAAAGGAACTCAAGCCTGACTGCTGTTCACACTTTAATTTGTATGTTATGTACACAGTGTTTTACTGTGAACTGACTTGGAGCAGAGCTTGTATGAAATTTTCCTACTAAACTCATTTTTCATTCAACAAAATGCAGTCACTCAGAAGGTATCACAAGTCCAGATGCCATTCCTCACTGGTGATCTTTCTTCCCACCCCAATCTTATTGAAACCTAGTAATTAGGAAACTCAGTTGGGGTACATATCCAGATCCAAGCCCCCAGCCTAGCTGGCTGTTTCACAGCAACAAGACCATCTAACCACCAAGTATCTCCCCTTTCAAGTGTTCTTGTTGGAGCTGTTATAGCTTGTACTGGTAACAGGCAATATACCACTAAAAAAAAAAAAGGCAAAAAAAGTGGTCATCTTGGTCACTTCTCTGGGGTTATAGAAGGCAATAAACACAAGACACGTATCTTTAGCCAATATCCTGACCACGGACTCCTCTGCAGCGTTGTGCTCCCTCCATCCTACCCCAGGTGAAAGAATTTGATACAAAAGTTCAGCACATTCAGGGCAGAGAGGTGGAGGCCCACAGATGCTGGTTTTACAAGAGAGAGTACAAAGTCAAAGGGAATTCAACAACACTTCACCCACTTCAGTGTCCTTGAAAAACCCCCAGAAGTGCTGATCCTTATGTGTCTTTCTACACTTGAGAACTGTACCCGAGTGCCTTGTATAGGTTCTATAAACAAGAGACGGAGAAGCGCCTCACAGGCAAAGTAGGGAAGACAGCAAGCAGATTCTCCAAGGCAACCTGTACAGTGTTTACTGACAGCAAAGCATCACCACATGGCATTTTCTCAAAGTGGTAGGTGTCTCAGATTCTGGGAATGACATTCCTGGGAGTTCTTCCCATGTCTGCTCCTTTGAACAGTATTATAAAACTCCATACATAAGATTTTATGTTAAAGCAATTATATGGCACATTTACTTCTCAAATTTTATGTCACGATCACAGCATTATTCTACCTCTTAAGTGAAGTGTTTACTATGAAAAAAAATAGTTAAAGGCAGGATGAGATGGTATTTATGCCCTAAAGAAAATCTACCTCATTCAAAAGCCTCCTCAAGTTTATTACTGATGCACTAGTTAAAAAAAAAGAAAAGAAAGAAAGAAAAAAATTGAAAACAGCAAAACCAAAACAAACCACAAACATATAAGTTGAAACTTAAGTTACCAGACCCAACAGCATATGCTCCTACCTTTCATAGCAGATGCATGATCTTTAGCTGTGACTGCACATTACTATTCCACCAATGATAGATCTGATTCATGTCTTTATATCACTTACTTTTGAGGTTTGTACTCCTACTGTGGGCCACTATCCTTCAATTGTGCTGACTCAAGTGTTTACCTAGCTATATTCTTGATAGGATTCTCTCAATATTATTATTTAAAAACACCAAAGAAATAATTTCAAAACCGTACAAATTTGCAAAGTATGAAAAAAAAAAACCAAACCAAAACCCTACAGATGATTTTAACAGATCTTCCTTGAAGAATTCCAGTGCAAACATTTGAACTGTGCAACAGAGAAAGCACATTCTGGAAGCGAATAAAGCTGAGTTGTACCATGTTGTGCAATCTCTACATTGTATCTGCTCCTCAAAAGTCATGAGCACAGAATCATAGCCTTGATATTATAAGTCCCTTGCTTTCTCCTCCCCATTTGCAATCATCATGCACTCTTTGCTGCCAAATTCCTCCCTACAGGAACTGTGGATCCCTCTCCTAGCTTTAGCACTAGTGCTTGAACATGCCAGCTCTCACAGCACTCTCTAATATACCACTTTTCAAACATTAATTCCTGCACAGTTTTATACTATCTCAGCATCAGATAACTGAAGTAGTAAATAACTTCTTTTTTTGTGAATTTGACATATTTTGGGAGGCTCAAGCTGGATATTATGAAAATTTCTCCACCGAAAGACTGGTTCAACATTGGAACAGGCTGCCAAGAGAAGTGGAGTAGTCACCATCCCTGCAAACGTACATAAAACAAGTCTGCATGGCAGTTCATGATATGGTATAGGCAGTATGGTGGGACTTGGTTGAAGGTTGGAGTGGATGATCTTGGAGGCCTTTTCCAACCTTAATGATTCTATGTTTCCCAAGATCAGTTTGAACTGTCTCCCTAAGGCTGATCATACCTCCTCTGAATGTTGATCATCTGACTTGTTGACTATAAGCTCTGTTGGGTAGGCACTATTTACACACAGCATTCCCACATTTTGTAAGCTGCTGGAAGCTCTCATTTTTCATTGGTCTTGAAGGCTGGGGTTTGGGCATTTTGTTTGTTTGTTTCAAAGTGGATTGTTAAATGTGACTTGCAACATAACCTCCCAACACCACAAGGTAAGCCAGGGTCAGGTGCTGCTCAATTGTTTCCAGAAATCACAATGCACAGAGTGAGTCTGGTTATGGTGAGAAGAATGCTTCTGATGAATATACATCTGCAATGATACTGAATACATAGAGAGAAGACACATGAACAACAGATTTGAAACTGATGATGATACCAAGGAAGAGCTGGAGCAGACATTAAAAGTAGATAATAGAGATGCATCACGTTATCATGAAATTACAAGACAAGCATTTTTGTCTGCTGACACATTGCTTCTCAGTTTTTTGGTGAGGGCTGCCTACTTCTTCAGCAATTTCTGGGTAAGAAGAAAACCTGAACATTGCTTACCAGTCCTCCCAGACTGCTGAATAAACAAAAGAGAAATAGTGATCAGAGGCGGTTGGCTCCACCTCAAAGATATCTAAAAGGGAAGTTGGGGTGGACAGAACAACATCCCAGAGGGAAAGTTTATAACCACTTTGAATTGAAAGAAAAATCAAAAAGATGCTGTACACCATCACTCTCTTCAACAAACAATACGATAAGAGGGGAAAACAAAGGAGAGGGTTGCATCATAAGGTAAGAGACTCCTGGAATTGGGAAGGCAGGTCTGTGTCACACCAAAAACTACACAAATAGTTTTGGTGGGAGATAAGTGACTATTTCCTAACAGCAAATACATGTGCCATCAGATACACTGTGTGGCTTACTTCTTGCTATCAAGTATCAAGTATGTCCAACCCCAGTAGTCACAAAGGACAGGACAAGACTTGAAATGGGTACCCTAAACTGCAAAAAAGACAAAGATAAATACCTATGCAGTTTCCCAATGGATGAATCTCCTGGAAATCATTGAACTGAAATTGGATATTTCTGGAAGATACTCAATAGTCAGTCTACAACTACAGGCTCTGAACCGGCATTGCCAGGAGTAATTCAAGAACCTTTGTTAAAGAGGTAGTAGGATGAAGAGTTGTCAAAACTGTCCATTCTTGCCTTAAGAAGTCAAGGTCCTCCCAATCTTCCTTACCTCTGGCTACATGAACAGTATCAGAGGAAAAAGACATCTCACATTGTAGGAATAAGCATAAATCCACCCCAGATATTGCAAGGCCCTGTGCAAAAGCACAGAATTGGGAAACACATGTAATGTGTCTGAGGAACGAGGAAGGACTCAGCACTATGTCACATTCAGAGGAGGTAAAAGATGGAGAAAGCGGGGGAGGGGAAGAAGACAAAAATCCCTCCTGTGATATGGTAAATCCTCAGATTACAAGTCGTGGGGGCAGGGAAGAGTTTAGGCAGCAAACTGACAGAACAGCCCTTCCGCCCCCTCACTAGACTAATTCTCCATGAGGATATTCAGCTTCAGTTTACATTTGTTATCAGGTCAGCTTTCTATGCAACCTAAACAATAAAACACATGCAGGAGAGGTGGGCAAACTGAATGCATTCTAATTTATCACATAAAGCAGGGACAGCCTAATTCATGTACTATTCCTACCCTCATTTACACAGGTAAGAAAGAGAAAAAGGGAGGAAAAACTCCTGGGGGGGATGGTATGGGGGGGGTGGTGGGAAAAGCCTTTTTATTTTGCTAAAGGACCCCAGGGAAGGGCCCCTGAAGCAGAGGCCCTGCTTTTACAAATGCTTCCCTTTCCTTACACGGTTCCTTTAATACAAGTAAAAATTTCAAATTCCTCATTTGTTTAGCCTGAAATCCCTTGCACATTTCCCACAAACTACTTCCTTTTCTCTCTTTTTAGCTGGACTCCCTCTCTTTTTAATGAAGAGAAGTTCAGAGAGTTTTTCCCATGAATAGATGGCGGGCACCTGGGAGTTATGAATTTTAAAGTGATCATTTTCTTTCAGCCCCGCTGGACAATAGGGATCTCCTTTTGACTCACTTTCACAGCTTTGAGAGGCTCTCAGATCAGCCACATTCCAATCAGACTGGAGTCAGATCAGAGCCAGGCTGGACTGCATCAAGGTCTCTCGCACAGAAAGACAAGGAGCAGATGGCCAACACTGAGCTCTCCTCCCCTTTTTAAGAGTGGAATGGAAGGCAATGTGGGAAAGCGTTCCCCCAGCATTGCCTATTGATTTCTGAATAGGACCACCACATGCCACCAGCCTGTAGGTATGAACCTCTGTTAACAGATGGTGAGATCATTATGAGCAATTAATTCCTTTAATGTATCAGTGGGAACATGTTGGAAAGAGTGATGCAAGCACAGAGTGAATAGTGAACTTCTCATTCCTCGGGGAGAGCTGCAGCTACATCACTGAGGGATGGGAACAGTCTTTCAAGACCCTGTGCATACTGAGAACCAGAGTTAGCCATTTGGTCCACAGACACAAGGCATGGTTTGTATTAACTAATCATCCCTCCCTCGTTGATATGTGATTAACAACAGATTTCTTTCTAGGTCATTTTTGGAGAGACAAACAAATCAAAACAATGGGAAAAAAAATCCCGAACTATCAACACGGCAGGAACACAGGGAATTCGGTCGTAAAGACGAGGAGGGAATACTGCTACCAAACTTTTTGTTACATAAAATTCGATTTAGACTGGCTATAAATTTAAAAGGAGACAGACTATTTTGAACACAACTACGTGTACATAAATAAAGGAGAAGAATTCATAATAGGTCTTAGCACTGAAAATAGAAGCACACAAAATAAGCCCTTAGCAGGCTTGTCAGAAAGTAACTATGAAAGGAGCTTACAAGTAAGTTATAGATTGTACAATTTGAATATAGATATCGTATTGAAATGCAGAGAAATCCACAGAAAATGCTGCGTATTTACTGCTATTCATTGTGATTTGAGTAAATTAAAATTCACTGTGCTAATAACAACTCTAAGAGTAGGACATTCCCGCATCATCTGCTTTACATGCATTTATATGACAGGCTTTGTTGTGGCGGTTCATTTTTTTTTTTCTTCATTTCAGAGACAGAAGGAAAAACTGAAAGCACAATATAGATGGCTAGTTAGCTCTTGGTCTTAAAGATGACAGCAGAATGTGAACAGGAAATACAGGCAACTATTCACTTATTCATATTTAAATGACACTTTTTGCTTGTAATTAAGACACTCAAGTCGTGTCTCTGTTCATGAAATTTACATAACTGTACAATAGCTTGCCTAAGTGAACAGCAAATGGTAGTTAACCTTGAAGTGTATTATCTTAATTGAATAAATCTGGCTATAGTTCAATAAATTTAAACAGAAATATATCTTTTAAATACTAAAATAATTTTTAAAATACATTTTCTTTTACATCTTAAGGTGGCTTGCTGCTTTTCTTCTAGATTTTTATTTCTGCTGTAACACTGGTCCTTTAAAAAAAAAGAAACCATTGCAGAACAACAAAGACATTGATACATGTTTCCTGTTTTCTCCTTATTGTTTGCAGTTTAAGTCAGTGTCACATTCTGGAAAGCCTTGATAAGAATATCAGAATATTGAATCAAAATGTATAACTTGCCTGTTTGAGATAGTCCCTTACCTACTTTCCCTGTCCTTATTGGACTTCTCTTCTTCCCCTCCCCCACCATGTACCAGCTGAGTATCCCATCACACAGTGAGAAACCTAGGTGGGAGAATATAGATTTTTGCATAGGTTAAATAGGAAAGCCACATTCCACCACTCTCCCATTTAAATCAGATTTACATGGGGTGTAAATCCCCTCAGAATAGAGCCATTCACAAAGAGCTCAGAATGATCCCCTCACAACACTGATTACATTAAATCAGTAGCAATCATGTTTCCTGGATTATGTAGCTACAGCAAGAGAAACTGTGCAGCATATTTATATTTGTGTGAAATAAGTTAATGAGAAGCCACCTGTGCCTTGTATCAGTTTACAAGGAAAAGCAGAGGAACACAGGTGTTTCAGCAATATTGCTGTGTATTTTTACATGAATTTGCAAACACTAAAAATGAACATATTGTTACTAAATTCAGTGACATACACATTTTGAGGGACAATATTTTGGATTTTGTTTGGGCTGTTCTTTGTCTTAAAGAATTACAAAAGGCTGGTATCTTGGCCATCAGCAAGAGCTATAATTTGGGCTTTTCTCTCTCCCACAATGTTCACCATTGTACCTTATGCAACATACACTGTACATGCTCAGTTCTTGCCCACGTTGCTGGTGAGAAGCATTCACACTGTGAATTACCATTTTTCCCAGCATCTAGCTCTACTCAAAAGACAGCACAATAATACACTAGAAATGCCTTTGTCTGTTAAAACATTATTCTTCATTACTACATGAAAAGCAAATTGTCTTTGTATAGAGGAAGAGTGGCACACAGTAGCTTTGGGAGCAGGGAGAAGGAATTTGTATCAGCAGCTGACCACTTCATAGATAGACATGCCAGATTCTTCCTCAGTAAGGAGACACATTGATGTTTTGAATAAAATTTTGGCTGTACCTTTTTATGTCATTAATTGTACTAGAATGACTCCAAGAGGATCATTTGCTTTTGCCCTTAAGAAGAACATCCAAGGTCTCAGTTTTTTGCTTGAGGTTTGGAGGGGAAGAGAGCACATTAACAAGAAGTGCTTAATCTCTTGACTTGACGCACCACATCTAAAATGAAAGCAAATCAGAAAACCTCATCCTTTCAGTGGGATCAATTCAGGAAGACAATAATCAAATGATGAATCATGCAAATTCAAGAAAAACACTCATTTATGCAACACAGTTGAACAACTGTACTCAAAACTGACATGCTCTAACCAGGGTTTTGCAAATTGGTCTTGAAATCAGGCAAGTTATGGGACAAACATCTTTCAAAGGCTATTCTCAATTTCCCTATGTTCTCTTTTGCTTTCAAATTGAAAAGTAAAAATCAGTATGCACAAAAAGATTTTGCTAAAAAACTCTTAAAGCAAATCCTTAAAGGACTAGAGAGGGATGCAGCCTATACTACAATAGTTTCAGATGTTGATGGATTGCAAGAGGAAAAAGAAGCCTGGCCAGCAATTCAAAAATTACTCATTCTAGGACAGGAATCTAGTGACTTCCTTTCTCTCTCTCTCCAAAAATGCAGGTAATAAAATCTGCTCATTTTGCTCCTGACAAAGATTATAATTGTAGTTTGCAAGCAAGACAGCTGAAATCATTAGTCCTCCCCTAGCGAACTGCAGTGGCCCAGCCTGTCTTGGCACAGTCACATGTATTTAGTCTAGATAAATCATACTTTGGAGGCTTATGAAATCCAGCTATTTGAGAATACTCCTAGCAATTTCACACACTCACTGGGCTGGTTTACCAGCACAAGGAGAACTGTACTTCATAACCTTTGAGCAGAAGCTGAGTAGGACGACTCCACGGGGCATGTGCCCATAGAACCTGCATTCCTCTGCCTTCAAAGATGGATTTGGATTTGATTTCTCAGGTTGGAGGTGTTTTTTCCCAAATGTTGGTGGCTTACCGTTCAGTGCTTATCTACATGGACAGCCTTCCAAAATTAACACATTGTCTAGAAGGTACTCATAAAGTTACAACACCACCTGCTGAACTTCAAGCTGCTCTTTAGTGAGGAAGTTCTTGCCCATGCATTTCTCATACTAACAATTTATGAATATTTTATTAATTTTTAGGGAAACAAAAAAGTATATCCTGGATAACTTAAAAATAAATATTTAATATATATTAAAATTTTCCAAAGGGCTTTAATTACCTCCTTAATAGGCAGTTTCTCTTCTTTCTTTACTAATATGTAGGTTCTTTTTAATTATCATGTCTGTAACAGCACTTTTCCATTACATGGGCACAGACATGACATAAAATTAGAAATATGAGTTCCTTTCAATCAAGGAAAGTGAATCAGTTTGAAGCTGAAAGCAGAGAACATTCTGGCAGTGGCAGTTGTGCAGATGGGGAGGCAATTCAGTAAGCTCCAGGATGTCTGAGCACTTGATTCTGGAGACAAACCACTTCTATTGCCAAGAGCTAACCCTGGTCAAGGCACAACGTGGTGTCCACAGAACCAAAAACCAACACAGGACAACTTACCAATATGCCTCCTCACAATTTCACTCCTTTTAGAAGTGTTGGACACTGTCTGGCACAACAGAGAAAATGTAAATTGAGTTTTGCTGCAAGCACACCAGTCCCAGTCTGCTGTTTGATTAGAGTAACTGACTTCAATCAGATTACACACAGGTCCTTCCAGGAGAGCACTGCATTACCACTTTCACCAATAATTTCAAATGTAAAATAAGTAAGACAGTGAAGTCATGCTTCAAATTCATATTACTTGAATTTTTTTCTTTTAAATAAGCTTACAAGATTGGATAGCTACTTCAACTTAAAGTTGCATATAAATCAAGTCACAGCAGTATTCAGCACCAAAACCTTTGGCAACAGAATGATCTGTTGGTTGCATACCACACACATTAAGTACTTGCAAGTGTTCTAAGTTTTTATTCATTTTTAACAGCATGTAAAAATCTTGTCTATAGCCACTATCATCAGCCAGTTCTCAGCAGTCCAATTTGATTGGAACCAGTCTGTAGAAGATGAGAAGGCAAAGAAATAGTAGGTATGAGCAAAATTCAAATTCCTCAGGCTCTGAACACAATACAGCTGTTTGCAGCTTAATCTCTTCTCCAGAACCAGTTGAAACACACCAATCATAAACTATAGGAAAGATGAAACTACCATCTGGAATATCTAGTGTTCAGGAGTACTTGCACAGGTATACATGTGAAAGCAAAAACTTCAAATGCATAAGTTCTCCATAAAACACAAGCAGAAGCCAAATGATATACATCTAAGTGAGATTAAGGGGTGGGGCTTCTGGGGAGAAAAGAAGGTAGGTAGGTTGGGGGGTGGGTTAGGTTTTTTTGGTTTGGTTTTTGTGGTTTTTTTTTTTTGTTTGTTTGTTTTGGGGGGTTTTTTTGTTGTTGTTTGGTTGGTTTTAATTCTGAAAGTTTGCTTGGTCGGGACACTGACAAACCTGACCCCTTAAAATTAGCTTCTATTACCAACAGGAATATCTATGGACACACACCTGGCTGAGTTCCCTACTTAAAAATGCAGAATTCTTCCACTCAATAATGCAGGTAATTTGGAAGCTTTCCTATGTCTCACTATGTTCCAAGTCTATGAAACACCATGTTTGCTGGATTCAGATTCTCTCTGTCCCATAGGACAAGGCCCAAGGAAACAGGGCTTCAGGACTTCATCACTGACCTGTTTTATCTGAGAGGTAAACTTCCAGCCTTTCTATCAGTCAGGTAGATTCACAGCCTGGTTAGCAACCCATTTTATAGAACCAGTTTAGTCACTTCCTTCAGTGCATGTGTCTGAACTGTAAGCATATTTTTAGGTCAAGGGTCTTGATAGCTCTCTTTCATCCCAGCATATTTTTAACCATACACTAGTCATTTAACTGCCTATTTCCAACTCCCAGAAAGCATCCTTGCAAAGCAGCTGGGGTTTTCTCATGCCACTGGAATAGCTCCTTCAACAGAGAAATAATAGGTCCCAGGAGGAGAGGAAGAAAAGGAAACCAAAAGCCAAATTATAGCATGCTGCAACCTGCCACCATGGTCTCATCAAACTGAGTAGCATTAACAATTCCAAAGTTGGTATTTTTTTTCCTATCCAAGCTTGTCCTGCATGGATGGCAAATAGCATGCAAACTTTGTTTTACCTTTCTCACACAAGCAGCACCCTACAAGCAGCACACCTGAGCATGCTTTCTTCACTACTCACTTTCAGAATGCCTAAAGATGTGCATTTCATTTTTATCATGGGGTGCTGTGCATATATTTCTATATTGAGGGGCTATTACTCTCCAGTCCCTTTGATATTGCCTATCTGTGCATTTGTATTTGAAGAAACCAATTCTTTGAAAAAATGTATTGGAAGGCTACCCTGTTGACTAGAATTCAAAAACATACAAGCACATTTCTCAAAGAGACCCATTAAGGTTCCTGTTAGACCCAATGAGAGCATTTGTGATGAAAATGCATTTAAGGTTTAAGCTGACTTCAGGGACCTAAAAAAAACCAACCCCAAAACAGAAAGCATGTTTCTGCATGTCTTTGTAGTCTACAGCTGCCATTCTGATACTGTGTCATGTTAGAAACACAGATAGCTATGCTGGCAAAGTGCCCCATGAGCTCAGTGCCCAGGTTTCATCACAGCATTATCTGTCATCCTCTGAAAGGCAATAAAAGTTTAGAGATGCTTAGTAGCATCTTCCCTGACTTGCATGAAAAGATGCCAAGCAAATACTGATGATAAAAGGTATAGTCTTACAGAAGTTAAATCATAGCAGAAACTTAAAATAAGGCTCTAATTACCTGAGCCTATTGCAACTTTGTTGTTTGGTAAGTCATGAAGAAATCATAGCATCACTCAAAGAGACATTTTAATAGCAACTTCAGAGTTCAAAATTCCCTTAAGACATAGCTGGTTTAATTTTAAAGAAAGCCACAGAATATGATTCCCCAAAGGCTGCAGGGCATTTAGAGTCACAGGTGTATACAAGTTCTTGGAACAGACATTCATGGGCAGTAGTTTCATGCCTCAAACTCAATACAGGTGCAGTACAAAAGGTATAAACCATATTACTGTGTGAGGATTAACCTGATAGCTTTGATATTAAGAGGAGTTTAACAGTCCTGGAAAACAATGGGTTTGATGAAAGCAGCCTTCATCAGAGCTCTTCAATAGCATGTTGGTCATCTGTCAACTGTTCTTCAGAACAGTCAGTTTCATCCAGTTCTACTTCAGCAAAGGTATGGATGGTTGAAATAAAAATAATAAAAATAAAAATAAAGAGAGATTTTGTCTGCCCTCTTCAGATTGTCAGTGCTCACACAACATTGTTTCCAATTATAGCAAAGGAAAACATTGCACAGGAAAATCTCTCTGCAAATGCATATTACAAATCATCACAGTTTCAGCCCAGCCTGCACTGAACCAGCCTGCCAAGATCCCCACAAGACACTTCTGCTTTGTCACATGGATAAGGTTCAAAGTCAGGAAGCAATAGAGTTGACTCCTGACTGAGTTGGGAGGTGTGTGAATGTGAGCTGCTGACACAACAGGCAGCAGAGAGTAAGAATTTCACCTCATGGGTGAGGATTCAAGACTCTGTTGTCTTTATTCCCACCCCCACCCCCTCCTATAGTATCCAAACACCCACCCCCCCCCCCCCCATAGGAATATTGTTTGTCCTTCCAAATTCTAAATTCCGTGCAGACAGTCTAAAAAAAGACATGTCATATACTCTGTAAAGGTCAAAAAATTCTCTACCTCTGAAATTAAATTTTCCAACTGTGTCAGATAGCAAAGGATTCTTTATCTTCATTGGCCACACAAGTACTTTTGCACATCTGAATTTGTCTAGTATCAGCTGTTAGCTACTTGCTAGTTATGTTTCACACCATTATTCCATAATCCATTTAATCTGTCATTGCTCAGTGTTGCTGATTAAAGAAGCCAATCCCATATTTCTCCTCCATATTTTGGCCATTCATTCCCAGTATCTCCATTGCATCAGTATTAACCAAACTAAATAACTGAGTAAGCTGAAAGCCAAATAATTGTTTGGTTTACGCAGGTTAGGAAATTCATCTGGCAACAAACTACCTCAGTTTCACTCTAGAAGCACAAAAACCAGAGCTGGCACAAGGGAGAGGCAGAAATAAGCAAATAGATGACAGTAAGAATGCCCTTTTCAGCAGACACATTGAGTTATGCCAGATAAAACAGATCAAAGAACTACAGTACTAATCTGTAAAATTAATCAGTGTAACACCTCAGTTTGGGAAGGATGTAGAGAATTCTCAGTTAATTGAAGACTAAATCAAGACTAGGTCTCCTAAACCATGTGCTTAGCATCTTTGAAAGATGCTGAGAAAACACCTGGGCCAAATACTGCAGTTTGTTACCCTGCAGTGATAGCATTCTAATGATCTCTTCTGGCTTTAAAACCTACGCAATTTATGTGAGAATAGTCTTACCCTTTTTCAAATACACTAGTGCATTAGAAATTTATCAACCCCCTAACAAATTATTTACATTTCTTAAGAAAGAATTTGCACCTTTTATCCATTAGTTTAATCCCTGCTATGAATACCTTAAGAACAGTTACTAGCCTTCTGCATTAATTGGCAGCCAATCGTCTTCCTTCCTCAGTAAGGGGAAAACAAAAAAAAAAAAGGGACAAAAGAGAATATCTACAATTATAGCATTGCTCTTTCATTTCCCAGTGCATAGAAAATCCTAACTGAAGCCACAAGTCCATTTTATCCCAACTTTAGCACAGGATGAACTTTTCATTAAATCAAAAGTCTCCCAATACATGATGCATGGGGTCTGCATAAATATAGATAAGGTTTCCATGTTTCTGCACCCAGTTTGATGGTAAAAGTAGGTGTGAGGGATGCTTTATTACAAACCCACAGATCTGCTGTCAAAAATGGTACTTACATGTCTTCAGAATCCAATCGGTTTTTATACGGAACTTCACACCTCTTTCTGTACTGAGTTTTACTAAGATTCTTAAATATATTTTAATGAAAAGCTGATTAAAACAACAATATTTACTGACATCTTTCCATTGGGAAGGGGAAAAAAATGAATTAAAAAAAAATATCAAGACTAAAGAAGAATGTTCTACATGTTTTCACTGCCTCCTGCTGGCCTCAAATCCAATGTTTTTGCAGGCATATGGTGTCAGGGTACCTGCCATTATTTTGCTCAGGTTGCCACCAAGACAGATTCTCACAACTGAGCCCAGAGAGAAAGGGTAACGCGATGGGTTTACACCTCCCAGGCTCAGCACTGAGCAATAAGCACCAAGGTGCAGCATTCTTGATCTCATCTCCCAAGCACATGGCTGGATGATCAAACAGGCCTTTGATCCAGCTGCTTTTGGCACGTCAAGTTTGAAAGCAGGATAAAGGCTGAAGAGCTGCTCCCACAGCTCAAGACCCATTATCTGGTGCGATTTCAGAACTTCAGCTTCTGCTCTGATGCAGCCTCACAGTCTGACATCCCTTAGCAGCCATGGTCCCTCTCAACAGGGGGCTTGAAGGGCCACTGAGCCACTGGCACAATGGTGACATAAACTGGCTGCTCTGAGCTGGGCCAGTTAGCCCAAGTACAGCCTGGCACTGATGCTTGCAATGCACAGACTCTCTTTGCTGAAGTTAGCTCAGAACTTTGCTCAACTCCATGCACTATCCTGTGGTACCACATAGCAAAAATTCAGGGAAAGAAAGTTTTTATCACTCTCTCTTACACACAAACACCCTTCAGCAGGTATCCCACAGGCACTGTTGCTGTACAAGAAGATTCAGGTTCCTAAATTCCAAAGAAATCACAGCCAGTGTTTAGCACACATCATCACAAATGTTGGCTCTCAATGCTTTGGTTCAAAGGTCCTAAATGTTGAATTCTGCTATAAATCATCCCCTCTGGCAAACTTCAAACATCAATAGACTCCTCAAAAGCATCTGGTTAAGTTGTGGGTAGAGCATAAAGTTTTATTCAAACCACAAAGGCCTATAGGAAAAGGAGAATTAAAAATAAATAAGTAAAACCCAACCAAGTAAACCCTTAAAATAATTGGCTTTGCCACCTGCACATAAATCCTAAGGAGTTCAGCAGGAATACCCAGTACTTCTTCATAAAATATATTCAGGATTGCAGTTCCAGTTTGAAAGTTCATGATGCCAATGCCATTTGAAAGCTGTGTTTAAGTTATTCAGCTCATTTATTTTTAAACCCTACAATTAGTTTGATGCTCAAGACACCCCTAAAAACTCCTAAATAATCTGACTGCAAGAAGATATCTCCTGGTCTGTTACACATTCTAAGAAACGTGTGGGGTGCCTCATGAGGATATCTGCAAAATAGTTTCTTCCTCACTATGCAGCTTCCCACTTGAACTCAGCCCTCCAGACAACAATTTTCCCTTTCACAATTCCAAACATCTTCCAGATTCTCCAATGTAAGGAGCTTTGGGGTGGTTCGGTCGGTCGGGACGGACGGAGACGAGAGATCTCTATAGGCAGATCTTGGAACATGCGGTTTATTGCAAAGGGCGTGGGTACAGGGGCACTGCTTAGAGCTGCAGCTGGCAGCTCTGAGCAGGCCTAAGAGAGCAAGAGAGTAAGCGGGTAAGAGAGAGAGAGCGAGAGGAATGAGAGTGAAGAAGTGTGTGTGAAGAGAGAGTAAGAGTGTGTAAGAGTAAGAGAGAGAGTGAGTGTGTAGTAAGAGTGTGAGTAAGAGTGGAAGAGAGGAATAGTGAAGTCTTGGTTACAATACAATAAATCATTTTCTGTACTGAATATTCTAATTGTCACTAACCAATCTAATACAAGATACAAATCCTATGGCATTTACATACAGCCTATAAGAGTTCTTATATTACCATAGAGTGTTACATCTTAACTTCTAAAAACTACTCTTTGGACCCCTTCTGCTGAGCTAGTAGGGTCTGCTCTGACCCTTGGACCTGCCTGCAAGCAGAGGGTATTGTTCAATCAAGAGGGGATTACCTTCAGTTGGCCATACCATTGTTTTCCAGTTGTTCAGTAACTAAGATTTGGTATTTCAAAAGTGGCCTTCATTTCGATGTCGCCTGTAGTTTTCGTATTCCCAAAATCTTTTGTCAGGCAATCATATTTATAAGGCTTTCCTGTTTCATCTTCCCCAACACTCCAAGAAATGCCAAGTTCAATCTTTGGATTTCTGAAAAGCCATTAAGAGCAGGTCAGATCTGGTATTTCCCTTCTTGGTTCTGTGAAGTAAAATACAGAATTTCTAACAAAAAGTGAAACTCCTGCCTTCTACAGAGCTCTACCACCCCTCTTCCCAGGATGGTCAACCAGGACTTTTATGAACAGTATCACAGCCAGAAGACCATTTGATCATTTCTCTTATCTTTTTCTCTAGATCCTGCTTTCTGCAGTTGTAATACCATCAAGTACCACCCCGTTTCTGGTTTGAGTGTTATGGTTTTTTGGTTGTGGGTCTTTTTAAAATGAAGGATCAAGCCCTAGAGGAATGCCAACAGTTTTGTTAAAGCAGTTGTTGCTGTAAGTACAATTTGCAGTATGCAGACTTCATTCTATGACCACTCCTGAATTAGAGTGATATATGAAACAAAATGTTACATTCTCACCTGAGGCTGGTGGGATGTAAATATTCTATATATAAGGACATAGATGCATGATTTTAGTATGTAAGTCTGCTAATTACATAATTAGATCTAGGGGTCCAAGTCTTCTTCAGTTGGGAAGTGCAAGACATCATTTAACACATCTCCCTGGCACCACAGTCAGAAATTACTCCAAAACATTGAACACAACACATTGCTTTGGATCAGGACAGTAGACTGAAGATACACAAAACAAACACACCAAAACATATTTAAGTCCTGCAGTGTTCACACACTGTTATACATACACAGAAAAAGGAGCTTCAAAAGCTGCATTTGGCAAAAACAACTTGTTTGCCTGCATTTGTGGGGCTTCTCATATTTGTTAATGCTTGATAATTGTGCATTTTGTTTCTAAGCTCCAGTATCCTAAATAGATGATTCGTTTTCAAATCACTGAGATTAGTTAAATTCTGCTCCTACTTACACTCCCTCCATCCTCCCTATACTTGAGAAAAATCAATGCAATCCTTTAAATTAATTTTTCTATAATTTCTGATTAATCATAAGGTAAATGTTACTATTTACAAAAGATCAAGCAGATCTCCAAGTTATGTCTGAGACTATAGCAAGTGCTTGTTCTTTCCAAGAGTATCCCAGCAATCAGGGCTTATGAGGTATATTCCCACTAGTTCTAAGTGTACAGGGGCTTCTTCTAAATCTTAATACCTCACTTTTTCTTAAATATTTAGGAAAAAAAAATCTTTAAGTATTAGGCAAAATTCAGAAACTTCACCTCAAAAGATAATTCAATCAGGCTTGCTACACAGAGGATACTATGCAATCTATTTGCAGTATCTCTGTAACTATGCAGCTGCAAGCATATGATCCCTTCCCAGCACAAAGGCAAAGATTGGGAAACTAAAAATGGAAGTCTGCTCTGAAATAAAGGGTTATATATACAGGATTTTTTTTTCCATCTTGATTCTGGGCTTTATCCAAAAGAGAGAGATCAGTCCTTTATTTCTTATTTATCACAATCCTGCAGGAACAATATCCCCTGTGGCATGTGGGTATATTCTCCAAGCACAAAGAGGAAATGGTCCAGAGAATTTCATTCATCTCAGTATCTTTAGCTGTCCAAAAGTCAGCATCTAATCTAAACTAGACATCTAGGCTGCCTCAACAGAGAGAGAAGCATCTCCAGACAGTGATTCATCTCACCATAAAAATATTTCAGCTGAGGTGGGGGGACCAACCTGCAGAGGCACCTGGAGAGCATGATCACTCTTCCCTGACCAGAAAGGGACCTTCCTGATGAGCATTCCCAAACACTTAAACAGCATCATGGAATCCACAGCCACATCTCCACATGGCTCTACATCACAACACAAGGTGTTTACATCCAAGTAAGCTTAAAACTAGGTAGCTGAGGGGCTGACACCCCTATCACAACAAAACACCATGCACAGGCACTATAAAGCCACCCTAAGGCTCATCCTGTCAGACCACATGGTGTTCTAGCCGAAGGTGGATGGTTGATTCTTTGTAAGGCAGTCTAGGATTGTTTGTCTAGACCATAACCATCACTGCAATTTCTAAAATAGAGGTTAGAAAACCTTGTTCACAGAGCCTTGTAAAGCAGCAGAGTTCTGTGGTTGCTCAGTTATTTGGCTTCCCCAGTTGCAGAAGAGCACAAACACCATGGATTGCTTTTGGCTGATGAACAAGCCTCTCACCAGTCTTTAGTCATTAAGAACCTGCAGCTACCAGCACAGCTCTCTCCGTCGTCCTCCAGCAATCCAGCTGGAGGTGCACTCTTCTGGCAGGTTCCTTTTCCACACTACATTCAGTAACCCATGGCCTGAACTGATGGTTTTTCCTCCAATGAACTCATTCCATGTAAAGATTAGGATTCTTATTTCCTATCGCAAAGAGCTATCAAGCAAAGTATTTGATGTTCTGATCCATTTAGCAATAGATACATTATCCCCAAATATCTCCTTCCCATCCTGAAGCCTTATTACTGAAACTGATGCTATGATCTGTAATTAGCAAATGCCTGTATCTGCTGAGGAATTGCTTACACAAACTGTCCCAAACACAGACAGCAAACCGAAGGCATGCTCTTAAGGATATTTAAATAAACTTGGCCTCTCAGAAAGAAAGCAATGAAATATAAACCACAGGTCATGGTTCAAAATTGGCATAGCTCAATAGCACCTGGAAGGCACTGCCAAACTGAAGCTTTCATTTTCACCTACAGAAGCATGAAGATTTCACAGTGTGGAATTAGTCTTTTACAACAGCCTTTGAGAGCTGCTTGATTGTCTAGTCTCTTAAATGCCAAGAATCTCCACTATCTTGGAGGAATTGATGCAACAAAGATTCTGACATCCCCCAAGGAGAATGAGATTAAGTTTGAGATGCATCTGAGGTGAAAAATGGGACTTTCAGCAGGTTGCGATGTTGCCATTGCTAAAAATTTTGTCTTTCCGCATTATGCAGGTGATGTGTTCCACAAGTGCAGTTTTCAAATTAAAAAAATATGGAAAAAGAAACAAAAATACCCATTTTTTTAAACATTTCGATCATGTTTCCAAGTGATCCTTGAAGATCAAAGGCAGAAGTCAGATGCACCATTTGTACAGCAAGCTCGGTACAGGCTTCAAAGCTCAGAAAGCCAGAAGTTGCCCAACTGGAAGTTAAATCTGATTTATTCAGCAGCATTGGACTGGGAGGGGCACAGCAGCTTCTCTGTATTTCACAATGGAAACTCTTCTTTATTCATTCTGCCTAATTATATACTGACACTGGAAAATTACATTATGAGGGCAGTAACTTCTCTAAATAATTGTCACTCAAAGACATTCTGTAATGCTTTGTGATGTCTCCCAAAGCAGGCTATTTGAAGACTGGAGACAGTTTTATGCCAGAACAATTGGTTCATATATGATTGAGGCATTTTGTTTTCTACAGCTTCACATTATAAAAGCAGCTGCAACACCTGTTGGCCTAAGACATCTCATGTGTGTTTCATTTATCTGTTGGATCAGCCACTGGAAACCTGGCCCCAACACTAAAATTGAGATTATGAAAACTGGCCAGACTTAAGAGCATTTGTCTTTGGCTTGATTGGAGTTAACAATGTTTGTCTAAGAAACCAGACAAAAGTCGCATTTTAGGTCTCAAGAGCTTGGGTCTTATCTTGAGGTTTAACCATTGAACAGAACTAATGCAGAGTCACTAGACTGCTTGGAACACTGGGGACTGACCTTCAAGAGCTAGCTGCATGATGTTCATGATTCACCAGTCAGATAGGAGAAAAGCAGGAGGTTGGGTGGGTTCTTCTGAGAAGTGGGATTGAAGAATGGACACAGCCAGCCACTAAGGTCTCGAAGACTATGAGCAATGCAGCAATTAAATTGATTAACAAAGATGTTTTAAGCTTTACATGCTAGAGAAACTCTGACCTAGTCAAATTTTCAAGGTTATCCATCATTGGATGTTCTGATCTCTACTCTGAATGGAGGAATGAATGCAGAGCAAAGACCCTGAAACATCACCTGTATGTTTGAACACTCAGATTTTTCAAGATCAGCCCTTAATATTGGAAAGCATCAGGCAAGAATTTAAAGAGTAGAAGTGTCAACCACTCTCGATCTTTCAAATCAACAAAAGGCTTTTCATAGCATTACCTCTAATAAGCCTTAATAGGCCTAGTTCTAGTTAGTCACTCACTTTAACGTTTCTGTGGTAGCATGCAGTAGATTTTCTGACATGCACTAGTATATATAGCAACTACTCTGTCAAGGCTGCCTTGAAATGTGTTTTCAAAGGAAAGAAGTAAAAATCCTGCACTTACTCTTGCCTGTAACACTATCCTTCTGAGATGCTGCTATTCCAGATTTGAAGGTGGAAAAAAAGAGTGCATCTGAAAGGTATTGTGGCAAAACAAAAGTATAGCCATTTAAAAGTAAATAAAGAAGCAGTTACCTGTTTTTACTAGTGCTCATTATTCAGATTTAGAATCCTCAAAAAAAAATACTGTACAGGTGAACACTGGTAGCCTCACTGACAGAGACAAGAGGATTTGTGTCTCTACACACAAAGTTTGTGTATAGGCATACACATGCATTCTTTTAGTAAACCTCAACTTCTTTTAGAGTAAGATTTCCAGACCCTATTTATCACCTCATTTTTTTTTTTAGTTGTGCATATAATGTTCTTGCCCAAGTTGATATTCTTATATTTCCCTCATGAAACTATCCTTTAAATAAAACCTCTTTATCCCATGCTTCACATCACAGTTCTCCTTGGTCCCCATGACACACAATGATGCTCCAGCAATACTCTGGGCATGGTGTGATAATATATTGGCACAGGCCCTTGAAAGAATAAACAAAGAAGAGTAAGCATACTTTCTGTTTACTTGCATGGGAAGATTAGTTCAGTACCAGATCTTCTGGCTGTGGTGACTAATTGTGGTTTGCTCATCTGTGCAGATTTGCTAAGGAAGTTCCTGGTATGCACTATGCATTGGAACTGCTTAACACCAAACATGAACTGAGATTATTCCAGTGTGCTGTTTGATCCCATATGATCCCACACAGACTAAACTTCTAGTGACTTCAAATGAAAGTTTACCTCAATTGCATATTTCTGGCCAATGCTTGCCCTCAAGCACAATTGTAAAACATGGTAAAAGTGAAGTTGCAAAAGACGTAGGCTAAAGATGAAGCCAATTCTATCAACCTTTATTTGGTGACTTTTTTTCTTGCAGATGATAAAAGTGGTTCCACACATATGAGGCAGAAAGAATACTCAAACCTGCAGATTAAAATATTTTACATGCCCACACCTTTTTGCAGATAAGTTACTGATACTAACTTCAGGCATTGCCCTCTTTGTGTAATATTCCCTGGTTTAATTACTGAGAATAGAAAACTTCTGATTACCCTGCATTAGGGGAATCACAGCAAAATGCAGCTGCTTTATGGTCAGTTTTCCATTTCCATCATCTCTCTGAGCATCTGTGCACAATGTTAGTGATTATGAGTTGTACCATTCATTCGCCAGCAGGAGAAACAGTGCCAGAAATTCTGCTGTGTGTTTTGCTTGGCAAAAAATAGAAGTCCCTCTGGAAAAGGAAAAGGGAATGGAAGCAGGGAAAAAAAGCAGGTACCCGAGTCTGTTACATTTTTTGTTTTGTTCAGAACAAGTTTCCAAGTGCAAGCAGGTGAAAACAAGTCCTGCACAATTCCAACATTATGACAGAACAATAGGAGGATTTAAGTGTGGCCATACACTGTGATATGGCATGACTCTCACAAGCTGACAGACATTTCTGGTTAATTTTACTCTTTTCCCCAATCTCCAAAATAATTGAACATTGGAGTAGAAATCAAAGAACATATGTTTTTCCATCAGACTTACAGTTTTGAAAAGATCTGAGGATTCATTTTGAATTTATGTCAGAGAACTTCAAACAAAGAAAATATTTTTGGACTATAGTGCCTAGCAATGAAACTACCTAGCGACGGATAATGGAAAAAATATCTTCTTTTTTAAATCAGAGTAAGGCAGTGGTCATGTAACAGTTACTTATGCTACTTTTTACAATAACTGTGAAGATATTTCTGTAAAAAAAGCATGTTTTTTTTTCCTATTTTAGTAAAGTCCAAATTTTCAGAAGATTTTGGGGAAAGAAAATTTTCAGAGGCACTATCTTACCATTTATGAATTTACAAGTACTCTCTAATGGCTCCCTAAAGCCAATCACCCTTCTTCAATTTAGAAATGTGATAAGATCCCTAAGGCGACAGGTGTAGCATACAGCAGTAGACCCAAGTCTTCCTTTTGTTCATATAAAAGAATTTTCACCAGAAGTTAAAGCTCCCTGTGTATAGCTCTCTGATTAAAGACCCCACCAATGAACACTCTTCTTCAAGCCAGCAGCAATTTTAGATTTCATTGTAGTGTACTATCTTTCTTAAAGCTTCTCGTATGCTTGTTTTTATGTTTCCATTCAAACACATGGCAGCAATGGGACAACAGATTTCAAACCTGCACACCCTGACATCCTATGAGTCTACCCTCATTGAACAGTTAAAAATTCTGCTCAAAGGGGTCCACCTCTGGTGCTGTAGAAGGACAATAAAGTCACCAGGGAGTGTCATGTGAGCATGGCCAGGCAGCAAACCCCATGGGTATGAGGGTGCATAGCAAACCATGGTGCCCTGATTTGTACCTAGATTCAGAGGAGCATTCACACAGGTTCAGAACAGGGCAACTGAAATGACAGCATAAAGACACAATTGACTTCTGGCCTCCCCACAGGAAAAGCCTGGCCAGCCTCAAGGATAAGAGGACTCAGTGTTTAATCTTTTTAATTAGCTCCTTTTCCTCAATACCCTTTTAATTATTTTTACATGTTACTCACTAGGGAGGCTGCATGGAATTCATTTTTCTTTAGGGAAGAGAGATCTTGGGGCCCCTGGCAGCATCTTTCTAGTTTGCTTTCTCTGAGACTGGTCTCTTTACCAGTAGAATCAGCCAGGACCATGGGAGTTAATAAGCAGCTGGCCAGATGGTGCCTGTCCAAAGGTGTTGGCTTTGTAGACAACTGGAACTTCTCTTTGGGAATAAAATCAGTGATACAGGAGAGCCAGCCTGCATTTCAATCAAGTACAAGCAGGCAGACTATTAGTGGAGATAATTACCTTGCCATTTTTTTCCCCTCCTCCTTCCCCCTCCCTTTCCCCAAACCAGTAGATACAGACCTGAGGAGTGAGAAACAAAGGATTCCCAGGGTTAGAAAGAACATTCTTCCAAACACTTAAGCAGAAAGCTAAGTGTTATTTATTCAGATGCAGAATTCAACAATTACACCCCCGCTGCTGAGTTAATACCCATGAAATAATGGAATGGCATGCAACAATAAAAGCTTTTGATATCAGTAACTTAAAATCAAGTTAAAGATATACTCTACTGGTTTTTGCTAATCAGGCCACTCTTGTGGCCTTGTGACCAGTATTACAAGGTACTCCAAGTGCTGATGATGCAGCCCTGACCATATCACCAACTATGCTACTACTGTCTCAACTAATATCATATTCACATTCCCATACGGAAAATGTCTCACTGCAGCTCAGGCCTGAAGGAAGAATCTACTGACACATCGAAACACACAAAGTCCCTGAGTTTAATTGCACATCAGAACATATACACTGTTAGAAAAGAACATTTCTGCCATAATAATACATAACTAGCGTAAGACTGTTGATTTTTTTCCTCAAAGAAAAATGAGAGTTAAGATAGTAAATAAGAGTCTAAGCTTGTTTTCCTTTTTTAGCACACACACGGCACCACCACAAAATATTTTTTTCTTCTGTAGCCCCCGCTCTACCTCTCCAAAAGGCAGAACACAGGTTATCTTAGCGTCGTGGCTTTGGGATACAGACCCCAATGATCTTCAAAAACTGGAGTTACCAAGAAACTCAACACGGGTGTTCAGATACAGAATCTAAATAAGGACTTGCATGAACTCTCTTCACTCATTCCTTGAAACAAGGTGGAACTAATTTGCTGTTCCAGAAAGTTCCCTCTGCCTGTAAACACACGCTTGCTTTCAGAAGGCTTCTTCTTTAGGCAACACCAGGATCTCTTCCAGCTATCCCACTGACAACTCCACAAAAGGTGTGTGAATTTGGACAGGTGACAGGTGAGTTCCCTCAGAGCTGCAGCCATCAAATCCTACAGTGCATAAGCCCCTTCTTTCCACCCCATAGCACAGCTTGCTATTTTTGTGCTGTTGTTAAGAAAATAGATCAATGAAAGAGTCAGAATGTTTGTTCCTCTCGAGTAGTAAGAAGCAATTAACTGCTCTTTACTACCTGAAAGAACTTCTGGAGTTGGAAGCCTCTGGGCAAGAGCAAGTTCTCTGAAAACAAACTGTTCTTACAGTATTGAGGCCAACAGAGGAACACAACTCATTCCAAATTCACACTGTTTCCACTGCTCCATCATGTATTTAAGCTCCCACATCCACCTTTCTAGGAGGAAAAAACAGATGAACAAAAAAAAAGGGCTCTCTCCTCAAGTGTCTTGGTGATTAGATCCACCACACAGAAATCCGGATTATTCATAAATCCTAATTTAAAAGGATTAAATTTTTTTGCACATTACTAGGCCAACATGAATAGCCTTTTCAGAATCCTCACTGACAAGTGCAAACCGAAAGCTGCTTTGTAGTCCCCATGTTTCTCATGCAAGATTCATACTAGGTAAACAATCAAATTACCAACATTGCATTGTGTCCAAAACTGCCACCAGATAGAACAGACTTAGAGAGAATGTTCCTACACTGAATGCAGAAAATATTTTCTGCAATGTCAAGTAAATCCTCCATTCAGATGACCTATGAATAGCAGCATTTGTGAGAAGCACAAAACCAGAAAAACCACTAGCACACTTTTCTATGCTTTCATGCCCTGACACTTCTCTCACCATATTATCCTCCTTTCCCATCTGTGTAATGCCAATCACAGTATAAAAATTCAACTGTAGATAGATCCTCAGAGTCCACATAACAGAAGTTTTGCATGACTACATTAATTTCTAAGTTACAAATCTGTGATTTACCTTCCTCCTTCCTAACTCTCACAAATGGACGTCATATGTTCACTAAAGCCATTCTCTCAATTTAAAAATCCCATACAGATTTATCTGCTGTCTTTCTGTTTGCAACTATATCCCTAACATAATGGGTCATGGTCTTTAAATAACAAAATTAAAGCTCTAGGGAAAAAAAAAAAATCACACAGAGAAAAGTATTAGATAAAATGACCCTGTAATAAGATTTATTCATCAGCTCCTCATCACCTGCAGTTCTCTTTTCCCAACACTTGAGTTACTCCCCTACTTAAACAGCAACATGGACGCAGACCAACAGGCTTGCATCTTCATGTAATTCAGGAAATGTCTCTGCTTTGTTGATGCACTCTGCCACAACGTACAAATAGCACAATAGGATTCACCTGCCACCTCTGACATCTTGTCCATTGTAGAATCATTGACTCAGACTCACTCAGGTGAGAAGGGCCTCAGGAAGCCTGTTATCCAACCAATCACTCAAAAAGGTCAGCTAGAATCAAACCAGCTTACATAGGGTTTTATCCAGTTGAGTCTTGAAAGCCTGCAGGGAAGGATGGCCTCCAAGCAATCTGCTCCATTTCCTGACTGTTATCACAGGGAAGGTGATTTCTCTCCAAGGCAGTCCATGACATTGGTTCTTACTCACTTCTACATCTGTACAGAGATTTGCTCCAAGAGGACTGCCTCCACAGAGTGAAGATAGGCTGAGGAGCCTAGAGTCCACTTTTGATTTTTCCTGGAGATAGGTATAGCATTTGGCTTTGTCCAGGATTTGGGGCACTTCCCCAATCTCCATGACTATTCAAAGACAACATCTTTGTACAGACATGAAACAGCTCTCTCAGCAGTCTTGAATGCAGCCTGTTTTGTCCCACTGACTTGCATGGGTCAAGTTCTCCCAGGTATTCCCTGACATGGTCCTTGTCCCCTGAAGGGGCTCAATGTCCTTCTTGAACTGTTTCATTAAGAACAGAAGCCTGTGAAACCTCACTAGTGAGGACTGAGGCACGAGACACAAATACCTCAGGCTTACCTGTGCCCTTTGCCACTAATTCACACATCCCACTCAGCAACAAGCCCCATCCTTGTCCCAGCACCCTGTGGCTATTCATACACACTCCATCCTTGTTCCAAACCTCGTGGCTAATCTTGGTACACTCAGCATACCCTGGCAGTACCACTGCTGCTCAGATGGATATGCAGCAGGAGGTGACAGTCTAAAAGACAGACAAGCCTCGGCAGACTCTCCACAACATCTCAAGTCTGAGCACCTGGTAAGCAGCAAACCCACTAAGACTTCAGGTCAGCATGATAGATAGGTGCTGCCATCCCACACGAGAGATTCTCCAGCAACTATCACCCTCCTCTTTCCCTTTCTGCAGAAACATAGATAAAGTAAGCTGTGTCTGATACCTCCCCTGAAGGCCATATTTTCAGGGCACAACACCTGTTCTGTATCTACAGCATAAGCCTGCTGCAGGTGCAGAATTTCAGGGCTTTGGGAGAGCATTCCAGAATAGTACAGAAGATAAGCAACTGATTAAATGAAAGAACTATGTGTCTTAATACAATTGTTTTTTAAAAAGAACCCAAAACAACAACTTCCTATATGTGTATAAAGAGCTCAAAGGATAAAAGTATTTGCTGAATTAACAGACAAAACACTTGCACAATTCTCACCCAACAAGTGACTCTGCAAGAGCAGCAATATAAGATTCCCCCACCTGAACAAGTTTCAGCAATGACTCTTCATGTTCCAAGCTTTGTACATCTGTTTAGGAAAAGCATTCCCCTCCCTCTTGCACCAAGTCATACACAATGGGTTTGTTACATCTCAACAGCCCCCTTCAAAGTAACACTGGTATAATCATTTTGTTTGTAATGCACTTCCATGGGTAAAACAGACTGGAACAGTGCAAACATCCTGCAGATGTAAACAGGGATTCAACCCCACAGCTCACTCCACCATGGTCACATTTAGTATTGAAGCATTTGTCAGAGCAGCAGTGATACCTCACATTGCCACTACCACCACTAACCATGACCAAAACCACATAGAAACAAATAACTAAAAAATATGTTATTTTATACCAGAGCACAGGCATTGGAATTTTACACCAGACCCAGTTGTGTTATAGACCAGAACTAGTTTTCAGAATTCTAGGAATTAAACTTAACAGAACTATACTCTTACAGTCTTTACCTCATACAATAATGGCAACTGTGTTACCTCCCAATGATACTGAACCATTCCTTATGCTTCCTAACTAGCCACAATGATCTGTGAAGACCAGATTTCATTGCAAGTTCTTCCATTAAACTGTGGACTTGCTACATGCTCACCTAGATAAGCAGTGGGATTTTATTTACCTGTTATGCAAGGTAAAGGTGATATTTTAAGTGCAAAATAATTACATACAATTGAGCCCTTTTCCCTAAGCCTAGTAGGCAGTGTGTATTGGGTCTGGCTGAGATGGAATTAATTCCCCCCACTGCAGCCCTCACAGTGCTGTGCTTTGCATTGGTCGCTGGAAAGGTGCTGATAACACTCCCGTGTTTGGGCTCTGCTGAGCAGGGCTGGCACAGCATCAGCACTGTCTCCTCAACATTCACCACCAGCAGGCTGGAGGTGGGCAAGATCTTGGGAGAGGACACAGCCAGGACAGCTGACCCAAACTGACCAAAGGGATATTCCACACCATATGAGGTCATTTCAGATATAAAAGCTAAACAAAAAAGGGAAGGAAATGGCAGGGGAGCATTTGTTATTCACAGCATTTGCCTTCCAGAGCAACCGCTTCCTGGGAAGCAACAGGACATCACTTGCTGATGGGAAGTAGAGAATAAAACATTTTTGGTTTTGGGTTTTTTTTTTACCTTTGCTTGCACAGGCACAATCTTCACTTTTTCTTTATTAAACTGCCTTTATCTTGACCTGTGAGGTTTTGTTCATCCTATTTTCTCCCCCCTGTTCTGCTGCATAGGGGAGTGATGGAGAAGCTTGGCAAGTACCTGGTGCCAAGCCAAGGTTAACCCACTGCATGACATTAACTTAGCATCACTTTAGTACTTTTGTGTTCTACTTATGCAGCTAAAATTACATAGACCCAAGGCATCTGAAAGGCCAGAGTAAACCAGCAGAATGGTCCAAAAGGTCAAAGGTCTGGTCTGAAACTGGAGGCCATGTAAGACAACCATTGGTATGGTATTTTCAGCTAAAGCACAGACTAGAAGGACTCTGTTTATCTGTTTGTATATCAGTTTTGTATATCAGTTTCAACCTGTACAGGAATATCAATTACTTTTCAAGGATAGCCCTCACCTTGTTATTTCAAAAGTGAGGAGTGATAACAGCATATGTTGATTTTCTTATCTTTCTCACAAAAAGTCACAATTTAAAATAAACACTAACCTTGCACCTCACAAAGAAAAGGACATATCTTCACCAGAATTTTTAAAGGTGTGAAATTCAATTTAATAATAACAACAGGTATATTAAATAACAAAGATTTAGAAAATATATGTAATTAGGTGAGAACATGGTCATTTAAGCAGATATTTCTATTGAATCTTTGCTAGACTCCATGCTTGTCACCAAATTAGATGTTGTCCCATGGTATGCATTATAAATGAGGCAATTCATTTCATGAGGTTTATAACCAGTGACTGGAATTATAATCAACAATAGATATTAGTCCCTTCTAATATCTAGAATATTTTGGAGCTTATTATGAGTTCACACTAGTTGCATGCGACAGTAACTCCCCTGTCTTTGTACAGACTCCTGATTGATACTGGAGCACACAAGAATAAAGTCTTCAAATTTATATGAAATATTTTGGTACTTAAATATGTTTATAAGGTACACAGTATTGTCAGACCATTTGCATACTACAAGGCATTTGCCAAAAACCAGAAAAGTGGGATTACTTTTGTTTTTAAATGGCTACCATCACTTACAAGCTGCAATCCTTCCATTTACATAAAGCTGAAGGTCATTTACTCCCTTAGCCCCCAGCAACAGCAAAGGAATGAGACTATTCTTTGTTTCCTTTTTGAAGCTACATGCTGCAATACATGCAACAATCCTGCCTCTCTTCTGTGAGTTTGATTTCAAAAAAAAAAAAAAAAAAAAAAAAAAAATTTTTCCCTACACCTACCATTGGATCGTACCAAGAAGTCTTTCCATTTCTCTCAGTGGGAAATGCCCCCACCTCCAACAGCTGAAACCATTTAAAATGCTGTTACCTTATCCCACAGGTATCTACAGAAATCTTCTACCATACATATCAGATACATTCTCTATTCACATGTCAAAGAAATAGTAAATTTATATCTTAAGTGCCACAAAAGCAGCAGGAAAGAATTTCTACAAAGTCAGCATCCCTACAGAAACTTGGGGGGGTGGGAATTGTCTTATGTGCAACACATTTAGACGTGGGGTTGCATCTATAGTTACCAAAAAGCGGGGTTTCTCACTGACGGGAAATTCCAGGCTCCAGGACAAGCGAGACTAAAATATGGACGTATTAGCCTCTATACAAACCAGAAATGTAAAGAGAGACTCAGTCATGCTGCCCAGGGAAGATTTCCTGCACTCTCCAGAATCTGGAATCACTGCAGTGAAATTAAGCCTTGCTAATTTTCCTTTTCCTACTTAAATATCTGCTACTACTTTAAGTGATATTCTCAGTTTTCTTGATCAGGTACATAAGCTCCCTATATCTACAGCTTTCAATAAACCCCAGCAGGCATACTTCCCATGTTTGCCCTTCCTTAAATCCTGCCTCTGAGATCTCCAAAGTCCTTTCTATAGAGACAAGGCTAAACCCATGCAAAACCCAATCTCATCTGGTTCCTGGCATGGGAGCATAAAGCATGGAAATTCTAGTTGAGCTTTCCCATCCTATAGCTCTGCAAAATCTGCCATTCCCAAGAGAGCCTGCTTAGCAGGTTTGCTGCACAGCGACACGATCTGGAATCCTGACAAGCAGAGTGCCACAAGACTGATGATGCAAGGCTTTCAAGATACTTAGCTCAAAGGCAACAACTAAGAAGTGGACAATTCTGACCTTAACACCACAAGAGTTCACGTCAATCCTATCTCAGATCCCACTGAACGGAAATCCCACTGCTCTAAAAATGTTGCAAAGAAAACATTCCAGGCTTAAGAAGGTGACATTCTTCGGAACACATCCAGTTTCTTCTGTTTATCTCTAAATATTTGTTCACACTCAGCAGCATCTTGCCTCGGCATGTCATTTTCTGCACATTGATCCACTAGGCTGATTAGAAGAGAGACGGAAATAAGCTTTTGCTAACAGGAAAACGTTTTTCAACAAAAAAAACAATAATTGAGGTGAGCTCCAAATGCTCTGCTCAACTAAGTTCCAGCCAAAGCTTTCAGGTATAAGACTGGTTATTTCACACAGCTGTGAAACAAGGAACAAGAACAACATTCAACTGTTACTTGAGGATTATAAGAAATCCAGTGTGTTTCAACCATTAATCATATTCTTACCAAGACTGTCAATACAACACGTTATTGTGAAAGCTGGAAGCATAGGGAATCACTCTAACCTCTGAAGAATATTTTGACTTGATGGGATATAAAAACAGTTTTATAACTGTGTAAAGTATAGCAGAACCATATACACTCAAAAAGAGCTGAAATATTTCTATTACAAGCAATTATATTGTCTAGGCCACTGAAATATCACGTTGAAACACTTAGCTAGAAAAAGACATTGATTTGGTTTCTTGTTACAATAAGCATAAATCTAGAGTATTGCCACTGAAGTCAGAGTTCCTGCACAGCAGTGCCAAAGCAGCACAAGTGTACCACTATCCTATCAAAATCCTTTAACTTCTCCTGTATTGAAAGCTACAGTTGAGAAATAAAAATAAACCATTCCATAATCACACAGTAGAATTCCATAATGATGTCAATATTTTATACTGAGAATTTGAAGGGCAAGATTTACTCAGCATGAAGACAAAGGCAGAAAAACCCTATACTATAAAGGGGGAGATACACAAGACAGAGGAAAGACTCAGCACATTCATTCCATACGTGGAGGCAAAGATGTAGAAAGCATAAAAATTTCTGGGTTTTTTTAAAGCTTTGCAGCAAGCCCATGATCAGTCTGAAACAAGATGAATATAAAGACACTGAAACTTCATGCTTAAAGTAAACATGGGAGGTCAGTTGCTCAGGAAAACACAGAAGGTGTTAAGCCATGAGCCAAGAGAAACACTCTCTTTCAAGCCAGAGATTTAGGAGGAAAGAGAAAAAATATGAGTTGGTGAGTAGCCATTGTAAAAAGTGAACAGCAACACAAAAAACATTAACATCTTGGCCTTAAAAAGATTTTACAGCATGGTCACTGGCATTCATCAAAAGGAAAAAAAATTAAAATGGTAACACTGTAGAGTCATAAATAAATTGCTGAGACATCAACTGAGGTGAAGGCCTTTCTGAAGAGTACAAAAAAGGCCAAAGGCTACAGAGTTGTCACATCAAACCAGGCAAAATTATTTTCCTACACCATGAACTAATAAATGGTAAGTGAAGAAAAGGCGTGAGGTAGAGTCTTTCACATGACTTCCCAACTTGGACAGGGATGCCAGAGGACTTAGAGAAAAGGGACTTAATTCTTTGTAGACCACTATGATTGGACTACTCTGATGTCTCCTTGTTTGCTTCTTCCTTGAAACCTTCCATCTCCAACTTGTATTATTCGCCCTTACCCACACTGACATCTGTCAGCTGGGTTCTCCGAGGAATTTAACCGGTATATCCTCAGCTGGCCAGTCATGCTCAAAAGGACACTACTGTTCCCCAAGTTCCTCAGCTATTCCCTATGCACAAACACAGCTATTCACTCACCACATTCATGTGTGGCTTCTGCTGCACTGTGCTCGATTCTCCTCTACAGATTTCCAGGAAGCAATCTCACAGCTGAGCAATCATGACTTCCAGCGCAATAAAGTGCCACACTTGGCTCCCTTCAACAGATAGTGCCTTCTCTACAGCATCTAGAGAACAAGCAAGGATCTTCTTTATATGAAACGTGCATAGAGGAATGGACCACAAATGCACACCCTGTATTTTTTAAGCTTTAGTCATTGTCCCTTAAAACACAAAACAAGCAGGAGAGCATTTAATAGCATTTGAAACATGAAAAGCAGAAGATTTTATAAGGTGTGCAGGAGCTACAGAAATGCAGATATTGTGTCTTACACAGGAAACTGGCTTGTGCTAAAAGAGCTACAGAGTAAGTTAGTCTCAAAAAGTACCCTCAAAGCAAGTTTGCTGGTTTCAGTACTGGCATACCCTATAAATAATTGATTTATAATCATTAATATATTATATAATTTTATATATATATAATTACACATATTATTATATATAATTATATAATATTATTAACATTCTTGATACCTGGAATTGAAAATATAAGCCACTCTAAGACTTACAGCCATAAGAGCACAGTATAGGAGAGGGGACTGGTGTTTCTAGCAGAGGTATCTGATATGAAACCTCAAAATTAGTAAGGTAGTCCAAATCATCCCATACAGTAAAATAGCATTCAGAAGCCTCCCATGAGCAAAACTGTACAGAGTGAGCTACTTTTGACTGAACAAGATAAGAGCTTTGCTTTAGACTTCATTTACAAAACATCTTTTTCTTCTGAAATTCCTTTCAAAATGCTCTTGGACTGGTTAAGAATCCTCCTCAAGTCCTAGATGCAGAGAGCTAATGTAGAAGACTTTCTCTTCAGCGGTTATTACGCAGAATATAAGGGCCCAAGTAAGGGCCTTTCCACAGAACAGGAGTCTCTATCAGTCTGTATCTATTTCAGGAGGACGATTCTGCAAATAAGCCTGTGCATGCCTATCTTCACTGAGATGAATAGTGACAGTGAAGTCCTGCAATACATGAAGGTATATGTCTTTCTAAACCAGGAAGGGGAAATGGCTTACTGCAGTCACCATACATATTTGCCTTGAGTCTTTTGAATAAAAGACAAGGCTGTATTGAGACATACCTTCTATAACTACATCCAAAGAACTGCTGCTTTGATCCAAGTCTCGCCCATACAGTTCCCACTACTCGCCTATCCAAGTTCCTGGTGATACATGGGAACAGCACATATCCCTTTCCCTGTGTCAGATTCAGATGAGCTTTTTGAGGTGGTGGAACCCAGCAGCACCCTTCACCAGTTTCCCACTCTCTGCAAAGGGGACTGTTTTGTATTCTACAGCATCAGGAAAGGATATAACAGAAAACAGTACTTCTTCAACTGGAGTGCCCTGTACTCTCCCCCTTTCAAGCATTCAGGTCACTTACCTCACAGGTATTTGTGTAGACCCAAACAAAGAGGGCTTCTGTTTTTGTAAGCCCATGCACAGGGTGCAGAGTTCATCAGCAGCTGTTGGGCAAAATCCTACACTTTTAAATCAAGGCCAAACACTAATTCCACTCTCACTATGATCAAATAAAAAAAAAATCTTCATTGATTTCTTGCTGCCAGATTATACCCTTTCATTTCATTATCTGCCTCCTGTCCCCAAAGGTCTACCAACCACATTTGACAGTATCTTTATAAAGTTGTAAGGGCTGCAGAGACCTTTCTGGTGATTTTCAGATAAACATCTGCAATAAACACATTAGGCCAACAGAGCTCTCCAGTATTACCCAGGTATTGTACTGCTACCACAAGAAGTAAGGGCTAAGGCCTGGAAAAGAGACTTCAGAATTTTGTCAGTTTCCAAAAATACTCTCAAGACTTTTGTCATAGCTTCATATTTTGTTACCACAATCTGAATTTGGAATAACCAAGAGCAATAGCATAACTACAAAATCATTATATTCTAAATACCATGCTGACAACAGGCCTCCCTTGCAAGGAGATTAACTTTCTAGAAATATCTGGCATAACACTAAATTTCATGTATTTCAAAACCTAAGGAAACCCCAAATCCATTATAAAATACACATATTCCAATGTATTATCATCTAATGTGAATATATTTACAAAACTTGGCTTTTTTTCAGAATTAGGAGGTGGTTTATGTACCAAACACTTCCAAACACAAAGGAACAATTTTTTGAAACACAGTAAAAGAAAGTTTAACAGCTTCAAAATTGAAAGAACCATGGACCCTTGCCTTACAAATTCCTTCTGTTGCAACAGAAAAGGTTGTACTACAGTATTAAAAAAACAAATTTGGATTTCACAAACCAATCTTTTATGAAATTTATTACTTACTTTCTTTTTTATGTAATTAAATGCTGGATTTTCTAAACTTTATTCTGCTGCTGTAGTAGTGAGGACTCCCATTTGCACATAAAGGTCTGAACTCTGCAGTTTTCATACAACTACCGGTGAGATAAACCCATAGTTGACTAGAACTTCTGTTGCAGTAAGAAAAAGCACCATCTACCCCAGGAAGAAACAGAAATTAAATCAGAACAAATTTAAGGACACAACAGAGAAGGGAATCACAAAGGTACTTAAAACATTGGTTTGCCCTTCACCGTGTTTGGTGAACTGCGTTGCAGAGGTTTTTAATGAGGATTGATGACCAGCTGAGGTTAATGGCCCTCAGCTGCACCTCAGGCCATTAACTCCTCCCTATCAGTTATTAATCCCCAGGAAATACCCTGTACCTCTCTCCTTATTGCTTAATCATAAGTAGCAAGAGATGATCAACCAGTCAAGATCCTGGTGTGGTTTGAATACTCCTGTTCCTGCCTCTTCACACAGCATGTCTTGTGCTTTAGAAAAATCTATTTCGATATTACCACACTGATGTCACAAAAGGATGAAAAAACACATGTGACAGTGAGAAAATAAACATTTTATCTGCTGACTACATTTCACATTTCTTCTTTAGAATAAACATTATATGTATAGCTTGTATACTTTGTGAAATTACACAAATCTGTTTGGAATCCCACTGCTATTAGACTACTGGGGGCTCTTTTCTTTGCAGTTCTAGAGCATATGATGGGGCCGTGCTCTTATTACTGCTGTTTTTAAAGCAAGAAAGTATCAAGCAGCTGTTATTAAATTACAGCCTGAGAAGTAAAAGCCCCACGGTCAAACCAAGGCACTGCACCCAAGAGGCCTGTGGAAGTACAGAATCACAAGGCTGGAACACTGTGCTTTCCTTTGGAAAATGCACAGCTCAAAGGAGAGTCAGTCCATCCCTACCCTTGGTTTTCCCTACCCTTGAAGCTGTAGTTTGGTTCAGTCTCAAATCCATGTGTTAGCAGAGGATGATCAGAGAGTTTGTGCTTGGAGCTAATATAAAAGTAAGAATACAACCTTTATGTTTTAATTCTGTTGCAGAGGAAGACTGTAGTGAAAATGGATTTGGCTGAAGAAGGGACGTGGAATTTGTATGGTGCAACATCCTATGGACAAAAATTAGTCTTTCTTTACTATTCACACTCCGGACTTAAAATTTCTGAGAACATGGCTATCAATCAGGACATATATTAGTAACATCCTTTAATTCATACCTGATGAGTTCCCCCACTCTGAAAGACGACAAACAAATACACTAATGAGTGATCTGAAGAACATCTATCTTGACTGCATCATCAGTGAGAAATCCTACATGCTCTCACAGTGTCATTTTCTATCAACCTCACAGAAACAGCAAAAAAAGTTTACTTTTCCATTTCATTGTTTCCCTTTCCAGTTTATTTGGACTGCCCATGTTGTGAAGCTTGTGGGGCACTGACATATTTTGAGTGGATCAACAAATTATGTGCTCATGTCTGAGAAAAGTCTTACAGGTAAAAGAAATTGTACCTTTCATCCTATGAACACTGAGAAGATCATTGTCAATAAATGCTTAAAAACATTTAGGGAACAGACAGTACCTCAAAGGCTACAAGCTGTTGATGACTATTATGCTCTTTAAAGGGAATAAGATCACATTGAGCTTCAGATCAAAATATAGATCTTTCTAGGTCACATTGACTAATGATCCATGGTGATATAAATTAAATCAATTACATCTTTTATTTGTACACAAATCATAAATTAAATTAATGTTCTGCTACCCTACTTAAATGTAATTATCTACAAACATATACAACACTTTTTGTGCTCCTTCTGACAATGTCATATTCTTCATAGTTACAGACAGGACACATTTTGAACATTCGATAGAATAACTCACATTTAGAGAGTTAGATCTAAAAATCAACACTTGTTCAATAAGAGTTCTCTCAAGACCTGGTTGCTGTCAAAATTAACAGAAGAATCAAGAAAAAGGTTGTTCAAAGAGGGAGTACAGCTTGTTTAGGTCCTTATACCACCTCAGCTGTAACAACAACTTTTTCATCAACTTCAGTAATTGGATCAGGCTTTGATCCTTTGGATCAGGCTCCAAATCGGAATGGAAGTTGATGATAAAAGTAGGAGTGCACTGGCTGATGCCAACAGGCTTTGAATCAGTCCATTGTCATGAAAGCTGTTTACCATGTATAAATAAGTAATCCATGCTGTGCTATAGATGCTACCTCTTTGCTAAGAATAATTAGGCTAGTTAGCTTACTGACTCACTGTTTTTACCATTTGCACAGCCAACTGATGCATTGCTGAATATGTTCTAAAACAAATCTTTAAATATTTTTTAAATTGAAAATCCAAAGATTTTCATGGGGTTTATTAAAAAAAAAAAAAAACCAACAATAAAAGCTCTCTTCCTCCTACATTAGTTTCTTTTAACCTAAGAGTCAAGTTAATCCTGATGAAACATCTTTACATCAACTTCCCATGTTTCACAGAATGTTTTTTCCTAATTAAATGAATCAGATATATCATAGTCACATTTATTAAATTTTCTTAATTATTAAGTACATTCTCACAAAAGAAAAATTTAAAGATTTGTTTAATGTCATATCTATATATGGTAGATAATGAAATTATATTCATTAAAGTTACTGATTTAATTCCTTTGCCTGGAAGTAGGTGAGGGAACCATGAATACATATGTCAGTTCACCTTAATACTAAAAAACACATTGTAAGCAGCAACAAGTGTACATTTTTAAAGGTCATTTGTGAAATGTGCTTGACTTATAATGTCAGATTCTGAACCTTTCTGTTCCTATAAAGGATTTACAGAATATAAGGGACTCCTATACAGCTATTGTGCTTGACTCTTAGAATGGGGATTAAATAAGCACTTATATCCATCTTAAGCTTTTGCACTATTTTTCTGTAAAATACATACTTAAACTCAACTAATGACCAGAATGGGCTTCTGCAGAGACTAATGACTAAAATTTTTTGGTTTATGTTATGGAACAGTGGTTCACAATGGTCTCTCCCGTCCTTAAAAGGCAAAAATATATTATGAAAACAGTGCTGCTGAGTAACAACTATAACATAAAGAAGTTTGTTTTCATGTCATTGTAATGATAATTCACACTCATAAGCTAATTGCTCATGCAGTTATCTATCAAACATATAATAAACACTGGATATGGTCTTTCAGAAACGTCTGTTGAAGGGGTTTTGGTCACTGGCATTCATAATTCACAAACCAGCCAACCTAGGAATTCAAGTTAGCAGCCTGAATGCTGAGACAGAGAATAAGGTCTAGAAAATAAATCTGCCTGTCATACATGGGAGATGATAGACACAGAGGCAGTTCAGCCCGCTGAAGATCTTCAGACAATGGTCTGTGTACCTGGGAAAGATTCCTAACTGCCAGTTTCAGATGCTGCCTTATCCCATGTTCCAACTCTGTATCAGGTCAAAATCAGGCACATATGATCTCTTCTCCCATTCTGCCCTGACTACTGCAAGAAAGAAACCTGGACTTCTTGGTCAGGAGGCACCACAATATGCTCCAACTAGACCTCTGATTTAGACAAATCAGTCTTATGGCTTGGACACATGCCCCACCACATACTCACAGGTCAGTTAAATGCAGCCTTTCTCCTTAGGAGTAAAGTCGACAGATAACATGCACCTAAAGCGGATCCTTAGGGTAAATGATTGTAATTGGTTGGGATTAATCCAGTCTTAATAGGTACTTCACACCTGAAGGATGGGATGTCATCCAGAGGGATCCAGACAAGCTCAAGAAGCAGGCCCAAAGGAATCTCATTAAATTTAACACGATCAAGTGGAAGGTGCTGCACAAGGGTCGGGACAATCCCCCTTACCAGTACAGGCTGGGGGATGAACAGATTGAAAGCAGCTCTGCCAAGAAGGACTTGGGGGCACTGGTGGATGAAAGGCTGGACATGACCCAGCAATGTGGGCTCTCAGCTCAGAAAGCCAAACGTGTCCTGGGCTGCATCCAAAGCAGTGTGGCCAGCAAAGTGGGGAGGGGATTCTGCCCTGCTCTTCCGGTGAGACCCCACCTGGAATGCTGCATCCACGTCTGGGATCTCCAGCACAGGAACATCGACCTGCTAGAGTAAGTCCAGAACAGGCCACCAAGATGAATAGAGGGATGGAGCACCTCTCCTATGAGGAAAGGCTAGGAGAATTGGGTTTGTTCAGCCTGGAAAAGAGAAGGCTTTGGGGTGACCTAAGTGCAGCTTTCCAGTACCTGAAGGGAGCCTACAGGAAAGATAGAGAGAGACTTGTTACAAGAGCATGTAGTGACAGAACAATGGGGGATTGATTCAAACTGAAAGAGAGTAGGTTTAGATTAGATATTAGGAAAAAATTCTTTACTCTGAGGTTGGTGAGGCACTGGAACAGGTTGCCCAGGGAACTCACGGATGTCCCATCCCTGGAAGCGCTCAAGGCCAGGTTGGATGGGGCTCTGAGCAACCTGGGCTAGTGCAACCTGCCCATGGCAAGGGGGTTGGAAACAGATGATCTTTAAGGTCCCTTCCAGCCTGAGACATTCTATGGTTCTATTAATACAATTGTTTACTAATAGCAAAGATAAGGACATATTCATCTCTAAGTCTCCGAAATACAAATCTTAACTTTGATATTGCCTAATATTTTTCTATCATTCTACAGATAGTGACAGAACAAAATTCAACAGTAATATAAAGCAGCACTATAAACAAGATCTATTTTCCACTACAAAACTCGCCTGCATTTTTAACACTACAAATACAGATCTATATTCAATTCTTCAGAACCCAGCTTGCATTTTGAGCATAAATTTGCTTCGCCTTACTCATGGGGAGAAGGAAGAAATCTAATCAAATTCTACTGAGTGTTTTCTCTGCTATAATTTAGTGGTAAAACTGGCAGGCTGCCTAACCACGTCAAAAAAAGATACATTTGAAATGCTGTAACTATAAAATAACAAGGAAGCTTTTAGCCACATTCATGTAGTGGAGAGTATGAAAATGTTTACTTGTAATGTGGTTAGCATATGAAAAGATTAATCTAACAGGAAAATACATTTTAAAGTTGTGAAATTGTCTTGCTTGGTGTATAAATATTTTATGTAAATAAAAGCGGATTTAAGATTCATATAACATTTATATATTTTTAAAACTAAAGGCATAACAACTGACTCTGCAAGGCATTTTTCAGTAATCCCCTCACTCTGCTATCTCCACTAACGCCTTTATTTGTTTATATTAGCTTTTCCCCTAATGAAGATGGTGCCGGTGGTTCTGTCTGGCTGAGCTGCTGACAGGACACCATCAGCTTCCAGGGAAGGCATCACTGAGGGAGAGCAGGCTGGTTTTCAGCTCAGTGATTCTCATTGCAGGCTATGGAGAGAGAAAATTGATGCCAAAGACACGAATAAGGAAAGGTGACTTTTCCTCAAGATTCTGACTGGAGAATTCTGAGAAAATTGGGGTGACAAATAGGGATGCTGATCTAAGTACTTCAAATGTCTGAGCTCATTTCCTCAAGCTGGGGGTTTTTTGCCACTTTTTTCATCAAGTTGTTGCTGGAACACAAAAGTCATTTTAGAGTGTTGAAGAATGGGAGACAGCTTCTCAATTGCATGACAGAGAGGGGTGAAGGGGTCTAAACATAAATGAAAAAACAGACATGCTTTTTTAATTCTGATTCAACTTAATAAGACCTTATTTTTATTAATTTTTGTTATTTTGGACAATTTAAAATTGTCCTCCATTCAAGAAACAGAACAGAATGGCCTGGCAGACTAAGACCAACTAACAACTAACAAGTAATTTTCACAAGATGCAGGCAGTTGCTATCACAACCATCACTCCTGCAATCTAACAGTGGGATTACTTTGTGGAGAAACCACCACTTTCTACCAAATTTCAAAGCTTTTTCAAAAGTTATGGCAGACAATAAATGTCTGAGTCAAGACTCAAAGCAAAGACCAACAATTTTACTGCTTTGGAGGCTCAAATTCACAATTTTCCAGAGAACAGAAACGTGTCCATTAGAGAATCTACAAAATAGCACATTTTCTTTGTTAACCAGATAGCATTAAAACCCTACTGAAGAACAAAATAGTCTGTATCTGGTTATTGGGGAATGTGGTGAGTTACTGCCTCCCAAATCATAATTATGGCAATAGAATTTTTTTTATTAACTATTGTTAAAAAAGGAAAACTTCTGTGATCCGTGTAACTGTTTGATATAGTTTTAAAAATCTCATTCTAATTTACGATTATAGTATAAATTATTTCTCTATTGTTAAATCTAAATAAAACTGAAAGTGAAGTTTATACAGTGATAAATATAATGAAGTCTGTGGATTTGTGTCACAAAGTTAATCAAATCAAAGGCATTAAATTCAAATCGAAATATAATTTCCTGGATGGAAGCATAGCCAAGTTTACATGGTGCAAATCTGTGGATCATTCTGCCATTGTAAACGCTTGCAAAATTTTGGGGCTGGGGAGAGGGGTGGTGGGTTGATGCTAATATACACGAAGAACTAGATGATTCAAGCACTTTGACACACCTAAACTTGGACCATCATCTTCACCTCTCCCTTAACGCACAATCAGAAGCATTCTGCATCAGATTCCCAGGTTTTTTTAAAGTCATCTATGTGGGCCAGTATTGAACTCCAAGCTGTTTCCTCTGCAATGGAAAATTACTCTTAAGTAGTAAAAGAGCATGGATTTCAGTTGGGATACAGAAGCTGTATCCTGAGAGAGATCCAGCAGATAGCATCAACAGAAAAGTTAAAAATCTCTTGAAGATTCCTAGAAAAATTTTACCAAAAGGCACATTGTACACAGAATTGGTACTCATGGGGGGGATCTTAACACTTGAAGCAGCAGGAGACAAACAGCAATTATTTCACCCATTACACACAGGGGGGAAGACAACAACAACCTAAACAAATAACCCAATTCCCAAGTACAGATCTTCATCACTCAAACCAAAGATTATTTTGCTATTAATCAGAATAAGAGAATCAACAATTAAGTATTATCTTTCCTTTAAATATCAAATGCATTGAAGCAGTAGTAATTTATTTTTGTGTCATTATTTCTCTTGAAACTATGCAAAATACCATTTCTAAATGCTGGTTTTCTAAAAACATAACCATTAGGATAGTTGTTACATATTTAATTTCATGCTCCACTCAGCATAAAGCAGTTGAGAGACTGCCAGCTAGAGCAAATTAAGTAACCGGTTAGATAATTTCCTGCTTAATTGAAAGCAGGTAGTTTTTAAAAGTAATAATTGATTTTGTTTCTAATAAGCATGTAGCTATTTCTTCCTTTTTCTATTCCTGTTATTAAAGGAGATTGCACTAAACCTTTGTACACTGTTAATGACAGGCACGGGAGGAAAAGAACTGGAGAACACTGTTTATTTAGTATTTTAGATGCTAATTGCAGCAAAAATAACAGCAGAATGGCACCCCAGTATTGGTCCTATACTTCAAGATCATTACCTCAAAATCTAATCCAGGTCGAAAGTTCTCATGTTCATGCTCTTCAAGGACAAGAAGTGAGCCAGCAATCTCAGCAGAGTTCAAGGTGAAGAAGCATCAATTATCCTAGCAGACAATAACCAATCTCAGAGAAAAAAAAAAGGGGGGGGGATTTTGGTATTACTACCTTTACTTTCCTTTACTTTTAGGAATGGTCACTCCGAAAGAAAGCTGCGATGCCTGAAGGTGACAGATAAAGAAATCTTTGACTGACACTGTTATAAGATGTAGAAGAAAAGGACTTAATTCTCTATGACTGTTCAAAATGCACCTGTCACAAGCACTTAATTCACTTGAAAATTTTATTTAAAAACAAAAGAGTAATTGTTCTATTAAAATGTTTGAACAAAATATTACATTTTCTGATCTAAAGAAAAAATTAAGATGACTCTGTCCATATTTTTTAATTCTACTTCTTTGAAAATTAACAAAAGGAAAAGCACGTTCTACATGTGCAGAAAGTATTCCTGCAAGCTTTGTATTACAATCCAATGTTTTGACAAGTTATTATAAGAAATAGTCAAATTCCAGTGTGACTCATTTTAGACTCTATCCTCATAACTGTTGAGCACCTGACTGCTTCTCTTCCACAGTTGCATATATATAAGCAATAATTCCCTCAACTGAGTGACAGAAAACAACCTGGAGTCTAAAATCAGTAATACATCTGTATAAAAAGCAGAAGCCATAGCATTATATATACATATACACGTAGTAGATTTAAAACCACCACAAAATGCCGCGATGATTCTCTCAATGAAAAATCGCCGCTGATTCCAGGCTGTCAGGCATTTCCCATACTGCTATTACTGATTGGCACGCTGAGACAATTAAGACCTGCACCAGGTAGAGCAAGCAAGAGTTCTGCAGCCAGTCAGCAGGTTGATCCATGCATTACTGAAATCATTTTGTGCAGCTTTAAGTATTTAAATCTGGTGTTTAGTATACAAATCCTTCTTCTGAATTTACAGTCTTACATGCAAAGATTTAAAGAAAAACACTCTATCCTCACAGAACATAATGCAGAGGCATGCAGGGGTATCATAAGATTTGAGGTTATCTTCTTTAGTTTCTGCTAAGTACAGTCACTGGCATTTGCTAGTATGCTAAATGACATGAGGTTTTTTGGTTTATCCACACTGACAAACCTCTAAAGAAGCTAATAATCTTAACAGCAGTACTGTGATGCTTTTTCTGAAAATCATGCCTGCTAACCCTAATGAATTCTCATTTTGCTTAAAGGTCATCTGTACAGTACTTACGGTTTGCCTATTCATATACAATGACACTAAATTCTGCCTGTATTCCTGATATCACTTCTCCCTTTTCCACCTGGGAGTACATCTGTACAATTAGAACTTAAATTATGTGTGAACTTCAGTCTGTAATGCTGTGGTCTAGAAGGGTTGGTGAGGGAGATTAATAAGTGCAAAATGGGTCTTTTATTCAAAGAATTAAAAAGCACGTGCCTGAAGAACACGGTGTCATCATGCACTGTTATTGTAACATAATCATTCAATGGCAAAACAGTTCTAAAACTTCCGTTTCCCTACTTCAGATCAGGAGTGCTTCTCATATCTCACCACTTATGAAGCTAAATGCTGGGTTTCCTACCAATTTAAGTTTTCAGTTCTCAAAATAAAAGAAATTAAGCCCAACACACACACAAATACTGCAAAACCTGACATTAAGTAGTATGTCTCACCTAAGTCACACATTTCATGTTTACTGCTACAGTGATATTCAGTTCAGCAACAGGATTGGGGCTGATTTACAATACCTGCTTTTGATATTTATAGGATTTCATAGTCCTCCTTTTGTTTCCTTAGAGATCAAAGAAAATGACATTAGGTCTGCAAATTGCTAGGCTGTCCATCACAGACCTTAGGCCAGGACCATTTAGGGATCAAACTTATACAAAAAGAAGCTGTAGGAAAGGAAGACAGAAAAAGAGGAAGAGGTAGAAATACGGTGTGGATGTGTGAAAACTGAAGGCAGGGGAGAAGGACATGCTTTACTTCATGATAGCCAAATGAATGCTTCACTAATGGTCACTCCAGTAAAAAGCTGGGATATCTAAGGACAGTAGAAAAATTTCTGGCAGATGTGCCTCTTCATATACCCCCTAGCCCTCCACTCCAACCCCCACATAGCCCCCAAAAAAACCCCCAAACAAACAAACAAAAAGACTTAAAGGTTTCATTCTTTATACTTAATCAAATGACAGATATCCAAATTCTGCTTGAAGTTATTAAGAATTTCTACCAAATGACTTGGTCTTGTTGAACCGATGGACTAAAAGTGGCTGATGTTTAGAAGGAACAGATACAGGATACTTTCAGAATGCGACTGCACATTTACTGTATTATACAGACACATGTACAGTGTAAGCACACATATATGTAACTCACGTAAATACACTCTGCTTATGTTTAGATTCTGCAGTCCAAAAAAAAGCAGAGTACTAAATGTGTGCTTTACTCCTGATATATTCACCAGTCCTTCCACTGTTGAAGACAATGGATGCTTTGCTACTAGGACAGACTTTAGGGCACTGAATTGAATAATAAACACAAGACACAACTAAGTGAGCTGTAGTTGGCCAAAAGAACTAAATAAGCTATTTTCAAAATCACTCCTAATTGACCCCAACTTACAGGTTCTCAGTTTTACATTAAATTTGTGCCAAGAGCTCATGGACAATTAATACAATTTTATGAGTAAATCTAATTTCTGAATTGCTTTCTGTAAGTATTTAAGTGCAGCTATTTTCCCCCACAAGCTTTAGAAAGAAAATGAGTCATTAAAGATTGCTAATGCATAACTATAGATTAATATCAAATAAATCATAATTATATGAGTAGGAGTCCATATTCAAAACATTCATTAGAACAGGTTTACTTATCTAAAATACATGGATGACCACTGTGAAATCTGGTTTTTGGAACAGAGGCAGAGCCGCATAACCAAACAAGTGAAAAGTTTTGGGGGAAATTAGGAGAAAACTAGCATAAAGTGGTGTCCTTCAGACATATATTTATGTATACGCAGACAAATACAAATTCCAATTTCTTTCTTCTTTGCAATTTCAGACTTCAATTAATTGGCTCCTAAGAAGCCTGGACTGTAAGAGCAAGAGTTTCTAGACAAAAGCAGATTTCTAAGCTTGTCTTATCTTAAGGACCTCAACCAGAATTCTGCCATCTACCGAAATAAAAATTTTTTAGAAAATACAAAGTCACAGCAGCAAGGAAGGATCTTTCCTTTATCAAATAAGGTATTTGAAGTGGGCAGCCTGGCCAATAGGAAATCTTTAATCTATCAAAATTAATTACAGCTCCAAGGAAAAAGAATAATTCTCTGTTCTTGCTCCAGTCTTAAGAACAAACTATCTTGGAGAAACATACACAAAAGCTACATTAAAGGTTGAGATGCCTCTTGTAACACACCATGCTTAGTCTTGTCTTCTTCTGAGAGTTTGTAGTTCTGATCAGATGACCCTCTGCATCATCTACATTTAACTGTCACTCAACCTGGAATCACAGCTGCCACATCTGAAAGGAAGCTAACAAAGCTCTTTAAAATGTTAAATGCAGGTTTTACTTAATAGCTAGAAAAATAACACTTAACTTCAGACAGATAAAATCTTCATGAAAATCCGGAGCAAGCTCTACATGAAGGTTCTGATTTTATAAGTTGACCTGTGTGCAAGGATAGATATTTAAGGATAAATCTATTCAAAATTAAGCACTATGGGTAGACCTACTTTCTCAACTGTTATTAACCTCAAATCATCTGCCATAACCACCCTTCTGAATTGTCCTCTAGAGGAAAAGAGAAATGGGGGAAGGGGAAAAGGAGAAGCGTCCACTAGAGAAAACATGTGCAGCATTTATCATATATTAAGGTAACCAGCTACACACATTTAACTTCAGTGTTTTAAATCTGCACTGGAAATGGTGATTCTTAGGAAAAAAGAGTGCAGCATGGGTTGTCCAAACAAAAACAAAGTCTGTATATATGCTATTATATCCCTGAGGGTTGAAAGAAAATTCTCTGTTATTCCCTGAAGGAGGAAGAGAAAACAAACAAAACCCCTACTAAATAAAATAAGCTGTACTGTGAAAAGAAATTATCTATTCTTCCTCCTCTCTCAAATAGGAAAACTGTTAATAGCCTCAGCATTTAAGTGAGGAGCCAATTACCTCATCCACAGGAGTGGCTATGGTTCTGTTAAGACATGACCCTAGTTATTAGCTGGGCTCGCTGCTGAGGCTGCACTTCCTCATGGCCCTGCAGGATGTTATTCAGGATAACCATCTTAGCCCCTGCCCCAAAGTTATAGAGAGTTCCTCCCTATCCGCTGGCTTTACCAACCACTCAATAGTTTTTTCTCTTAGGATTTCATCTAAGAGAAATCCTAAGAGAAATTTTGACAATCTATCATGCAGATCAGGGTCCAGAGTCTGTGCCCGTAGGTACTGTTGAGTAGACCAGCAGGTGTCTGGGGGGTTCAGCTTGTCTTGCTTTTGTCTGTCCCTGCTTCCTGTACAGCAGTGATGGGGTTTATTGACTTAGAATCATAGAATTGTTTAGGTTGGAAAAGACCTATAAGATAACTGAGTTCAGCTGTTAACCCAGCACTGCCATATTCACCACTAAACCATGTCCCTAACTGCCACATTCACAGTTTTTTGAACATTTCTAGGGATGGTGATGTCCATTCCATGGACTGCTCGTTCCAATGCCTGACCACCCTTTCCACAAAGAAATTTTTCCTAATGTGTTGCAGTGGGGATACTGCAACACGCATATACCAAACCAGGAGTCCCGTGGAAAGGAAATATATATGGACTGACAGATTCTTGCTAGCTGTTTCAGAGATGTTTATTTCTCCAGCCGCATGGCCGGGGCTCTGCCCAGGAACTGTTCCAGTCACGGGACCAAGGGTCCTTCTGCCCGCGCAGGGAACACAAACCAACCAACGGGAACGAGGCTGAGCAGGGGCAGGAAGCCCCGTGTCTGTGCCCTCAGGGCCCCTCTCCCAGGGCTACACAGCAGGGGAGAGGAGACCCCAACACTAATGTCCAGTCTAAATCTCTACTGATGTAATTTGAGGCCACTTCTCATCCTGTCTCTTGCTACTTGGGAGATTAGACCGACCCCCACCTGGCTACACTCTCCTTTCAGGCAGCTGTAGCGAGTGATAAGGTCCCTCCTGAGCCTCCTTTTCTCCAGGCTAAACACTCCCAGCTCACTCAGCTGCTCCTCGTCAGACTTGTGCTCCTGACCCTTTCCCAGCCCCTTTGCCCTTCTCTGGACACGCTCCAGCACTTCGGTGTCTTTCTTGTGGTGAGGGGCCCAAAACTGAACACAGCAGCTGAGGTGTGGTGTCAACAGTACGGAGTACAGAGGGACAATCACTGGTCAGAGCCTGCTGGCGACACTATTGCTGATACAGGCCAGGGCCATTGGCCTTCTTGGCCAACTGGGCACACGCTGGCTCATGTTCAGCCACTGTCAACCAGCATCCCCAGGTTCTTTTTGGCTGGGCAGCTTTCCAGCCGCTCTTCCCCCAGCCTGTAGAGCTGCTTGGGGTTGTTGTGACCCAAGTGCAGCACCTGTCCCTGAGTCTTGTTGAACCTCATGAGATTGTGCTGAAACGCAACATTCAAGGGTATCATATGCCGTGACAGACCAGAGAAAGTGGAAACTGGAAACTGGTCTTGCAGGGCTGAGTTTCTAACTCAGAATATTTTGAATTGAACGGTGTCACCCTTCCTCTGGGACTGTTTGTTTGCATTACCGGGGGAAGTCTCCTCTCTCCCCAACCTTGGCCAGTACTTTCATATTGCCATCAACCCATATCTTGGCCACCAAGGTAGGAACTTCCAGACAATAGAGTTCCAGTTGTTGACAGACTTGGACAGAAATATAACACCAGAGTTAACCTCCAGCTGCTAATGCTTCCACGCTTCCACTGTGAACACCCTAGACGGAATTCTGTTGCTAGGGGAACCTCCAGCTGGCTGTGCTCCACAGGTGAAGAGCCCAGACAGATATCCAATGGTGTGCTAACTGGATGGGATGAATGTCAGGAGTGGTGAAACATACAAAGACACAGAAGAAAAAATTTGGCTCTTCCTCTGAAGAGCCCTATGAACATCAGTAGCCATTTTCCATAATTTGTGAGCCACATGGACTATTACTAGCTTTGACTATATTTTCAGGATTGCTCATGAAGTGGAGAAAAGTAGGCCTGTGTGAACCCCACAGGAAGCAGGGTAGGAAGGACATGAAAAGGGAACTCTATAGCCATGATGTATCATTTCAACCTGCTGCAATTAACATACCAGCTTTAGTTAGGTGGACAGGCCACTATCAAAAAGGAATATGAAAATTTTGTTCAATAAATAGACTGGAATTTCAAGATTAGAACTGAAACCTTAGTTTCCTGTTCCTTTTCCTTCCAGAGACACGTAGTTGATTTAGTAATTGGATTTTTTCCACAAATTAATCTTAGTTACATTGTAATTAATACGAGTAATAATTAATTAAATAAGTAGTTATAGTATTCAAATTTGAGGGTGTTGGATACTTCATGGATCCATACATGCCCACACCGCACAAAAAACATCTTTTAATTCAGTTAACACAGTTCATAAAGTTAATATGAGCCCTCTCATGGCCAGGCCCATTTATTGGGCAACTTGAGGGATGCAATGACACGTAATGAAAATGTGCTATTTTTCATTTCTTATCCCAGTTTAAAGTCTGGAATAAACCTCATTCAACAATGAAGAGAAATCTAAAATTGTTCCTATTTCACAGATTCTCTCCAGCACTATCTTTTCTCTAAGACCACCTCACAAAACTTCACATAGACCATGACATAGAACCTGACATAGAACCTTCACATAGAACCTGACAGTTCTGTGTTTGTTGCACTGTGCACAACTGTCCCAAATCACCACCAGCACATCTGACAAACTTTTGAATCCCAAAAAATCTGGAGCAAATATATTTTTAATAAACCACAGTAAGAGACTCTGAACTGACACTATCGTGTCTTCTACGAAAAAGACAGATCTCACACTATTTTATAGGTGAGCTGGGTCTCAAAAACTGAAAACCACTCCCAAGTTATGCTAGGGAAGAGGCTCATAGAGGGTTCTTGGAATTTGTCAGTAGGTCTGCCATGGAGAGCACAGAGGAGTCCTCAACTCATCGTCCTTTGTGGAGTTATGTTCTCTCTGTGAACACTCCACTGAAGCTTCTTCCTCTATGCTATAGCTCATAGCATAGGCTGCCTGAAAACACCTTCTTTAGCCCTCTACCCTCTGGAATGGGCATAGAGGGTTCATGATAATCTAAACCCACAAAAAACAATAATGACTTTCAACTTACTGGCACCCTAGCATCCTTTGGCTTCTAAGCAAAAATGAAGAGAAAAAACTGGTTCGGAATAAGACAGCATGTTTGAACACATTGCAGTTATCAGAAGCAAGAGCCATGAGGTCCCACTAATGCAAACAAACTCTGAAGATGAAGAGGAATCTCTAACTTAGATATCTGTCACTGATCTACCAAGGTAAGCATTTTGCAGTACTGACAAGGAAAGCATGTCAAAGACTCTACGAATCAATAAGCAGTTCCTAGCACATGAAAAAAATTTCAATATAATGATTTCTTTTATTTTTACACTAAGGGATTCTTTCCTTCTTGGATAAAGCACATTCTATACAGTCAACTGAAGACTGTGCTTCCCATATTTCCTTATTGAGTCACTGCCACCATCACAATATATGTCTAGCCCTGTTTTGGAAACTGGGAATTGTCTGTTTGTATTTCGAATGGATGAGGAAGGATAAAAGGCTTTGAACATGTCTCAAGCATGCTGGCCCGCACTACTTCACCAAAAGAAGCCCTCCAAGTTCAAAACTTGCCTGCCAAGGCTGCATACATGACATTTGCTATTTCAGTTCCTATGGGAGAGTGAAGATAAGATCCTTACGGGTAAGGAATAATATTAGACAATCTCTAGCCAAAGATTTCAGAGAATGTTTTAGGCTTTACTTTTTGGAAGTACTGAAAATGGCCCTGATCCAGTAAAGCTCTAAAGAACATAATTTAAGCGCTTTGCTAGATTAGAACTGTAGCATGCAATGGAAGAGAACACAAATATCTGACTATTACAAACACTGAAAAAGGGAACATACAAGCACAGTTGAAGTTTAGTACTACAGTCAGTTTTTCCTATAGCAAATCCCATGTTCCTATGGATCTGCTCCCTTTCCCATAAGAAAAATTAATGCTAAAATGTCAGGGTATGGACCTAGTCTTAAAAACAATCCCCTTGTGCTACCGAGCCTCTCTCTAAAAATATTCTTCTTAATGCTTTTAGGGATATTTTGTGCCCAATCACATTTTACCTTATGCATCTACACATACAACACCAGATAAAATCAATGTGCTGATATGCCACAGGTGATGAGCTGCAGATCAGGAATGCTGAAGCAACAGAGACAACAGTATGAGCTCTTTGCAGAGCCAGTTCGGGTCTGATTGAGTTCATTAGCTAAGGCTGCATCCCAGACCACTGCAAGATTCACATCCATGCAAGTACTTTCATGTAGCACAGAATATGAATGCATCTTGTAGAGCTTGCCCAATTATCCCTATGCTGTGCTCCCAGGAGAGCTAGGTAGCAAAGTCCAGATGGATTTGAGAGGCTTTGGGATGGAGTTAGGGCTATTAACCCCAGATTGAACTCAGTCTGGGCTTTGGTAGGGCACAGCACAAATCCAGACCGGATGCAGGACTGTTGCTGAGTTCATCTCTGTGCGCTGTGGAGCAGAGCATGGAGGCTCTGTGCTCAGGCTGAATGAGTACCTTCTGCTCCGAACCATGCAGCATCAGGCCTCTGTGTGGGCACCTGCTGCTCTGGGCTCCTCAGCACTCCTGATAACAGGAACGAAGCATAGACACACCCAAACAGGCATGGATCTGGTTCAGCAAGGCTTAACACTTTGGTCCCATAGGGTAGGAATGCCACTGGAGTGTGTCCAGGTGCATACACTGTGCTAGGTGTTCAGAGTCACTCTGGCTCCTGAGGAACAGCAGATCAGACACCATTGCAACACACTCCTCAGCTCGCACCAGTTTCCACAGGGCTCCCCTCCTCAGCATCACTTAGGCGAGTTTGCTGTGCCTCCTTTGTACAACACCCAGCTCTTCCAGCTGTCCTGAATCTAAGTGCAGCTCCCCAGGAAAACACATTATAGAAAGGTAAGATGCGAAGATGTAAAAGACTGAGCCTGAGACATAACAGCATCACAATACTGCTGCAAATGAAACCCCCATGGAAATCAGAATGGATACGCTATGATTGCATTATAGAGAGACCATCTTTATAACAAGATGCCAGCATACCAGCCTGGTTTTTTCACATCTAAACCATTTGGTTACAATGAGTTATAATTCGTTATAACAATGGTAATAAATTAAAAGCACAAAGGGGCAATTACAATCACATTAAAACATTCCGTAATTTTGGAAAATTAATGTTTCACTAAGCCTTCATTTTTACAAATAAATTGAGTCGGAACTGTGCTGTTCCTACCCTGTGCTAACTAGTATCAGTATTAAGCTTTTTGGAACCATATGGAAAGCTATCAATTTTTTTCTTAAGTAGGATTCTCATCACTTTGTTTAATATCACTACAAATTACACAAGCTAATATTTACAGATGGTTTCCTGTAGGAACTGTGAATCAACAAACTGCAAGGCAATAGGTAGTAACTATTCATTCTCAAAGGAAGTGTTGTGAGCTACCTGCCAGAGGGCTGTACAGAAAACCTGGGAACTCTCACTTCTAATTCTTCATTTGACTCAGGGCCCCTTTGGGACTTCAGGAAGTCACACAGGGCAAATCTGCAGCAGTATCAAACTGCAGTATCAGAAATTCCTGAATCACATTTAAAAAAAGAAAAAGTATATATATAAATAAAATCACGATACTGGTTTCAAAAGTCACAAAATATTTTAATGCTCCACTGTAGGTTTGTCTTACTTGTCTCCTGGTGCTTCTGCTGCAAGTTTTAGTCGACTCAGACTTCAAAAGTTTTCTTAGTGAACACAAAGCATAGAAGCATATCTGTTAGGTGAATAAAACAGGGTATTTGCGAAGTTTGACATCAGTCCTAGCTCTCTCACAAAGACATCAAGCATTTTAAGTTTTTTGGATGAGCTTAGAAAGACTATAGCCTTTAAGCTTTCAAAACACTCTGTATCAAGATTTTCGTGTACTGGACGACAATACTGGGGTAAAAAATGTTTCACACTTGGGCAGCTAGAGAGAAAACGGTTTCCAGAAGTACTCAGCACATGGTAGTCCCGTATGCCGTTTCCATGCAATCCTTCTCCCACCGTCTCAAAAAGGGTATCACACAATTACAGGCGTGCGGAGAGGAGCATGAGAACGAAAAGTCAGAGCAGAAGTCCGCATGGGAGAGATTACAGGAATCTCTTTTCTACAGCTGTGGGGGAGAAAGCCAGCACCTAGGGAGAATACGGTAGAGATCAGCAAAATCAGTAACCGTGTGTGTATATGTATATATAAAAAGGTGAATGTGGAATTATTTTAGACCACACGAGCTCCGCGAGACCCCCGCCCCCGGGGCGGCTCTGGTCCCCCAGCATTCCCCATCGCTAGGGCACGGGTAAAATACCTGAGGGGGGGGGAGGGGGTGTAAAGGGTTGCAAGAGGAGGGGATGGGAAGCGCGGGGGCGCGCGGCGAGGCGGGGGCGCGCCGGGCGCGCTCCCGCGGGCGGGCAGCTGGAAGTCGTTGCCCGCGGATCGGCGTCCGCGTTGCCGCGGCGACCGCCCCGGCGGCGCCAGCTGGGCCGCAGTGTGAATGGGTGATGTCACGGGCCCGGCGCCGGCCAGTCTGGGCCGCCCGGGCCAAGGCAGCGGCCGGGAGGGGCGGAGGGAGCCGGGGGTGGGAGCGGGACGCGGCGGGAGCGGCGGGGATCGCCTCCCCCCGCAGCCCCCACCCCAGCTCCACGCGTGGGGCGGGGAGCGCTGCCCGCAGCCGCGCGGGTGTTCCCCGTGCTCCAAGCGCTGTCCCGGGCCGGTGCTGGGAAGGCGGCATTTCCACGGCCCGCTCCCGCTCGGCCCCCGCTGGCCGTGGGGGCCGGGTGTTGCGCTCGGTCCTTGCCAGCTCCATTGTTTGAATGGAGATGTCTCTGTTTCCATCCTCAATTCATTTGCAGGCACTTTAGAAAAGTTCTTTCCTGCAGGAATGAGGGGCTTTTCACTGCGCTCCAGCAAGGTTTACAATCCCTGCCAACGCTCGCAAACTTCCCACATTCAGCCTCAAAGTTTCCCACTGCTTTCAGCAGCGAGATTCCCACACTGCAGAATACCCGATTATATTGATAATTTGGCCAGTTTTGGTAAGATATCCCCTCAAATTTTCAATGGAAGTTTACTTCCCATGTGAAATTCTTCATTTCTTTTTTACTGCAGTTCTTCACAAGAGGATACATTCCTAATGGTGTGTCTTAGGCCCACAGTGGGAAAATCTGATTGTTCCTTAATGTAAGTTGTTTACATAGATCCCCTCTTTAGATTAGTTTCTGAGAGTTCAGGGCAAAGCCCCCTCAGCAAATCCCAGCGTATCTCTGTTTGTGACTCAGCACGAGATGCAGGTTGGGTTTAAACATAAATATCTCTCCTTACAGACATATAAACTGTTGCGGAGTGCAGGGTTTTTCCTCAGTGAATGAAATGGCCCCTCGATCGTCAGTCTGAAACTACAGCTCTTCTGTATTTTATCTCATCTTCATCACACAGCACCTCTAGCTGTGGGCCTCAGAGCCTGCATGCATATGAGCTCTTCCAGGCTGTGGAGAATGAGATGTGACATCAGGTTCCCCTATCAGTGCAATCTTAGAGCAACTCAAATTACAGCTTTGTGTTTTGCTTCCCTGGGCTTTTGCTGAGTAGCTGTTTGAGGCCAGGCAGGTGGGACGCTTGCAATGCTTTTCGTTGAAATTCTGCTTATTTTAACTCTCCCGTTAATAAATTGGTTTGTGCCTAAGTTCTAAGAGAACAAAAGGAGCTTGACTCCAAACCTTTAGGAATAATAACAAGCGCTTGCAGCCATACAGAAGCCTCGAAAGGCACCAGAAACCGTTGCTGAAATGTCACCCGTCAGCTTGCAGACCCTTTATCTGAACCTTGTCGCAGCAAAGGCTCAGCCACCCGAAGGAGCAAGAGCGGCGGCAGGAGGGGACACGTAGGGGAGAAGCAGCGTCTCCGCATAGGGACCGGGAGCGTGGGGCAGGGATCATGGGGAGGGGACCCATGCGGCTCACCAGCAGCTCAGTCCTCACAGTGACAATGGATTTTTACACCAATTCAAGTAGGGCAGATTCGGAATGCGGGCAAGGTGAAAGCTAATCTCCTGCAAAAGTCTGCATGCAAAGGGACCTTGCAGTCAATGTAGCATATTAGGGCCAATGGCTTCATTAATGGGTGTACAGGTGGGCATTGGGACAGGCAGGTGTGAAGGACTCACCGTGTAAACACCAGTTTATCAGAAGTTACTCGGTACGTGCACACATTGCAGGATCAAACACTCGTCTTTAGTTTGCTGGACACCTTGAAAACTGGAGGGTGGCAAGTAAGCTGAGTTTATGTAGATATGTGATTTTAGTGGGAGGCTCAAGTTAATTCTTTCTGATTTTAACTGCTTGATATGATGTTTAAATCTTAAATGACCAATAACCTTTGAAATCTTATTGGGATTTTAACACCGAATGCTTTTGATGGCTGCTTAAGGGAAATTAATCTGACAACAATCACTGACAGTCAGCCGTCTCCATCAGGTAACTTTGCAGTAAAGGAAATAAATTCCAGTTGGTGGGGGAAGGGAGAGTGTATCCTGAGAAACTCATTCCTCTGCTCCCATTGATCATCACCTGCGCTGGACTTCATGCAGCAGTTTAATCCTATTCTCTCCCTCAAAGGTTTCAAGCTTCTGCAAGATCCTGACTGCTAGGGAACAAAGACTGGTATGTGGTTCCCTCAAAGGTCAGTCATTAACCTGCCCCAACAACAGTTTTAGGAAGATCAAGGCAATGAAGAAAAACTAAGAAAGAGCACTTTCACTTTGGAATGAATTGTTCAAAATGCCCTTATGCATTCGGTTTTATTCCCTTTCAACTCCACAGTTTTTAGTTCCAGCACGTATTTATTTCTCATCAGGAATAATGGCAAGATTTTCTCTCCCAGAGATTTGACCTTAAGTTTATTTTAGTCCCAACACTATAGACCATTCTATCAATTATGAATGTACTCGTGTACAGAGGAACTGGTAAGCCAGCTCAGTAGTGCTACCTTGTTCTGGAGACTTACACTTATAAATAAATTAGGGGCATATCTTTATGAAATATCAGAAAGAAATAGAAGATGAGAGAAAGAAAAGAAAAGAAAAGAAAAGAAAAGAAAAGAAAAGAAAAGAAAAGAAAAGAAAAGAAAAGAAAAGAAAAGAAAAGAAAAGAAAAGAAAAGAAAAGAAAAGAAAAGAAAAGAAAAGAAAAGAAAAGAAAAGAAAAGAAAAAAGAAAAGAGAAAAAGAAGGAAAGGAAACAAAATCTAAAAAGCCACATTTTTCTAAAGATAGAAGGACAGAAGCTAATATCAAAATTGGTTTCTCTGTGATTTGTATTTTCTGTGCCTGCATGTCTGTATGTGAGACAATATACTGGGCTTGCTGTAGCCAGACTATCAGCAAGACATTTATTTCCATAAGTTATTGATGACCCTTTACCTCACAAGTGACAGGCCAAAGTAGAGCCACGAGCAACTTCTGAGAGGTCATCAATAACAACTGAAAATAAATGTTTTATCCAGTGCCTGCCCATTGTGCATCCTCTTTATGCAATGCCAGTTAAGTTTCATCTGGCATAGTTTTGTATGGGCTGTAGCTACCTCAGCTCCTGTCTGAAGCAATGGAGGAAGGAGGGACACACACACACATCCCCATTCGGTTGCTCACATGCTTGGTGGAGTGAGTACCTTTTGTGAGATGCAGAGGTAAAAGCACGCATCTCTCAGCACATGAGGATGAAACAGTACCCTAAAGAGCGAAAGGAGGGACTGCCACCTTACTAAAACATTAAACACCATGGAGAATCCTGATGCTGCAAGTGTAAGACAGTTCAGAAGAAAGAAGATACAGAGGGGACAGGGAGGGGACAAAAAGAAGAAGGTGAGATGCAAGGTTGTAAATAAATCATGCCTCGTGTTAAGATTACAAATTTGTGATATTCTATTAATGTATTTCTAATAAGAATTCATACCATACTGCAAGGAAGATTGATGTATTGTGTGTGTTCGGAAGTTCCTGGGGGCAAAGGAAAACTCTTTTTGTCTATAAAGAGTCTTGTACTCCCAGTGGAAAAAGACTGAATGGACATTGGGTACAACGCCGTGGGGACATAACATTTACTTCGAATAATCAACACCACTAACCACAATGTCTTTTAATTAAACATTTGTGCTTAAAGTTTCCGTTTTCCTTACTCTTTTGCATATGCATTTTCACGTTTTACCAAATATTATTTTGAGAACCAGTTCTCAGGCGCTCAGTGTTCAGCAGCTATTTCAAGAGGCTGGTCTGAAGTAAGCTAATGACTTTGCATCCAGTTGTGAAACTCCTGCTCACTTGAGCAGTCCCTATATCCATATCCTTACTCAGGCAAATAAGCTCATTAACTTCAAGACAAACTTTCTATATAAGCAAGGATTTGTGCTGCTTTTCAAGTCAGTTTCTCCACTGAGGTAAATGAAGAGATTTGCTTGAATAAAATTTTATCAGTTCTTTAAAGTGTTGAAAGAGCACGTTAGTGGAGTAAAAATTGCCAAAATAAATGTCATTAACACTTCAAGGTAAATATGTGGAAACATACTGGTATTGAGGACAACTTGAAATAGTTACTTAGCATAAGCTGTGTGATTACCCAAAATATTTTTATATATGCACATCATTTAGCTTAAAGAAAAAAAAGTGAAACTGTAAGAAATTTGCATGTTGAAGCATTTTTAACAGCAATTTTGAATATGTCTTTAAAATACTTTTGTGTAGTTTGCCCCCTGCAAAAGAAGCAAAACCATGAAGAATTGCTATACAATTACTCCAAAATGGAAAATAACATTCATTCCCATTTCTTCTAAGGGAAAATTAGTAAGTCATAGAATATATTTAACTGTGAAGAATTGCACTTCATGGATCACTGTCCAATATTCGCCCTACATCCATCTTTCTTTTTTCTGCATCTCCAGTCATTTGCAGTCTGCAATGTATATCTTGGTTTAAATTCATGTGCTACACAGTGGTTTTCGTTAGACAATCCTGTTGTCCTAATAAATATATAAGGTCACTTTAGCATATACTATTGCTGAAATTAAACTCGTGAGTGTGACCCTGTCTGCCTAAGGGAGACATTACCTGTCGACGGTTTTTTCATGCTCTCTAAACATGAAATACTGCAAGAGCGGTTTTCTGTCAACAAAAGCTGAGGTCTCTTGTTTTCTTAAGTGACAACTTTCACAGAAGCCACGCAGGCTGTAAGGAATGATCACAGGAAGCAACCTGGTACAAACTAATACAAAACTCACCTTTTGAGCAGATGGCTTTTTCAAACACACACAAGTACATGAGCAAATTAAACTGGTGCTATCATCCTATAAGTAATTTCCTGCTATTCTAACATTTCTTCTGCAAGACGGAACAGAAGAATGAGGAAGAGCCTTTTGCTTCTGTTACAAAGGCCTTGGTAGATCCTCACATGTTATGGCAACAGGAACTCTATAGCAGGTAAATAAATAGATAATAAGATTACAAAGATTTCAGCAGGTATGGGAAGTACATGGCGTGGCTCATAAATAGCTGCAGTCGGGGGATTTGATGATGCTGTGAAAAGCTTGCCCTCCACAAACACAACCACCAGACTTGAATTTCTAGTTCTTTCTAACTTCTGTTCCCAGTGGTGGCACCAATTTGACTTGAACCAAATCCGGCAAATGGCATTTTCTATAGTGCGTACATATTTGTCAGGCTTCCACTTGCATGAAACAAAATGCAGAACTGGAAATTCGTATTTGGCAAGCAGGTTATGTCTGAAAGTGACACTGGCCCATAAAAGTACTTTGAGAGCCAGCTGACTACAGTCACAGAACACATTTGCATCAACACAGAGGAAACAAGGTCTCTCCATCTACCTTGGATGTCCTTCGACTGTGGGAAAGTTTGTCTTCACAGTCAGGGAAAAAGAGGTGATTTCTTCTTTTAATTTAAAACATTTTTTTAAAAGATTAAAAAAAAATAACCTCCAAATATTTTGAAGTATTCCTTAGAACACTCACAGAGAGTAAATAATAAACATGTTAGTATTAGCTTTCAAAATGTAAAATGTTGTATTAGTGCAAAATATTGCTATTGAGGGGTTTTTTTGTGGCATGAACTTAGACTGCTTTTTCTGATTTAGCTCTTCAGGTACCCTGAAAATAAATACCAGTATCATTGCTGTAATGATAACATATGCAGATGAGCATGTACACATCTAGATACTTATTTAATTTAGGTCGATTTGCTCATTGTCCCTGTAGGCTGCATTATTTGTGTGATTATAGACCACTTAACGTAAACTCGTAACAAACACAAAAATAGTATGAAGTGGTATCATACCATCAGTTTTCAGGCGGATTGGCTGAGGATTTCTGTCTACAAATAAAGGGCATGACATTGCACATAAATCTGATCTAAATCTACACAAAATAAAATTAAAGTTAAGACTCTAAATTCAATCTGTTACTATGTAACTCAGTTTAATGGAGTGTTCCTCAGGAAGCTGCTCCAAATACTCCTAAATTATTTTCCCCTTCCCCAGAATAAGCATCTTGATTGTTTATATTTGGACCACACTGCAGAAGGTTGTCAGCATGAGTTATCTTTCTTGCCACAAGCTTGCTTTAGTCAACGCAGAAATCTGACATTACCCGACAAACCCAGTGTTTCTGGTCACCTGAACAAAGCAACCTTCTTAAATGACATTAGCCTTCAGCTGACATACAACCACCAGCAAAATGCCAGGGCGCCTGTCAGTGACATTCTGCTGCTGCAGACTCTCAAAGGGATGATGTGGGTTTGAACAAATTCCTACAACACAGCCATGCTGGAGACAGCACAGCAAGAAAATCGCTTGTAGACACGAACCTCATCACAGTATTTTTTTTGGTTCTGTCCACCAACTGAGGTGAAATATTTCTTCATGCATTTATTTCCACATTTGTGTAAAAAGAAGCATACATGAGAATCAAGACATGGAGAAGGGCTTTTTTAGTTCTGTTCCTCATTTCTCCATAACATTTATTATGTGACTTTCTTGTAGCATACAAAGCTGAAAGAAAACATAAAGTAGTGGGTAGGAGTATGCTTCTGTCATTAGAAGGGTTCTCTAACTTGGACAACTACATGAACATGCAAAAAAAAAATTCTCTTTTGTCTGTGAAGAGCTATTGTGAACAATCAACAACCATTTTTATTTTTATTTTATATTAAACTTCATGCAAGGGGGCACTGAGAAATTGAAGGTCTTGTGAATCTTTTAGGTCTTCTTATTAAGAAGAAATTTCTGTAATGAACACAACCAGAAAATGAGAAAAAAAAAATCACATTTAGTAAAGTGTATATTTAGATTTTGGATTTGAGGAATATAGGGAGAACAGTACTAAAGACAGCTCATATTATTTGGGGAAAAGGTTGTGTTGAGTTTTGGTGATCAAGAGCTTTAGTGATGAATCATCCCTGGTGAGGAGTGGTACCAGAAGACCAATGGATTTCAGTCCATTGGTATGCTCTGCAGAGTGAGGTGACTTCTCTGTACTCCCTGAAAGCCCAGTGGATCTTCCCTGACCCATTTGGAGGATCCATGGGGTGTCACTGCAAAGGAGCCTGCAGTCTCACCTCCAGTCTGTTGTACAAAGGGACACAGGCATGTAGGAATAATAATCCAGGAAAAGATTTACATGGTCTTTCCTCCATCTTACTCCCCTGCCCAATTTTTCATTTCATATCACTATCCCCTGTTGCCAAGAGGAGTTTATCTATGGTGTTTGATAAGGGAGCACTAAACACATTATACTGCTATTTTAAATGACATCACAACTAACTAGATATTTTAATTGAAGGTAAATAACCAACATTATTGCCTTTTGAATGATAGCAATAGTGGAGAGTAATGGCACCACTGAGGAATCAATTGCTATTTCCCTCATAAACCATAAACCATTCAGAGATTTATAATGCTTTTTTAATGATCAGCCCTTCTAGGTGTTGAGCAGCTCCTCCGAGATCCTGAGTCTTCTGGCTGCTTGCTGAAGTCAACAGGAATGGGGAGCAGGGGGTCTCAGTATCACATATCTTTATGCCCACCAGGATGAAACTTGTCACACCAGTTATCAGCCTCAAGGAAAGGAAAGCTTGGGATTTTACTGCCCTGCTCTGATACAGTGTGCCCCAAGCTCAAAAACAAGGACACTTGACTCAACCACTGTTTCATAACCTGCTTAAGAATAAAAATGCATTGAGCATTTGTGTGCATTTCATGCCCTCTTAAGGTAGGTATAGCAAGTAACCTTGTGTAAGTAACCGCGTTGATTGCTTGCTTCCCTCTGCATACCTGAATGTGTTCCCTTCAAATGTGATCTGTCCAGAGACTATTTTAACTAATGTGGTACGACTGGTTGAATGGCACCATATCATGCACAAACATCTGTAGATCCAGAGTGCTGTCAGAGGAAATGTCACACATTCTGTGCTTGGAAGGACTGTCCCCCTTCCCTGGTGCCATGACTCAAGAGACAGCCATCAATGTCTCAGGTTTATTTCTTCCCCTGGATTCAATGGCATATTCATATACTCAGACCTGTGCTGACAAATTCAGAATACGTTACTCATTCTCATTAAATTCAATGGGACTATCTTCATGACACAGGGCATACAAAGCCAGTCATTACATTTTCATTTTCAACTTGTTTTACTTCGGGTTTGAATCAAAAGCAACTTTTCTAATCTTCAGAGAACACCTATGATGTGATCTGAACTCATTGGTTCACTTTTAATAGACCAAACTGGCCCATTCAAGCATTATCAAGAATCTTGTGTTAATACTGCAAGAGTTGCTTGTAATGGAAATGAATCTTGACTCTGGATGTGGGACAAAAGCACAGAAAAACCCAGCCAAGACAGATAAACTCCTCCAGCCAGCCAGAAAGGGACCAGATGTTTAAAGATGCAGAGAATTTATTTAAAATCCAAACTTGGTCTGGTGAAAAACAGAAATGTTAATCCCTATATACTCATGTCATGAAAAATATTGCTATTAATAGGACAAAAGCATGAACAATAGCCACTGTCCCTCTTTCTTGTGTACAAGCCTCTTCAGGGATGAAGAGTTTCACTATGCCCACCTAGATGGATAACATTCTGGGTTTTCCAACCCATTTCTAAAGCAATTTACTAAGCACATCCAATCTAAATCTTGAAAAAGCAGCCAACCTAGCCTGGTCCCACTTAAGTCGATGACAAAACCGCCATTGACTTCAAGGAGAGCAAAAGCAGACCTGTTGTTGACAGGGAATTGGTGCGTATTCTTCAGCCGAGCATGTCAGACTAACATGTATCAGCTTCATGAGTATCAAAGGAAGTTACTAGAGGAAAACCCTGAATATTTATATGGTAGTTGAAGGGGAGGGCTGTTTTTCCCTCTCCCGCATATCTCCACTGTAATACGTTAGCTACATGAACACATGCAATCCTCTCGCAACTTCAACACTTGCAGACCCTCGGATTTTCCTCTGGACCCTCTGCAGTGGAAGGAGCCTGATGGAAAAAGAGGTGTGAGACATTTCATGGTTCCTCATGAGTTTACAGAAATACTGAGTCATCTTCAAGAACCAGTGTAGTCTCAGTGGATTTGCTATAGTGCTGCTCCAGGGTGTGTGTATGTGTGTGTTTGTCTGTGTGTACAGACATAATCTCTCCAAATTAGCTCTGGGAGAGCTAGAGGGGAGACAGTTACATATTGGGGGTTCCCAGAGATTTCCAGTGAGATCAGAGGGGATCCCAGAGAGGATTCAGTACTAACAGAACAGCCCAATATTACAGGGTTATCTAGTTTCATGCAGATTTTAATTAAATGGCACAAGCAAGATTTGAGCATGCATTTTCACCACAATTTACAATGTATTTTTTTCTAGACAGCACATCAAATCTGTCCATATTACCAGGACTCCAGAAAACAGACAAAGTAACCATAATGTGCGCTTTAAGGCCTATGCCCGCAAGGAAACTGCAAGGAGTTTCACTGATTGAAAGCAACGACTGCAACAGAATTGGGATCATCCAGTCCCTAGCTAGTGGAAGTACATCTTCCCATCACATCATCACGATGTAGCATACAAATCTAGACCTCAGTGTAGATTTACACCTCAAAGATTTACACCACACACTTGGATTTTGAGCTGAGAGGAGCCTAACTGCCATGGATGGCACTGGCAATGTGGGACGAAATAAGGAACACAAGTGTGGCTATTTGTAAGCAGAGCCTCAAAACCTGTGTTTTTAAGAGGTGAGAGAGAATGCAAGTGTGCTGCATTATACGCTTCAGATGTTCCAGTCTCACCGCTCATTCAAGTTCTGGGTTTGACAGCTTCCCACTGTATCCTTTATATATCACCCGTTGTGACTAAGCTTTGAGGGGACATGTAATCATTAATCACCATTATGGATTTCTTCCCTTCTGTTGGGTTTGACTTACAAGCTTAGGGGCAGATCCTGCAGCCTTTACTCCTTCCTTCAGTCCTTTGCCTGAGCAATCAGCCCTACTTCACTCATGGAGAGCTCGCAGTGCTGCAGCATCCATAGGATCGTGTGCCAGGTTTCTTACACTGGTGTCCTATTCAAATACGCAGTGGCTCTTAATCCTTAGCAGGAATTAACAGGGAGTTTCAACACTGCATTATTAAATTAAAAGGTTACAATCTGCCACAAGATGACTTAAGCAGGACTCAGGAGTATATGTCTGTTAATTTTAATGCTCTGTCTCAAAGTACAGAACTCTGGACATTTCCAGCATCATATTTAAAACATGGTACATCTACTAATACGTGATCTGCTGCATTAATGGACCAAATTAAGTTACAGGTATGAATTTTACATAAAACGGATTAATATTATATGTCATGAAGGAATTTTAAATACTCCATCTCCATGCATTTTTAATAGTTATGTGCTCTAATTTAATGTTCCCTGGCACTGCTTTGCTTGAAGTCCCTAAACCCTCCTCCTTCCTTCTCCCCCACACTCCTCAAGTTTTGCTTGGGATTTTCCCTGCCTGTAAACCAGCGTCCCCAAGTCCCTCAAAAATGTGTAAAGCCGGAATGAGTCTCCTACACCGAGAGGATAAAAACGCGCTTCACGACCCGAGGAGATGCGAACCCTTCCGGGAAAGGGGATGGGAGCGCGGGTGCAGCCGCGTTCGTTCAGGTCGGGCGGCGGGGAGCGGCGCCGGTCGCGCAGCGCTGCGCTCCGGACCGCGGGGACGGCGCCGGGAGCCGCTGCGCGGCCGGTCCCGCCCGCATTCCCGCAGTCCTTCCTCCCCGGGACCGCCTCCTCCTCCTCCGCCACCGCCACCTCCTCCTCCCGGGGGGGTCAGCGCGAGCCGCCCGCCCCTCCAGCAGAGCCGCCGCCCCCCCGGCCCCGCCGCCATTGGCCGCCGCCGCGCTCCGGGGGGGGGCGGCGCGCCCTGATTGGCTGCGGCGCGGCCCCGCGGCGCCCCCCCGCTCCCGCGCCGCGCTCGCCTGGCCCCGCCGCGGCGGCGCCCCCGCCTCCCCCCGGCGCCGCCCGCCCCGCCCGCGCCCCGCGGTATATAGGGGACGGCGCGGCCAGCGGCGGCGGCAGAGGCGGTCGTGATTGTGGCTGGTCGGCTGCCGAGCGCGAGCTTTTCATTTTAAGAAAAAAATTTTTTTTTGGAGCGGGGTGGGTTTGTGGTGCCGCTGTTGTCGCGCGGCTCCGCGAGCGCCTCTCGTTACATCCCCGGGGCGGCCGCCGTTCACGCCATCGAGGCGCTGCGGCCGCGCTCCGCTCCCGTTGCGGGCGGTGCGTGCGCGGCTTCCCGAGGTCGCAGCGGCAGCAGCAGGCGGCGGTGGTGGATCGGGAGGTTTCCCTCCCTCCTTGCGGCACCATGAAAGCCGTGAGCCCCGTCCGGCACCCCAGTCGCAAGGCGCAGCCCGGCGTGGCGGGCGGCGGCGGGGGGCACCCGGCCCTGCGGTGCCTGGCCGAGCACAGTGGCTGCAAGGGGGGCCCGCCGTCGGGCGAGGAGCCGGCGGCGCTGTGCCTGCAGTGCGATATGAATGACTGTTACAGCCGGCTGAGGAAGCTGGTGCCCACCATCCCGCCCAACAAGAGGGTCAGCAAAGTGGAGATCCTGCAGCACGTCATCGACTATATCCTCGACCTGCAGCTGGCTCTGGAGACGCACCCAGCGCTGCTCCGGCAGCAGCCGCCGCCGCCCACTCTGCACCCAGGCAGCTGTCCCGTGGGCACTCCCAGGACCCCGCTGACAGCCCTTAACACTGACCCGGTAAGAGGTGCGTGACACACGAGCGCGGGGAGCGGGATGCGGAGCGGTGTGGCGCGATGGTCAGCGCCGGCCGCCGTGGGAGCGCCCCGGTGCTGCGCCGCCACTCTCGACCCCGTGGTTCTGCCGAGAAGCCTTAGTTACCGAAGGGGACGGGGCGGACGGCCGCAGGAACGCCCCGGCGGTGCGCGGTGGGTGCCCGCATCCCCTCGGTGCGGGCAGGCAGCCGCACGGTGTCTACCGTGTAATTACAGCCTCTCGAGGGAGTAGCTGTAGCCGGCGTGTTTGCACACACGGGGACAGGCGCGCTGTTCCTGCGCTTTCCAGCCTCCGCGCCGTGTAGCGAGTGTGAGGGGCTGTGGGGGCTGTGCACATGGAACGCAGCGTGCTTTGGGGGGGCGGGAATCGGGGAGCGGCTCCCTTGTACGGGACCCCCCGCAGCCCGGCGGCACGGGAAGCGGCTTGCCCCGGCACCCCGCGCCCCCGGGTCTTCCCGCAGCGCTGCGGCCACCGCCTTCGTTCCGTCCCCCTGGGGGGCTTCCCTGAGCGCTCCCGACGGAGCTATGGTAGTGCCTGGGTACGCGGAGGAGGGGGGGGGGGGGGGGGTGTCTCAGTGTGGTTTCTCCCCAGTTGTTAATTTGCCGTGTTTGGTTGCTGCGCAGGCAGGCTCTGTTAACAAGCCGGGGGACAGCATCCTCTGCCGCTGACCGCCGCTCCCCAGGTGAGTGCCGGGCGGGCACGGGGCCGCGGGCGGGGGGAGCGCAGCCCTCCGCGGCGCAGCGCCCGGGCTCGGTGGGGCCGCACCGCATCCTGCGGGAAGCCTGCCGGAGGGGGACCAGAGCCCGGCGAGAAATACTTGCAGAAGGCTTTGGGGTTTTATTTTTAATTACGGGGTGGTTATTTTATTTTCTCTAATTACCGGGTGGTTGAGGTTTTTTTCACCCCCCCCAAACACCCCCCCTCCCCCCGGAGCGCCTCTGGCTGCGGCGTGCAGCTGCGCATCCCTCCCTCCGCCTGGCCCAGCCTGGGAGCTGCGGTTGTTGTTTGACCTGGTTTGTTTTGGGTTGTTGATCAAGCATGTCTTGTGTTTTGTTGGTGGCGCCAGTCGGTCTGGAGCGGAGCGGTTCACACACCCCCTCTATTCATTCCTCTCCCACAGGTGTGCGGCGGCGCCGCGCCGCGCAGAGGCAACGCGGGGGGCGGGCGGCGGCGGCGGGGGGGGCCCGGCCCTGCCTCGCCGCACCGGAGGAAGGAGCCATCCAACCCCCCGAGCAGTTCCCATGCTTCACCCCGGCAGAGCCAAGCCTTTTCACCATTTTGCACGTCCGTAGCGGTCCCCTCCCCCGCCCCCCCCCCCAGCTCCCCATGTCCTTTCCCCCCTTCCCCCCCCCGGTTCCGTCTCTTCTCGTCGTTCCCGGCCAGCTGTGAACGGCGGCGTGTCCCACGGTGGCAGCGGGAAAAGTTGCGACTCTGCCCCGGGATAGAGGACCGAGCCTAAACCAGACTGTAGAAACTTGTAACTCTTAAGGGACCGAGCAGCTGAATCTTGAAGCTTTACTAATCTACCAGAGCATTTGTAGATATATTTGACATCTATTGTTTAAAATAGATGGATTTTATTGGGGCCCAGGGAACTTTCTTCTCCCTGCAGGAATGTTACATATTGTATAGACAAATGAGTGACATTTCATACTGTGTATATATAGAGATGTTCTATAAGTGTGAGAAAAGTATATGCTTTAATAGACTACTGTAATTATAAAATATTTTTAATTAAATATTTTTTTGTAAATATTATAAAGGTGTGTATGTTTTTTTTAATCTGTGGGAATATCTCTTTAGAAAGCGGCAGCTCAAGTATGGAGCTGCTAATATGGAAATACCTTGAATGTTTAGGACTTTTTGTCCCCAAATGTCCTTTAGACTCGAAAGTTGCAGCTATAGCTAGTGGTCCTGCATGATTGCATGAGATGTCTAATTGCAAATAAACTTGTTTGGAGTCCATACAACGTGTTTTCCTCAATCTAGACTTAAAAATGTTTGTAAGTGTATTATACATTGAGACTACACTTTTGTCATTTAGGCACAGGGGTTTTTAGCGCATTCTATAAAAGTAGCAGTAAGATGTAGTGGTTTTTACTGAGAATAGAAAAGCAAACTCTATCTAGTTTTTTTGCATTATGGGGGCAATGCTTTAGATCGCTAATCAGCTTTTTTTTTGAATCTGCTGTTGAATTAGATGAATAAATTTGTTTGGGAACTTCATTTAGCACCAAACGGTTTTATTGAAAATATGTGTTCCTACAGCTTATTAATTGCTTAAAAACTGAAAACAGTTCTCTGCTTGCAACCAAAGGGCAAACCATTGACAAAAACAGTTGCTGTTTCCTTCGTCCAAAGAGTATTAATAGTGAACTGCAGAAAGGCACATGGGCAAAGTCATTATGATCAGTGATGTAAATTCATCTTAAAATGAACTTAAGTAGACCAAAAATCGGATAACTGCGTCAAGATTATTTTTCTAGTACAAAATGATTTACATTTCACTGCAGCTATGTTACAGTTAAAATCCTGTTTAATCTTTGTGATGTGTAACTACTACATGTGAACATTAAACTAGATTTACCTGTCTTTAACTGTGATTCTTCAGCTTATTTCTTGAATCCTCTGAATTTGCACATTCTCTTCACTATTTGTATATAGCATTTGACGGGTGAATTATTTTTACAGCAAGCTCTTGTACAATCAAGTCCTGCTGGCTGTAAACTTGTGTCCAGGCTCAGTGAAAGATCCTCATCTTGTGTGATCAGTAGCCTGCGCACTAGTGAAATGGGATTTTCAGAGTGGGAGAATTAAGTAGGATTTAATTGGGCGCTTTGTAAATAGCTAGCCAACTGTGTGTGTAACATGGTCTGTTTGACTAAAAAAGAGGATTTGTTTCAGATTATACAAGTGTCAAAAGTACTATAGCCCAAGGGAGGACTTCTATTAAGTATTTATAAGGAAATTAACAATGGGGGTCCATAGGTATTGGCTACAGTGATAGTGTCAACAAGATGAAGGCTTTCTTTATCAAAATAATTGCGTAAAGATCAAATCAAGAAGTGGCTAACACATCTGCAAACACAAGGCCTCCTGTCACTGCAAATGCTTTAAAGGCACAGGCATTTTACAGGCTGAGCCAGGAGATCAGGGATGGGGAGTGGGTCTTCCTGCATTGTATTCCCCCCGCTCTTCTGTTGCAATTTTAGTAATTTACTGAGCAAAATACATGTTCTTGTAAAACTAAGTCACAAACCTCTCATCCTGAGTCTCCCAACTACTTTGGTGACAGTAAAAATGCTATCAATAGGATTTTTACTGCACTTCGGGAATTTTTCTGTTGTGTTAAGAAACATCTTTTTCCAATGGATCATTTTAAATTTACATTCATTTTCTTTGTTTATCCTATTAATATTTGTAGTGTTCTGCTTACTTCAGCTTGTGCAGCTCAGATTATTTTGTATACACTTTTTCAGTAACATTGGTTCTCAGTACGCTCATTTGTTTCTATCCACTGTTGCCAAATTATCGTATTCCATTACAAAGGAAAGGAAGCAAGCAAAAGGTGCTGTCCTAAAATATAAAACTATCCTGTAGAGTTTCTAAATATCAAAGCTGACATATCCTGGGAGAGCTGGTAAGTTATTGAGCTGCTCTTCAAGGAAGAACCTACCAAACCCTGGATTGTTTCAGGTCAGGGCAATCTCCCGTTGAGTGTAGCAGCTTAAGGATTTGGGTTTGCTTTTTGAAAAACTTGTGGTGCAACAAGTTAGGACCTTTAGAAAATGAAGTCTAATTAAAAAGCTGTGAAATTTTTTCCTGTTATATGTAGTATTTTTTGGAAATGTGAAAGCCTGCGTAAACGAAAACTCTTACCAGATCGCTATAGATGCTGGTCTTTACTTATTCCTTATGCTAAGTATAAAACTCGAAAGGAATATCTAAACACTTGCTTCCTAATGCCTGGAATCAGTACAGTCCTAAATGCAGCCATAATTATTTTTTGTTTTTCAAAGTCTAGAGTCTTTCATCATACTGTAATCCCGTATCTTGTTTAAATCATGTTTTCCATATAGCAAAAGGCGTAAATGTTTGAACAAAGGCAAATTAAAAGGACTCTTTCTGCTAATGCCTTGAATTTTCTCTTAGTCACAAAAGCATTCCTTAAAAGGAGCTTTTTGATTGCGTGATGAGAGTTGTGGTGAGGCTGCCAGATTAGGAATTAGGATACCAAATTCTGTTCCCAGCTCTGCTACTGAGGCTCTTTTGTGACCTTGAGCAAGTCACCGGCTGTCCAACAAACTTCCAGTTTTCCAATTGTACCGGTGGCAACATGTACTTATCTTTATAGAAGCAAGGAGATGAAACAGGTAAAATGCATTCCTGTTTTGCCACCTTTCTTATGTGGAGCGAGTTTTGGGTAAGAAAGGAAGCATGGGGAAAGCTGGGGTGATTACCAGAAAAGCCTTCCTAAGGAGGAGCTGGTTGGGAAATACACTTCAAGTAGAGGTTGTGAGGAGCCTCTTTTCATGGGACACTGAAATTGTAAAGGACTAGAAAATGGTCTCTAGGAGGAATAAATGAGGGAGCCAGGTATTTTCCGTCCCTAACTCGAATGCTGTCTGCAGAGCACAGCAATGGACACTGCTAATGCTGCACGTCTGTTTCGGTGAACTCCGGCGTGGAGGTCCCAATCCTTGCAGGTGCTGAGGCTCCCCTCTGAAATTTCCAAGTGACAGGAAAGGTTCATTCCATGTAAAAGCCAAATGCCAGCTCCTGTGGCATTTTTTCTGCTGTTTCACATGGGAATTATATTTATTTTCACTTTCGGTAGTGTTCCTTTTAAACAGTTGCGTTTTCAGCCACAAGCGAAATGGTCATAAGGAATGCCATAGCTGTCCTGCTGGTCGTTCCGAGAGTTAATGAATAAACCATGTATAGGATAAACAGGTTTATGCAAATGCAGAGCCGAACTTTACTATTATTTGTATTTTCAAGGCTTTTATAGCCGTAGAAGTCACATTTCTGTAAAACCTTTGCAGTTGGAAAGAAGAAACCATGGTACAAGTAATTCAAGTAATTGTTTTAGATGCAACACAATTTACTGGTTTCTCCAGTAGTAAGGTTTGCAGTACTGAATAGCGTGCTTCCAAAACATTATTGAAAACATTCTGCTCTCCAGTCCCAGAACATGTGATGTGAAAACACTGGCTAAATATATTCCCCCATACAACTGCTTGCTTTCCTGCATTAGAAAATCCACCCTTTACTCTCATTCCTGGGTAAGAGAAAACTTGCATGCTCTGCCTACCGGTAGAGCCTGCTTTCCCAAATGTCCAAAGCAGGCATGCACGCACCAGCCCTTGGAGCACACCAGAGCTGATTTGAGGACTGGGCACCTGGGGCTGTACAGCACTTGGGAGCTTGGCTGCAGGCAGTTGCCAGTCAGTTGCCAGCATCCCGTGGGCCAGAGGCAATCTCTGAGCCACCCCGTCCTGGTCATACCTTCTTGACAAAAACCTTTTTCCCCCTCGCAGCCAGAAAAAAAATTCTCAGGGACCAGGCTATGGCATAAACTGCAGTGTGATCACAGCAACATGGATGTGTGGGGGAATTTTCTAAGTTGGCATCCCTCCTCCTTAGCCAAACATCTGCCAGAGAAGAGCCATGTCACCCACGGAGCACTGGGGAAGGAGCAGTGCAAACCCTTCTGAGTGCTGTGCCCAGGCACAAGCACGCAGCTGAAGCCATCAGCCAGATGCTGGTGAGTGATGGACCTGGCTCCTGGGCACACTAAGTACTGCAAGGCAATGTTTCCCCCTCTTTGTTCCGCTTGAAGGTATGAGGGGGCACACAAGACTATTTTCAGTCCGTGCTTGGCTGTGCAGAGGCAGTTGAGGACCTATAAGCATAGCCGTAAAAAGCGCATCTCCACACACAAAGGTGCAAACGATGCCCGTGGGTTGCGGTTCCCCGCCTGTCCCCCGTGTCACTCAGAGGGGCACGGGCTGGGAAAGCAGAGCACTCTTCTGGCAGCTTAATTCAAAATAGAGGACACGGCAGTGGCTGGAATGAATTAGTCCCTGTTTGTAATTTCTTGGCCTGTAGGGAGAAGAGCTGGCAGCCCGGACTTTGGCACATAGAGACAGGAGCATTCCCTCCCCACATGAAGTGCGACGGCAGCTCCGCGCAGGATGCGGGGCAGGGCAGCACGGGCTTTTCTTCCTTTGATGGGCATGGAACACTTTGACATGGTACAAGGGCTGGTTTTTATTTTCTTCTTTTTTTTTTTTCCTCTTTTCTCTTTTAACCTTCTTTTAGCCTCACGTTTGCTTCCTTTTGGAGTTTTTTTTTCGCAAAGATCATGTGTTTATCAACTGATAGGATACACTTGCTTCTGGTAAAAGAAGCACTTTGATAATTTTCACATGTATAATTTGCTTAAGGGCCATAATGGCTTCTTCTGAGCCACGTGTCATGTAAATAAATATTCCAATAATTTTTGACATGCATATTATGTACTCCATAGATCAATGGCTCCTTTGAAGCTCTTACCGTTTATCCTGTAAGTTCCTATTCAGACATTTTAAAATATGCATTATTTATTCAACAGGCTATCTTTTCATTCAGAGATGCTGGTGTCTATATTTGTAGCAGTCTAGCATCTATATCTCATTTAGAATATTTAAAAATCAATATTGCTTAGTCTTTTCAGCAGGTTGGAAAGATTCCCATAAAAATGTGGTAACGGGAAAGAATACTTCAACTTAATAAGACTGAAACATACATCCATTTAGGATCAGTTTTTTAAGGCTTTGTCTTCTGTTGCTATTTACCTTCTGCAGCAGCCCTGGAAACATGCAGGGCCGGAAACAGGTGATGTGTGGACTGCAGTGCAGGTGTTGAATCCCTGGAAGAGTTTGGGAGGGTGGCAGTGCCTGGACTCAGAGGGGCAGGTTGACACAGTGCTACAAGCCAATACTTTCCCTTGGCTTCTGATGTGTCTGTTCAGAGACTGGGGGGTTCATCCTGGCAGGAGCATCACAGCACTGGGGTAGCCATCATGTAAAAGGACATTGCCTTCTCCAGCTTTAACGAGGAAGCAGTTTCTTGGTTTTAGTGCAGGCCAGGCTCACCAGGTAAGTAGGAGCCAATATCACCAGCAGTGCCTTGTGAGCTGTCCCAGAGTTTCAGGTGCCGCCAGGATTTTTTGGGGGGTTTTGGTGTTTTTGAAGTGTATGGGGGCTCCTGCCAAGCAACTGCCAAAGCCAGGGGCAGGTGTGAAGGTGCAGTGCATATGGAAGGAAAAACATGGACACAGATGACTTCATGCCTTTGCAGCTGTTACCCAGCGCAAATCCTTCCCTGTTCTCAGAGGGTGGGAGAGCAGGCAGAAGTTCTATCCCCACCTCAATAGAAAGCTGCAGGGGGAACCCGAGCTCCCAGGTCCTTGCAGGAGTAGCCCATGAGATAAGAGGTTCTCTGACCTCCATGCAGGCTAATGAAGGAGGAAAACCAGGGCCAAGAAAGATAAAGTTCTTATTTAAATGCATCTGCAACAATAGAGGTGGAAATATAACAAATTGCTATCAAATTCATTTGCTTGTAATATGAAGGCTTTTGTCTCACCTTGTTTAAACAATCCCACTCCTGTGTTTAGTTTACTTGTGTTAATATCCCCCAGAGGCTTCATCATTTGCTATTGATGAGCATACGCAAAAAAAAAAAAAAAAAAAAAAAAAAAGGTGGTGCTGTCCAAGCAATTAATTCTCTTTCCAAGTGCTTAAAATTCAGCATGTCCCTTCAGTTCCAAAGGTGCTAGATCTTCAAAACCAGCAAGCTGCTCACAGTCAGCTGGGAAACCCCAAGTTATTTTGGAGTACATAAAAACATTCAGTGCTGATAAATACTCACACTGTGTTTTGCATCTTTATAATTTGGGATTCCATTTACTTGACATAAGCAATAAATAAAGCAATAAATAAAATATGCCTCCTACCTCAAGGACGTTTCTCTGTGTAAGTTGCAGCCCAGTATACAAACTCCTTCCAAACCAGGTGGTGTTACACATCGACCACACTTCCTATTCTAATCAGGGACACCTTCGTAAGAAGATGACTATGAACAATGCTCTTTAAACCATGATGGAAGCAGATATGGATAAGGGTTCTAGTAAGAATATGAGATAGTAAAAATAGAGCACTGCTTTAGCTGGAAAATGGGAAAAAAAATTTCGTTCGCCCTTTTTGGTGAAAAATGTTTTTACCTAAAGCATTGGAAACTCCAGTGACTCAGCTCTTGGATCAAATGCCCACCTAAGTCTTTCCATCACCTTCAGCAGATGTCAAATGGCAAATTCACATGAATGAATGGGTACATTTAGGTCTCTGTAGTGCACTGCTTTGCATGGACAAAATCCCATTATGCCTCCTCCAGGCCTCGATTAGGAGGCAGATTTTGCCATTTTTTGCCAACTTACCCTAGACCTACACTGTTGTCACTGGTGTAAGAAGTTGAGCGTAGATTTCAACCAAGCAGAACAGCACCGGGACCCACAGCTTTTAACTTCCCTCTATTCTAAAACCATGATGGCTCTCTATGCAAAGAGTTACCTGTGACTCAACAGCAGCAGCAGCTCCATCACAGCTAAATGGTGAAGGACATTAATTGTGAGGCCCAGCCTGTCCCTGGCTTGGCCTTGGACTCAGTTTCCTGTTAATCATAGAATTATAGAATGGTTTGAGTTGGAAGGGACCTTAAAGATCATCTAGTTCCAACCCCTCTGCCACAGGCAGGGACTCTAGACCAGATTGCTCAAAGCCCCATCCGACCTGGCTTTGAAATACCTGGAGAGTTATAAAATTCTCTTTTCCATTGCCAGATGGGTTTTGAGTTGAGTTTTGCCATGAGTTTGCCTATGAGTTAGTTTAGTGGCTCACTGCCATCAATTGCTGGGGAAGCTTGCATTGTATTTGTCTTGTATGCTAAATATAAACAGAGCTATCTGTCAGTATTTTCTTGGATTCATTGAAATATTAAAACAAATGCTCGTGTCTGTGTTGCAGGGCAAGGTCTTCTTTATTTTGCTGGGGCAATAGCTACATTGAAACGAACTGTATTTTGTTTTCTTTCAGACAGGTGTGATGGCACACCTGTGGAGCTCAGGCTTGAATAGCAACTCGTAACCTTTTGTGGGTAAGGTGGGGGGCAAATCCTGCTTAACAAGGATGTCAAACTGATCTTTGTTCCCTTCCCCCAACCAAGTATCTGTGGCAACAAACTGGAGACGGGTAAACAATCGGCTTCTGCTACCACAAGTTTTCCATTTACAGTTCACCAGGAGCTCTTATTATATGAAAGGAAAGGGTGGATGTGGTGTCAACACAAGGTAATAGTAATATTATTTGAACAGGTGTGTGGGGTGTTGCTAAAGTGAGAGAACAGGCGAGCTGTAGGGAGCAGTTAGTACAGGGCTGTGCATGTAATAACCAGAGCTCACCCGCGTGTATTATCATAACAATCATGTGTGGTGATGGGTTTCACAATAAGCTGGTCTGATTTACCCGATGCATTAAACTAGTTTTGTTGTTTCTCACTTCCTAACTCCCTGCTGGAAAAGAGCCTGAAAAAATATGCATGTTAAAAATTTGGTGAGCCGACCCATTGTGCATGCAGCTACAGATAGATAACCCACCAGGTCACAATTATCCCCCAGACTCTGCTTCTCTACAGACAACTTTGCTGCTGATTTACGTCGGTGGAAGAGAGAAAGCAGATTAAGCATCTCAGGACTGCATTACAAAGGGATGGCAGGTTTGCGGCAAGCGTTAAGGCACCGTGGAATTGGGAGAGTCAAGTACCTCAGCAGTTTTGTCTATACATCTATTCTCTGTAATGCAGTTAATTTTAATAATGTATTTCCAGTCTGTGATGTGTGTTAAATTGATATGTATCTGTGATTCGAATGTATATTCATCTCTGTGTGTATAGAGTTAGATTAATATCCTTTCAGCAAGAAAACTGTGTACCACAATAGGGAATGGAAACAGTAAAAATAATCTTTTAGATTCTGCTTTTAAGGAGACGACTGGAATCACATTAGAAAGGATTAATGCGGTAGGTACATACCTTGCTGAAATTTGCATGCTTCCGTTGTGGGCAAGTGGGAAACAAAGGGAAAAATCATACCCTGGTATGCTCTCCAAGTAGAGCTGTATGCTATGATTCACTGAAGACAGCCATGGAGGTTACAAAACAGAAATTAAGAGATGATATAAATTACGTGAGGGTGTTCTAGATGATTAGACAACTCGTTGGTCCATTTACAGTGCTGTTCGTACCTTTATATCAAATCTGATGAAAGAGGGGCAAATTGTAAGCAAGGAAATTTTTCACTCTCTTCTCTCCTTAAGCCACACTTTGTTTAGAGGTATCTTAATGCATATTCTGAGCATTTTAATAAGAAACTATTGCATGCCACTGGTTTGTGCAAACAGTAGTTGTATTATTACAGGGGATGAATTAATCTTCCAGGCGTCCATTTGTGTTACTCAGATCAGGCAGGGTTTATTTGCAAAGGGCTGACCCTGCTTCCTGGCAGGTTTGCCGGGAGGTGCCGTGCCAGATTCCCTCCAGTGGATGCAAGAGGGTTCAGCTGGCACATCCCAGGGACCTCGGGGACAGTCACATGGCAGGGGCTGCTGCCTGAGGGAACGCAGGGCCAGTGGCTGTGAGGGCAGCAGCACCAAGTCCTGGGTCCGACAGGCTCCTTCAGGGATTCTTCAGTGGGTACTGAAGGCTGGTAGGAAGCAAGTATTCTCAAGCTTGGGTCTGCATCCTTCTGGTAATGCAGATTTAGCCCAAGGTCACACAGGAAACCTTTATTTCAAGCAGCTTGCTCCGTCTTAAGGAGAATTGCTACACCATTTCCCTTTGTACACATTTCATTAAGTAAATGCTTAATAGCAGGGTGGCTGTCATCTTAGGGCAAATATTTTAGAAATCCCTTGTTAGTCACATCAGGTGTGCTTCTTCAATATTGCAACATCTGTTATTTGTTAGATGCAAACAGAGAATGAAAATGTGTAGTTGCCTTGTCCTGGGCTCTTCAAGTAATTCAGGCAACCTGGCTGAATGTGCCAGAGACAGTGCTGACAGTAGTTATTTCAGGAGGGTAAAATTGCACCAAAAGTTGAGTATGGGGTAAACTAAAAAGTGCTGTATTGTGCTTGGGTGCCCTCTAGTTCTTTTACAATCCAGTGTGTATTTTAAATATACCTTGATCCTTGGAATTTCCTTGTAGAAGTCAATGCTGTGCTGCTGTTCCAGCAGAGCAAACACTGGATGGACTCTTCACAAACAGTGGGTAAGTCGCAGTCAGCTGAAAGGAGCATACTCGTGGTCACAAGGGTCCAGGTTTCTGGATTAAAACAAGCATTTTGATCTTTCTTTGCAGGCATGATTATTTCACACTGGAAGACACATATTTCAAGGTTACATCACAAAAGTCTGATTCTTTGCTTTGGAGTAGTTTTGCTGGTTTTTAAGCAAATACTGAAGTAATCAAAAATAACAGCCTGGTAAGCGTTTCAGGCATAGTTTGAAGAATTTAATTGAATAGGGACTTTAATGAGAGGGCAGTGGATCCTTAATTACCTCAGGCACAGTTTAGCACTTCGTTCACGTGTGTTATTTATCTGGGGTGCATCAGTCTGTTATTAGTTGGTTATTGCAGTGCAAAAGTTGGTGGCAAAGTCATTGTGGTGTGCTGCAGAAACAGCATTACAGCTGCACAACAGCTGATGCAAGAATTCCTTAAACATAGATGGAATATATTCATTACCATCATCAATCAATTAAGAGCTTGTTTGGGTTTTGGTTTGGTTATACAATATATATATATATGTATATTTAATATATATATTATATATATATATATATAAACTCCTAAGAGCACTGCATGTTTTCCATTAAATTTAATTTTTCAGGATGTTCGTGTGTTTTGTGACTGACGATTTTCACTTGCTGACATTCTTTTACACACTTGGGAGTCGTCCCCTTCCTTTGGATCAGCCTAAGGAAAATGCTGCCCTCTCTTGAATTTGAGGACGCAGTGCACCTCCTGGCAGAGGCTGCCCGGGGAGCGGGAGGCAGCGCATTTCTAAAAGACGGTAGTGACTTCTGCAGGGCTTATGAGTGTCGAGAAAGGCAGCACTGTATTTTAGACTAGTAAATAGGGTTAAGAGAGTTGTTCCGAAGAATGAAAATTCTCTAAACTCTAAATTCTCTCTCTTCTGAAAAAAACTGGAAAACAAGCAAAGATACCTTATTCCATTATGGAAATACCTTAGCCAGGAAAATGTCATTGTCTCCTGTGCCTGCATAGAGACGAGGCCAAGTCCTGAAATTCTTTGGACTACTTTAAACGAGTCTTCACTCAAATTTAAGTTATTTCTTTGACTGCTTGAGTTGTGAGTTTTGCTGAATGCCCATCTAGATCTTGCAGTAAAACTTTTTCTGATAGGCCTTCTCTGAAGGAGGGAGGATGTGACTGGCTACCACTGGTCCTCTGCACCAGAAAAGAAACACTTGGGGTCACTCTAGTGTATGACAACCCCCAAAGCTTTCCCACTGGTGTGGGATCACAGACGTGTGGCTTGTAGAAACCAACGTCACTGCGTTGAACAGCTTAGTCAGGAGATGTGCCTGCAGCTGGAGGGAGGAGGATGTTTCTCCAGCTGTTTCTCCTCCTTTCTGACAAGCATGGATAGGGCATACTTTTCATGTATCTTCCTTCAAGGAGAGAATATAAAGGAGACCTTGTGGGAAAAGCTATTCTGGAGTAGCTTCTGCCTCCATTTCTTCAATAGGGGCATTAAAACAAACAAAAAAATGCTCCCCCCTTCTCCCATAGACACCCCTGGCTGTAGAAAGACGTGTACTTTTCTGCTGGAGGCAAGGGGTGAAAAGGACCATTATGTGATGTGTAGGAGGGACTGCCTAGAAAGCAGTCCTACAGCAAGCTAGCATCCCTAGGAGAAGACATGCAGGTTTTAGTCTGTATTAACCCAGAAGATGCCAGTGCACATGTGAGAACCAAGTTTCCTGGATATCAGATACTGCGTGAGAGGAAGGTGAAGCAGGGCATGCATTGTGGAAGAAAAGGAGAAAAACAAATACGCACATCTAAACCTATGGTCTTTTTCCTTACTGCTATTATTTAAAAGGTTTTTCTGAACATACTCCTCCCCACACAGCCCTCTTACAGTTCTCAGAAGCTAAAAGACAGGTAGGCAGGAAGGAACAACATGCAGGGAAAATGACTGGCTAACAATAGCTGTGAATATTGTTAGTTACATGATTTGTGCAAAAGGACATACTTCTTAATGTTTATCTCACTTTTCTGCACCTACAGTTTTGGGATTTTTTTTACACAAATGTGAGGTTGATTAATCCCAAATGCAATATGAAAAAGGACAAACAGAAGGAGATTGGGCATGTATATGTCACTTGCACTGTATAGTACCTCATCTATATTAAATATGAGACGAAGTAATAAAAATAAACAATACAGTATTGTGTCAGTTGCAACTCAGGCAGTAACAAAATATTGCCACATTTTTTCTTCCAAAGCTGGCTGTGTGGTGGCTGGAAAGAACCCTAAAGCATATAAAGCTCTTATCTTCATACATTTCCCTAAAGAATAATAGATCAGTCGTTGCTCTGATGCTGTTTTAATAATGTACAATTTACAATTCATTTGGTTACCAAGCACTCACAGTATAATTAATTTCACAGACCCTTTCTACACACTGGCATGGTTTATGACAGTACAGAGGGGAGATGGGGAAACTGTGTTACCCCTGCTGTCACAGGAGAGTGCCTGGATGATGTGTCACCTGGCTGGTCTCACAGCAGTCCTGCCATTGTAGGGGTGATAGGGCTTCATTTCCCCTTTCCTTCTGCCCCAGCTCCCACCTGCCTTTCCCATATCTGTACATGGCCATTTCCATGGAGGATGTTGCCCTGGGGATGAGCCTGGCTCATCCTGCAGCTCCCCAGTAGCATTGAGCCAGATCTGCCCCATCCCTTTGAGTCACAGCAGGCCCTGAGATCTGCTGCAAGCGCTGGAGCAAAAGCTAAGGTGAGCTAAGGGGAAGACTCAAGGACAAAAGGCAGGTGACAAGTCTTCAGTGCCTCTTAGCAGTGCTTCCCTTCGCCCTTGCAGCTGGGGACAGGAGAGTCTGGCAGAATACAGGTATTGCTTTGGTCAGGAGTGACTGCCCATCTGAACTGTTAGTGCATGAGCCCAAGGCTAATATCATTTCACAGAATCAAGACATGAAAAACAGAGGGAAAGGCTTCAGAAGTGGGCAGAATGCATATTGTTGGGGGGGTTATTTCCACAGTCCTGTTATTTTTCCCTTTATGGGGAATCTGTACAGTTGCCTGAGAGACTTAAATAATGGGCTCTCTCTGCAATGAATGGAGCTGCTGTTCTATGATGTCTTGCACATCAAAGCAATTTTTTTGAATCTGCATTTACCTCTTTGATAAAGACAACACTGGGAGGAATTCAGCAACTACAGAGAACCTGCGGGTCTGCACATCCACCCGGAGCTTGCTTTGACAGCGGTGTATGAATTGCTATTGAAGTGATGGTTTTGTTTCCATTATCAAATAAACAGGAGTTTCCTTCTCTGAATTTCCCAAACATTATTTTCCTTTTTGAAGTTCTTGGTTCCTATACATGCACAGCGTTTTTATACACATACACGGATACTCACATATATGTATACATATACATACACACACACATATATAGTTCTGTTATGCATATATATGCCTGAGGGTAGAGGTCACAGTTTGTGAAGGTTGAGCACACAATCCTGGATGTAAACACACAAGTCCTCACACTGAAGTGCAGCTTAAAGCTAGGCTTACTAACTTTCTAGAACTATAGTTGCAGTTTCTCTCTTTTTCTTAGATGTTCAAAAGCTGGTTTCTTCCAGGGACTGAAGAACATTGTAAGCCACAGCCCTAAATGTTTGATTAACCCCTATGGGACCTGTGTGATTTTCACAGGACATTAACTGTAAGAGGTACATCTTCTCTTGTGCTGTGTCTGCAGCTGGATATTCAATCCTAATGATTTTGTTTCCTAATCTCTTACTTGAACAAAAATATGGTGAGGCAGATGCCATGAGATACATATAGATCCATGTAGGATTTGGCAGCCAATTTCAACATATTGATGACCTTATTTTTTTGATGATTCTTATTGTTTTACAGACACCAAAATTTGATTCTTCTGTGAATCAGAGCATATCTATAAACTAAGTGAAACCCAAGAATTTTATTAAGGACATCATGTACAGATGTATAAAACACCAACAAATATTGGTTTTATTATTATCATCATCATCATCAATTATTGTCATTCACAATACAAGCACAATTTAAAGCTTGTGTGGTTCATGTATCACAAGGTTCACTTCAAAACAGGGCTCAAAATCCCTCCCCTGCAGTCAGGTTTACAGAGGATTTAAAGTAATGCTCGTGTGCCATGAGAAGGCTGATGGAGTCCTGTCTTCCCAGAGGGAGTGTCGGACTCTTTTCTGCCTGAGAGAAAGCACCCAGGAAAACCTGATGTAATCCTAAGATGTGAGAAGTAGCAAACCTGAAAAACTTTGGTTTTAACCTTTGAATATCAAAGAGTTAATATCTAGCCTTCAACCCAGGTGAATTTTTTCAAGCCTGTGATTCTGGAGTAGATGAATGTCTGTGTAATTATCTATTATCTGCTTTTTTACCTGTTTCATTTCTATCCCATACAATATTCCTCTTAGCATAATTTCTTTTTTTCAGTTCAAAAATATTCTGTTTTGGCTTAATGTTGCTCAAGAAATGAACACAACCATGTTCATAAAATTTCTGCAAGCACCAACATGGTTGCAAGACAAAACTCTCTACTTTGAATTTCCAGGTCTGTATCTATCAAAGAGAAAAAAAAAAAGAAAGAAAAGCATAGCATTGCTAGGAAGTACTACTTGCTTTATTTCAGCATTTTTTTAATACTAAAATCAAAGAAAAATTTCTCAGACATGAAAGTAAAATTGACAGTGTTTAAATCCACAATGGCTTAACAGCATTTCAGAATTTAAAGCATTTATGAGAAATACACAGAAAGACATTTTAAAGTTAGATCACCTATTTCCTTTGAAAAAAGAAAAAAATCTGGTAATCAAATCTGACCAACAGCTAAACCAATTCTCTTTCTTTTATGACCACTTGGGGAAGAAGGAGCCTTTTCTTTTTTCTTAGCCCATGTTAAATATGAGTTGGAACCAAGACGGCCTTTGCAGTGGAAAGGAAAGCCAGGGTCCAGGCTGGTGTCTGCATCACTGGTCTCATAGCTAGTTCTGCTATACACCTTCCCTCCAATTCTCTCTTTCTGAACCCACAGGGTCCGCCAACAGTAGAAGGTTAGATGCACTTTGATGAGGAGGACAGCTGGCACAGGATGGCCCCCATCCATTCTCCTAATCCCCCTGCTGGGAATGGTCTCTGGGAAGTGTTAGCTGTTAGCTGTGTCCAGGGATGGCTGGGGAAGAGTCATGCTTGACCCAAGTCAACACCATGCCAAGGACTGCTGTAACAATTTAACAATCCGGAAAATTGAGCTCCAGCACCTGGGGACATTCCCTGGCACTGTTCCTTGACTATCTGCACGTGGCCAAACAGAGCAAACCGATTGATAAAACACCAATACGATGGTGCAGGGTTGAAATGCATGACAGCAGCATTCCACATGCTGGCCCAAACATTATGCTGAAGTTTTGCAAATCAACTAATAAGCGTAGCAATTGCTTTTAAAAAAGAGTCTAAAATTTGCCAAAAAGGGAGTCAAATCCTCAAGCTCAAGGCAAGTCAAGATAACACTTAAGTGGCTTATTCATGAAAAGCTACCACTTGACTTTCCACAACAAACTTGCCAACGTAAAGCTTCATGGAAGGAATGCAAAACAGCCAGGCGAAGCTCAAAGAAGAAAAATATTTTCAGTCAAGGACAAAATAATCATATCATCTCGAGCTGTGACACGCCAGCTTACTTAGCTTTGATTTTACCAGCATAACTACCTGGCGCTTTGTGTGATCAAGGTGCCCACAGCTGTAATCTAATGTGATCTGGAGCTTATTCACTGATCACAGCTGTGTAATTTCAGGTAACATGCTTCCCTTGTTTAGTTTTGTTTAACATTGTTAAATATATAGTCAGACCATCTGCACAGTATTTTTTTAAATTGGAAATTACAACCATAACTTCCTTTTTATATATCAATAAACTAAATAGCAAAATTTCAAAGGGATCCTTCTCTACCAAACAGTGAAGCAGAATGTTTGTCCCACGCCACACCATTGCCTAATTGCACACTAATTGGACAAACGTGATTAAATATTTCAAGATCTTTACTAATTGCCTCTATTTTAGCTTTAAAATTTGCTTGCCACCAACAAATTTAATGACACTGGTGTCTAGTCATCAGCAAAAAGCCCAAGAGTTGCTCTTTAAAATGTACCTAGTCAGAATATTTACTGATTGTGCATTGTTGTTTCCAATGTAGCTTAATTAGAAATCCAATCAGTTCTCCAAGTCTAATTATACTTGATTTGTAGATTCAGACTATGATACATAATGAAGCTAAGCAGCTAACAGTAAACGTGCTTGAAATGTAACAATAAGAGAAATATTTTTAATGCATGCCTTGTTATCATTTTAGAAACTCCGAGTAATATATGAGATCAAACACAAAGGGAAATACAGAGATTTATGACTCAATAGATTTTAAAAAAGCCCATGTTTTATCCTGCAGCAATATAACTTGCGTATGTTTAGTGTTTAAAAATATTTCCTTTGTTTGTTTACTTATTTGTTTGAACAAGATAGCAACATATATTTTGTGGATACATTGATGTCTGTACTTGGTTGCATTTATCTTGCATGCCGTTATTTTTGCCCTATATTTTAAATGGCATTATGCATCAGAAACTGGGAGCTGGGTTAGAGATGGTTACTAAGGCAGCGGTTCCCTTTAGCTGAGTCCCTACATCTTCAATGCACCCTTAATTTACTCCTCTCTCTGAGAAATATCCTTTAGGGGCCAAGGGCCAGATGTTTCTTTTTATTCCATGCTGTGCAGGGAAACACATCTGCTCCGCTATTATTTTTTACCTCAGTCCCACAGTCTGAACATTGCAGCTGCAGCCTTACACCCGTATTGTAGAATCGAATTAATAGCCTGTCACTTTTGGTATTGCCTACAGTGTCTTTTTATTCGTAGTTTTGTGTAGTAGCAAACATTTTGATCATGCTTAAGTAACGAGAAGCCTATTTTCTGAAGAACAGGAAAACTTTGAGGAAGAAGAGAAGAAGGAAGGAAGTTCATCAGCAAGCCACGCCAAGACCCCTGGTTGCTTCCTTGTGTTTCCAAGAGAGGAATCCACAAGCAGCCATGCTTTTCTGTTTAGAAAACTATAGAGTTACCCACAGACTTTTTAGAAATCAACCTATTTCATTGTTTTCCCTATCTTGGAGGCTTTTGACATCATCTTCTTCAGATTTTTTGGGAACCACTTGTTGCTCCTAAAGGGTTCACTGAAGGATACCCTTTTTTTGCTAGAAATTTTTAGGGGTGAACAGAGTAGAAGCAGTTAAAAACCACCTAGGTTATCTCATATGGGAAAAAACACCTTCAAACCTCTGACAGAAAGCATTATGATCCCAGAGTCCAGATGAGGAGAGGAAAAGTAAGGTAAGTAGCAACTACCTTCAAGCAGCATTGCAAGACAGGCTGCAATAGAAGGAAATTGAGGCTCACTGACCCTTTCCCTTTTAGAGGAGACTCCAAGGAGCTGTATGTAGCTCATAATTTTCTGTCCTTATCTTTTTTATTCTAAATCTCTTAAATCAAAACCCAGTCTTTTTCTGTACAGGAAAAGCATAACCAACTGGCAAGTCTTTGTGTGGGGCCTACAGGAGACAAATGTTGAAAGCTCACCCCACTAATTGCTGCAGTTCTGAAAGAAGTTAATAAATAAAGCAGTTCATGAATAAAAGCTATTTCCCAAGTTGTGGGAAGAATATGAAGGATGGAAAGAGGGAGGAGGAAAAGGCAACAGGGCAAAAATAAGGAAGTAAACAACAAGATTAATGTTAACTTCTGCTCAGTAAGAAATGCAGTGCATAAAGTAAGCAGGCACTGGGAGGAAAAGTTAAAAAAAGCTCCTGGTGAAGTGGTATGGCTTAGTGTTGCTGCCATGTGGTATCATGGTTGTAAAAGTTCAGGGTGCCACCCCAATGGGGTAAGACACCATGGGGCTAATCCTGGCATGCTGGGAGCTCAGTCAGCTGCAGAGCCCCGAGCTGGCTGGAAGAACAGCCCAGCTTCCCTCAGCAAAGTCCCAGGCCTGATCCCAGCAGCTGAACTGCCTGGCCACGCTACGCTGATGGTCTGCTACTGGTTTTCGGGGTCTCTGTTGGGAAATACATTGAATGGCTTTGCCTGGTGGCAGTGTGACCTGTTGGATGCAGCATAAAATGAGTTGGCAGGTGGTGTCAACTTTCACACTGGCTTCCTTCCCGACCTCCCTGGCACCAGGGCACGGCCTCAGCACTTTCTGTCTGAAAGCCAATACTCACCAGCTTCCCAGAGCACTTGAGCTCTGTAGATGAAGAGCACTGAACAGCAGCTGACTATTATTTTCAGGCTTCCAGCATGGTATTTTGCACCATATACAATGAGATAAATTCCAATTTATTTTTTTCTAAGTAACCATCAAAAGTGTTCTTTAAAGAACAAAAACTGTAAAATGGAGATGTTATTAAAAACTTGACCCTGCTTAAACAAGAATGTTTGAAATATTTTTCTGTGTTGTTCTACTTAATTTATTGAGTCCAAGGGTTGGGTTCTCCCTCCCCTCTCTTCTCTGCCCTTAAAATCAACATCAGCAAGGACAAAATTTTTAAAAAACAGCAGAATAAAATATTTCAGTCACATCCTCCATACTAACCAGTGTTCAATATTTTATCTTTCTTTACTTTTTTTTCATCCGTGTGCAATCAGCCTTGAAAATTTCCTTTGCCTTCAATTCTTTTACCTTTGATGGTATTCAGATTGCAGCCTGTGCCTTGGCCCCTCATGCCAAACAGTCTTCTATTTATATTATTAAAATGCAGCACTTGCTTTTTCATTTTACTCTGTTTACAGGGTATTGCTTTTATTGATTAATGTCTCAGACTCAAGTAAAATGCTAATCAGGCAGGGAAAAAATTGTAAAAAACTCAATATGCTGATCTGTGATGCTTGGCGTTGGAAGTAACTCACTAACTTAGCTCTGAATTAAGCTTCAAATTGGAAGCAATTCCACCCCACTAATGCAGTGCCTGAAAACCTGGACCTCTTGGGCCGAGAGTACAATATGCTCCTATTCTATGCTTGCATCTTGAGGCACATGAGACCCAGAGGAAAAAAGTATAGAAAAATTGCATATTTGCATTTATTTGCCTAAATCTATAATTTTCAAACTCATTTATATTTATCTATTTTCTGTCAAAATCGTGGCTGCCACATACTCCCTGCTTAGGACGAATCTAACATGACAGTGTGTGTTCTGGCAGCTGTGACAGTAAATTGCAAGCAGGCTTGGAGAAAAAAAGTCAAACCTAGAGATACAGCAGATCACTCTCTGCTCGTGCAACACCAGCAGATGACCAGACTCTGCCATGTTGCTTGTGCAATGCCAGCTGCTGAGCAGAGAAGCAGTACAACAGGTTCTGGGTATCTCAGCATCCAGGAGCGAGACTGCATTTTGTTGCATTGAAGAGGAGGCAAGGCGTCCTTTACTGCCCCTGGGAGAGCAGGCTTTTAATTACCATTATTGTGAGGAGCTCTTCCACATCCTGGAATTCCACCTGTAATACTACTTCCAGTACTGGGGTCCTCAACACAAGAAAAACATAGACCTGCGGGAACAAGTCCAAGGAGGGCCACCAGGATGATCTGAGGGCTGGAGCACCTCTTCCATGAAGACAGGCTGACAGAGTTGTGGCCGTTCAGCCTGGAAAAGAGAAAGTTTCAGGGAGACCTTATAGAAGTCTGCCAGTACCTAAAGGGGCACACAGGAAGGTTGGGGAGGGACTTTTCTCAAGGGCATGTAGCGATAGGACAAAGGGGGACGGCTTTAAGCTAAAAGAGAGTAGGATATTAGGAAGAAATTCTAATTCTAATTCTGTGAGGGTGATGAGACACGGAAATGTGTTTCCCAGAGAAGCTGTGGGTCAGTCCCAGGCCAGGCTGAATAGGGCTCTGAGCAACCTGATCTAGTGGAAGGTGTCCCTCTTTATGGCAAGGGTATTGGAACTGGATGATCTTTAAGGTCTGTTCTAACCCAAACCATTCTGTGATTCTGTGATCCCCTTCGCCCCTTTCTAAACAGCAACACCAACAGCAATACTATCTTGGAGAGCCAAGCAAATCCCAGGAAAAGAGAGAATAAATGTGAGGAAAAGTGCCCCTTGCCCAGCACCACAGGGAAGCGGCAAGGGCCACAGCCTCCACCTCACAAAGATGTGTTACTGTACTCACCTGTATTTTCCTCACATGCAGCCCACAAGAAGCTGGTAATACTGTCAGTGGGCAAAGAGTTGATGTGTCAGTCTCTGCTGGTTCAGGACCCGTGTGATTGAGGCCCCAATTACAGTAAGCTCTCAAATGTATTTTAAATCCTGTATTCACCTCAGCATGTGCTTACACCAGGTGCTAAACCAGGAACAAATGCTCAAATTATATTTACTTCAGCAGGATATAAGCAAGAGCTTCAACTCAAATGTGGGTGTACATCCTAACTTAAACACTGATGCTTTCCTGAAGCAGGATGTAAACACTGACCCACATAAACAGTATAAAACATTTAATCATCAAAAATCCTTCTTGATGGTGCAGTGTGATTGCAAGCAGTTTTTCTCTGCTTGAAGTTTTTGTCTGTAATCTACATGTCCTGTAGAAACAAAGCGAAGTTGACTTTAGAAAATGTTCAGAGACTGGAAGAGGTTAATTGCTGCTTTTGTTTTTCTCCAAACCAGAAAGCTTTCTTTTTTAAAAAAGCTATTTTATACTTTTCCCATTATACTCTCTTTTCCCCCCCTTTTTCTCTTATTAATAAGGTCTGGCCCTCTTTAACGTGCAACAAGAGCCTAATGAGGCATGCAGGCTTCTGTAATTTCTTCACTGTTGAAAATGCCTGACACTAATCTATGCCATTTATACTAATAAGAGGTGCATCAGCTGATATTTGGTTCAATGGAAACATTTTAAATATACTTTATCGAATGAAGGTAGCCGTTTCTCACAGAGTTTATGCTGCTGTTGAAATTGGTGTCCTAAAAGTACCACAGAGCAGTGTGTGTGGCACAGTACACAGAGTACATGGTACTGCACAGTACAGACAGTGGGAAAAAACCCTGATGTTCAGCAATATATTAGCTTTATATTTCACGTAACCCTGTCAAAGAGATACTGCAGGAAAATCGTATCCTCCAGGTTTTTTCTGCACTCTATTTTTGCGGTTTACAATAACAGTGAAGAACTGACCTAAAATATGATGTCACGTTTTATACTAAGTGGACATTAATTAATGCTAAATTGCAGGAGAACTCATCAGGAGTTTATGCTTTACATATGTAGGCATAACACAACAATTCAGCATGATTAATGATGTTCCAGTGAACAGCCAGGATTTACATGTGGAAAAATGGGGGGAAGGGGAGACGCATTCCTTAGAATGAGTTTTTCCCCTGTTCTTAATTGTGAGCTTCGCATGTGGATTTCTCCACTGTCTCATCAATAGCACTTAACTCTGACAGAGCTCCACTAATTCCAGCTGCAGAAGTGCTGGTGTAGCTACAACAGACGAAGGATGTGAGGCAAGGATCTTTGGGAGGGGCAGTATCTCTTATTAGAGAAGCAGATGCAGCTGGAAAAAGTGGACAAGTTTTGGGCACACAGTATTTTTCTCAGTTTTGAATCAAAGGCTGCAAATGGCTTTCCATGTCACGCCAGAAGAAAGGCTCTGTGCCTGAAACTTTTTCCAGTTAAATTGGTCATTCTAATAAAACACAGTCTCTTTCCTTTCAAATCTCTCTTTATACACGTACTTTAGAAGGGCGGAAAGTATTATCATCTCTGCTTCAAAGATGCTGAAACAGAGAAACTGGGATGAACTGGACTGAAATCCAGATGTGATGATTGCCCAGGTGAGAGAAGTCCATGTTCCTCCCTCTGCCTGCTCTGCTTCCTGCTATGTGAAGGCAAAAATATCCAGGAGACAGGACTGCAATGATTCACATTTCTGAAGATGTGCCCCAGACACATAGTTACCCTGTGGTTTTGGAAATATAAATTCATACCTCCAATTTAATAGGAAATACCAGTATGCACTGTGGAATCCTACGTAAGTGTCCTCCTATCTGCCAAGTGGTGGAAATAGAGCTGATAACTCCCCATAGGCTTCACACTCACTTTTTTTGTGAAAGAAGGAGTAAAGGAAGGGAATAGCAGGCCTGGGAGAATGGATATGGCACAAAGATCCCAGCTCCAGCAGCACTTGGATCAGGTAGTCCAGCTGTGAGGGCTGCCCTAAGGTCATCTTCAGCTAGATTTAGAAACTAGGGGGGAGATCTTTCATCTGAGCAGGATGTGACCTGTTACTGATACTGGTGTCAAGATGTCCGTCCTGTTTTAGCAAGCCTTGTCTAGAGGTCACCTCTCCCAGGCACACTGCTGTCCTCTAAGTCTCTTTGCCTGTGTCTGTCAAGAGAGGTGTGAAGGGGCATCCCAACACCAGTGTCAAGGACGTATCACAAGGCACATCTCCTGAGATGAGTGGCAAAGGAGGGCTTTGAAGCTTGTTGATTGGGAGGTTTGGAGGCTTGGTGTTGTCCCTCATAACTGTGAGAAAACCAAAAAACCCCTATTATTTTGCTGAATAAGGCCTCTGGCATCTGCAGGCCATGTTTCCCTTCCAACAGCACCTGCAGTTTTACTGGAAGCTGTGTGAAGCTGTTTAGTGGCTGGCTGCAGGATCTCCTGCTTCAATGTCTTTCTGATGAAGCAGCGTCACTTGAAGCACAAATGTAAATGTCCTTCCACCTCAGGCAGAAGCTCTGTGGATGTTCTCAATTTCTACTTATGGGACAAGTCAGGTCTTGTACATCCTTCCTTCAAAGTGATCCTGGGAAGTGAATTTGAAGAACCTGTTATGCAGTGGGGAATAAAAGGCCTGTCTTTATCAAATGTTGTCATGGGGTGTGTTTACAAAACTAAACATACTCATATTTGTCATTTATGGAAAAGTGTTAATAAGAGAACTTTTTTCTGCTTCTTTGTTGTCCTGTCACTGTGCCCTATTGTGCCCATTTTCTCTCTAAGGTAGCCATCATAACCGTGGCAATCATCTTCCTCTGGAAAACTCTAGGTGCACTTTTTAATTTATAATCAAACATGTGAATTAATTACTTTAGTTATATATTTTTGCCCTTCTCTGAGTCTGGGGGAAGGGTGGCTGTGCTCAGGGGAATCCAAAACCATGGTTATATTATAATGCCTGCATTTTTGTTTCTGTTTGCCCTTTGTACTTTACACCTTGAGCACAGATTTTCACAGGAAATCCCCTGCCTCACATGCTTTTAGTCCTCTGCCATATCTATGTGACAGGGTTCCCCCGGTGCCCGGGCCACCAGTGAGGCAGGAGCCACATGAAAGGGCTGGGCACCCCTTGTCCAGCAGTGCTGCCTCACGTGGCCAGCTCGGAGCAGCTGGCCCGTGGGTCCCCCACATCACACAAAAGGATGACAGCACATGCAGGCGAGCAGCCTGGCTGGCAGGAAACTCAGCTCCCTGCTTGCCACAGTGCTCCAAGCTGCTGGTGTTTTCCACTCAGTGCATCCCTTTAATATTCAGGGTAGGTCATAGCAATCTGTGTTGTAATGACCCCTCTCCTATCACTGGGCTTCTCTGACATTTCGGTAGCAATCCTGCTATTTCACTGGCACTGAGTAAAGGTTATTCAGCCCCTCTTTCCTTCCCCAGACCCAGAGAAATTCTCTATGATTTATCCTCTCAGCATTTGCAGCACTGGGTGCAGATTGAATTGTGGGCTGTCTGGATCTGTAACTCATCCCCCGGACAATTACTGGACATACACATCCCAGCACCTCTCTCCTCTTAACCTTCACCAGCCTAAGTGTGTTAACTCCCCAAAGATTATCAGCCTGTCTGAAGGTGTGATTGAAATGAGCTCTGCTCCTCTCAAGAAGGCAGTGCCCTAGCCTGCTAAATCACCGGCTCTAATCTTGAGCATTTAAGCAAAAACAAACAAAATAATCCAGGAAACACTAATAGCGCAGTGTCAATACTCACATCATGTGTGTCGACTGCCCTATTAATTATTATCATTACCTGCCTTCATAAATTGAATGCAACTGCAATTCTAGCACTGTGGGAAACCAGCAGTAATTGGGAAAAGGTCTACAGAAGCATCCCTCTGTATTTGCATGTTTTCCCTCTCTCCCTGCATGCTCCTAGAACACAAAATGTACCTGCTAGCCTACTCTACTTTACATGCATGTGTGTAGACACACATATATTTTGTGGGCACGTGTATAGGTTCTTTCCATGTATAGGCTCCAATGTAGTTGAGTACAGCACCTTCTTTCTAAGCAGCTTTTTTGCAAGTGTTGGTACATATTCTTAGCCTGTTGTTGAAATAAGTGCAGCCATACACTCCATGAGGATATGTCTTAAACCCTGTGTCTTGACATTTTCCAACAGATGTTGTCTAATGTGGTTGTAGAAGGTTCACCATGGATGCAGTGAGCCCAATAAATCTTCCTCTTAAATGCAGACACTCCACCATCCCAGCATCATATACCTATAATACATTTTAATTACTTGGCTATTCAAATTATACTAAATTAGATCTGCACGGAGCTGCAGCACGGATTTCTCAATTTACATTTAATCCATGGCAAACAAATAAAAAAAAAATAAAAATTGCAAGCACTTTTTATTGGAACTTGCAGGAGCTACTGAAGTCTGATACCTTTAAAATTATTAAGTGACAAAGATTACTAGCACTAAGGTTCTACTTTGCTTCCCCATTAGCCATTTAGGTGACAGCTGCTGTATTACACATAAAGATGAACCATTCCTTGAGGGATGATAGTGGTTCCACTGTGACACTACTGGCATAAAGCATTATCAGACCATAGCTGTGCTTAGAGCCATCACAGTCTCCTAGGCACCTATCAGTACCCTCATTATCTGCATCACAGAGTGTCTAGAAAGAACACTGCCAGGCTTCACAGCTTTGCAGCTCATTTGAGAAGCGGAAATTAAACATCCCAGGAGAAAAAACAGGCACATTGTAACAGCACCAGTGCTGTACACACATAACATGTTGACTGCTGTTGCACTGACTTCTGTCTCATTAATTTAATAGGCTCCTGGATTGGGGATGGGGAGGTGGAGAGGCAGCCTTTACAAGCAGATTACTGAGCAGGGCTCTCCTCACTGATTGCGAATCCAGATCGGAGAACTTACACTGAGCACCGCCACACTTCAGATGTCCGTCCCGACTTCTGCAGCTGCTATGTGGTGAAATAAACCAGACAGAGGCAGGAAAATGAGTGCATCATTTATGTGATGAATGCTTAGATTATCCTGAGCCCTTGTGTGAAGTAAAGAAAAGCAGCACAGGTGCCTTTTCAGCGGTGACTGTAGCTGTGTGCCCGTGTGAGGGTTAATGTGAGTGTGTTAAAAGGGGAGTGCTGCTGCATTCAGAGAGGGTTGTGATAGCAGGAGCAATCCAGCAGCAGCTCAGTGTGGCTCTGCTCTCCAAAAGGGGCTGGTTTGCTCCCTTTGTCTGAAATACTAAAATTCACTCATGTGGTGATGCCCAGCAAAAGGTACAGCACACACTGGGGTTTCCATAGGATCTGAGCGGAGCACACATCTTCCAGTGGCTAAAGGGTGACTTGCTCCCTGAATCAATACCTTTAAGGAGCTCTCACTAAAGCTGAGGCCACTGAGTGCATGTCAGGGAAGAAAAATGGGCTTCCATTCGATTCCCTTGCCAAATTTTACATCCAATAGCACCTTAAGGAATTTGGAAATGTAAACATTTTCTATTTCATTCTAATGAGTTACTGCAGGTGATCTCATGCACTTCTGTACGTTTAAATTGATAAGAACATTATAGGAGATGTCAGTGTAAGCAGAACTGCTCTTCAAACATATACATTGTGTGAGATGTTCATTTAAGTGGTCTCACTGTCAGCAGGGTGGTTGGGTATGTGTGTGTATCTCTGCCCTCTATTTGTACAGAGGGGTGGCAAAAGAGAAGACATAGAAGATATAGAAGAAACAGAAAGAAGGTGAACTCATTTTTACAATCTCTGCAAAGCAAATTCACCCATCATACAGGAGCTGAATTCCTTAGACCCCATTGTTCTCTCCCCATAGTTTGTTTAGGGGTTACTCAAATGCTTCAGGAGTCATGCTCAGATATGGGACAGGAAAAGGAGCCTACAGTATGTATACATAGAATCATAGAATCATTAAAGTTGTAAAAGACCTTTAAGATCATGCAGATTTTTTTCCGGATCATATGACAAAAAAATGGAGAAGCTGCACTATCTAAAAGCACATACAAACCAGTGACAGTACTAAGAGCAGGTGGGAACCTTGTTTAGAGGGCCCTGTGGATTATACTGTCAAAGGAATTGCACTTGGTGGGTTTATTAAAAAAGAGACGCATGCCCACAGCTGGTATCTTAAATACATCCCCACCACTTGGAAATGTTGTAGGTCCTTGCATCCCCACACTTTTTGGGAATCGCACAGCCAATAAGGGAAATTTCCTTAAGTGTCTCACCTGACATCCAAACAGGTATGCTAAGATTTTTGAAACTGTGGAAATGAACACGAATAAATATCCCAGGAAAAAATTCAGAATTTTCCCTCAAAAACTGATTTGTAGGAAAATTTCTTCAAAGTTGATAGCAATTGCTGACTCTTGCTTACTTGAGGTTTGATCTGGCTTAAAGAGGCAAACATACGTTGTGGGTTATCTTCACAGGTTCTTGGACATGCACTTATTATTATAACCAATGTACTTTCACCTGCTTCTACATTGCTCTTGCATTCAGCTTGTGGGCTAATATTCCCCAGGTATCCTTGGACATGGGCAAGGGTCTTGGGTGTTTGGGACTGGGGTGAGGGCTGGAACAGTGGTTGGAAACACGGCCATTATCTGAACATTAGAAACAAACTTTCAGATGCTCATCATGTTTAAACATCTAAACTCAATGTTTACAGTCTTATTTTTGACCATAACAGGATTTCCTGATAGTGGAAAGGAAAACTTGAGGCAGCAGTAGCAGAGGCTCCCCAGCCCTGCTGGCAGCCCCCAGCCTGGCTTGCAGCCCTGGCACCTGATGCCCTGCCCATCTGCCCCTCCAGCACTGACCACCTGCAGCTCCCTGATGCCAGAGGAGCACAAGTCATGTCACTCAGATACTAAACTATGGTGGCTTCTAAGGCCTCCCCCTTTCAGCTCTACCCTTCTGAAGCCTTTGAATCCCAAACATCAGAGTTAGCCTGAAACCTGCCATCTTCATAGATAATATCTTCATGTCCAGGATACACTCTACTTCACCACCTTTTTATTGTTAGATGAAGAGCAGAAAAATCCTTTTATTCACATCTGGAATCTGGAAAAGCTTGTAAGTCCAGTAATCAATGTTCAACCTGTTGCACCTTTGTGCTTTAGTGTTTAGCAAAGGAATGTGAGCTGGGGAAAGGTACAGGTTTGTGAAATAGCACTCCTTTTCCAGACACAAGGAAGCAACCTTGTTCTAAACTCATAAGCATGGATGTTGGAATTATAATGTGAAATTGCCAATAGATTGTCCTTTTGGCAAGAAACATTTATTTCAGCACATGCAGTATTACCTTACATTCCTATCTTGTTTTATTCTGCTGTGTCTATCCTCCCATCAGATAATTTTGGACAATGCACACCAAGGCAACCATGTGTGTAATATTGTCTAGGAATCTGTGTCCCCATGGTGGACAAAGGTTTCTGGGGCAAGTCTACAGCTAAAGACCTCATTGCACATGTCTCTTCAGCTTCTCGACCATGCTTCTGCTTAGACGCCCAAGTCCCTTAGCCATTTGGTGGGACTGGGATGCAAGGTATTGAGAATCATTAATTCATGCCTGGAACTTTTTTATAGCTTATCCTTGGAAGAACCAATTCATTTAAGGCGGGGGCAGAGACACTTGTTTTCTCTGCAGGCGTTTCAAACTCCGGAGATGTCAGAAGGCTTAAGGATTTTGTAAAGAGGGGATAAAGGTTTACATAAGTCTGACTTATTCTTATATGCCTTTAAGGTTTGCAAGGTGGCTGGCATGTGATTTGAGGTGCACAAGCATCACTGCAGACCAATCCCCATTGATTTAGGTGGTGATACAGAACATTTACATAAGTGTAACTGAAGGATTCTTTATTTTGAAACTGTTCTGAGTCAAACCCTGGTAGAAAACATATAGGGCTTAATATGAATTTATTGCCCCTCCATTAATTTCCAGTGACAGACTCATTCCTTTCTATTCCAGCTTGGTTTTGCTCCCAAGGTACTAAGTTTAAAAAGCCCATCAGTCATGTCTTCTTCACTCTTAGTGCTTTAGACCCCCAAGGAAATGGACCATTATTTTGTCCACATTATCCAAAAAGACCATAGCAGTTCTGATAGAAATTAAAATTGAAAATTATTTAGGCAATCTGTTTATATGGGCTGCATTTTGCTGGCCTAACCAACTAGAATATGACCTGCCTAACCAACTTATTCAGAATACCATCTCAATTTTGCATCATTTGTAATAAAAGCAGAAAATTTGCTTTACCTATTTTTACTTTTGAGTATGTCAGCTGGAGCCCCAGATATTGTTTTTCTTTTCTTTTTTCTCCCCTGGCCTGATGAAATGACTCTTTCTCTGAAAAATGTATGCTGTATGTATGATAATATCTGGTGGGAGAATTAATGGTTTTGCCAGTTTATAGTGAGTATTTTTATTAATGCTGCCTAATTAGCTGATTTTAGAAACACATATCAAACATATGCTTTAAAAAATCACAAAGCAAAACTCACACACAAAAAAACTATATACAAATCTTTCAGGAATGTGAAGAAAATACAAAAAAACAACAAACTTTGCAGTCATCTCTTGTATGCTGGATTCTTCCAGACTCACAGCTGCTAGAATGCCTTCTGCCAGCTGAGTGAAGAGTTTGATGTGATAACAAAGGAGCTTCCCTGAAAAAGCCAAAAATACGTCTGTAGCACAGCAGCTGACCAGCTCAGCAGCATGGGTCACTGCAAGCACAAACTGCCTGCTTCTCTATTCATTCCTCTAGCTCCTGACTAAATGCTGAGTCAAGTTTAAGGGCACAGACCATATTCAGACCATTCATCACCATTGCTGCAACAATTTCTGGCCCTTGGGTTTGCAGGAAAACACAGGCAACACATACTCTGGGTCACACATAGTCCTCTTGAAATTAAACACCAAAATCTGAATGCCTAGAGTCACTGTAGAGGACTCCTGAATGTGGTTCTGAGTCCTGTGAGGGGTCTTTGGTGACCTGGGGCTCAGGGACCTCTCTGTTTGCAGGGACACCATTGCTGGCTGCATTCCGACAAGTGACAGCCACCAAAAGCTGTTTTGTTGATGTCCAAGACCTAAAAACTCACCCTCAGCCCCACTTTCCTCTGCTGTGTCAGCCAGCATTTACGAGAGACAATGGAAAAAGCATCTTGATTGACATCCCCCTCAGGGAAGGAGAGAGGAGAGCTATATCGTACCAGCAGTGAGTCATCCTGCTCAGATTATTTTGCCCTCCTAAAAGGCTAAAGATACTGCAGTGGTGTAAACTCCAGCTGAAAAAAATTTTAGGATGATGATGAGGATGGTTTTAAGCCTTCAACACTGGCCAAATGCATGAATTTTTGAGCAACCAAGAGCAAAGTGATGGGAAGGATGCTCCCCCGAGTGACAGTCCTTACTCTGGATCCCCTCTCTCCCCCCATCACGGTCCCATGCCAGGCACCAAAACATGCAGAGTCAGTGCGGGTTTCTGTACCACACAAAGGAGAGACACACAGAGGCTAAGAGAGATGCAGTGTGGGTTGTAAAAGAAAATAATGCCCCAATAATAGAGAAACACACAGACCCTTGGTACGGTTCACAGGCTGCAGTGCTCTAATATAATTATCCTGATTTATTTCAAGGAAAGGGTCACTTTATGAAGCGACTGTGTCTAAACTTTGTTCAGATAAAAGGCCTTTAACAAAAGGCAGGCTTTGGGAAAACAAGCAAAACTCAGCCTGTGCACTCAGTAAGCACATTTTCTAGTTTTCAGTCAAGAAGTCATTGGCAGTGTCAGTGCTTGAAAACTGCATGGCTCAGACATTTCTAAACCCTTTTAATCCATCACAAAGGGCTCCCTTGATTGTTGCTTTGTTTTTCTGCTGCTGCCCTACAGTATGGCTGCCAGTGTATATTCCTGATAAGCAGTGAGCTATGCAGACGCTGCTAGGTTTCCCTGCCTTGTGTACCACTCAACCTGCCAATGCCTGTGTGAGGGACACAGTCATGTGTCACAAACAACCAAGAGCGGTGACACTCCATCCTCCTCTTGTAGTCCAGGAAACTTAAAAGAATACAAGATTAATTTCCATGGGCAGCATGGTGCCACCCATAAAAGTCCCTATTTCCATGAATGGGAAGTTCTGCTTAAAACCCAAGGACACAATGAAACCCCCACAGTATTAATGCCATTTGAATCCCCTGGGATTCGGAGTTTGGCATTACTAATGCAATTAATTGTGATAAAAGAGAGACAGCACCAGCTCCATGCATCTGAATATATACTTCAACACACGATTCATCCTGAGATATATGGGGAAGCTGTGTCTCTTTCCTCACGTGACTGAAACCTCAGCACAACCTGTCCTACTCAAAAAAGCACCTCAAAAGTCTAAAAGACATATTCAAAACCATGAGGAAAATAAATGGAGCATGTAGCAGGGAGGGTCTCAGCAGGGTGACCATCCAAGTGAAACACTTTGTGGATCCCCTGGCAGAGCTCAGGCCACACCACGTACAAGCACCTCCTGGACCGAGCTACCAGGGGAACAGAGGGGACATGGCAGTTTCCAGCAAACAGAGCAATGGTCTCTCGTATTCACAGCTCTGTTTCACCTCTGCAACCTCTTTTGAATGCAGTGCATTAGGCAGCAGCCCCATGGGGGATTGGAAGAGTCTGGGGCCCTGGAGTAGTCAGAGCTCAGTGCAGTGCCAGGATAATATTAGCAGGCAAAACATCTGAAAAGAGAGACCAACGTGACAGGCACCCCACCAGCAATTCCATGCATTTATCCCAAAAAGGAGTATGATAAGGGAGGGCTACTTCTTCATCCAGGTGCAGACTTTGAGCAAGAGTCTGGGAAACTGAGCTGTTTAACTCAAAGCACACCCTTAACTTGCTGCACCCCGACAGCAAGCAGGTACATATGCTCAGGACGCTCAGGTTGTCGTTTATTGCTGGCTGAAAAATGTTGTGGTTTTATCTGTAGGACCTGCTGAGATTGGCCATGAACTAGTAGTTCCTTTCCCTTTCTCCTCTTCCTTGGAGGAAAGAGATTACCTTTTCACATACGAACAATTTTTCTTCCCCCAAATCGTAGTATATAAAGAGAGAAAAAGCAGAAAGGTGCTCCATATGAACTAGGGTCCTTGCAAATATTCCCTTTGAACTGGGACAGGGCACAGGCAGCCATACTCGTGTCTGAGCTGCAGGACAGAGGACTGATCAGGGAGTACAGCAGGAAAGCAAACAGGGACACACAGAATCAGGAGGAAGAGCAGAAGATGAGGGTACGGGGAGAGAAATGAGGAAATGAATACAATCTGCTGATCTCTGAAGATCCTGGTGAAACATGAATGGGCCCTGGGTTAAGGAACATCTGTGCATGGTGAGGGCTAGATGATACTGGGAATAAACACAGCAAAGGAGATGAGAGTGAACACATGCCTTATGTTCAAAATCCAAATGGAAAGACATTTACATGTCACTATTTTAATACTAGATATTAAATGTCCAAAATTAACAACAAGAAATATACACCCTATCAATTTTTAATAAATACTAATGACCTCTTAAATTGAATTTCTAAGCTGAAAAATATAATCAATATCAAACACTTTTGAGACACACAAAATCCTTACAAATCTGTATTAATGCCACTCATTGCAATACCTGCAATATCAACTTTCACAGACATTGCTTGTTTGTTTGACTCCCCCCCCCCCCCATTTTCATGTGCCTCTCCCCTGCAGCTGCTCCTTCCACAGTGCCGTCCTTCCCAAGCAGCCTAAAGCACCTAACAACAAATACCACAAAGGTACTCAGGTCTACACAGCTCTTCCCTGTGTCACACCTCACCTGCAATGGGGAATAGGAGGGTTAAAGCCCTGATGTGTTTTTTAACAGCCTCGTACAACCTTCTGAATCAGTGCAGAGCAAAACATCATATTTAGGAAGAACAGCTGGTCTTTACCTTTTCATTACTAACCAGCAGCCTCAGCCTTTAGTCCGTCTTTTGTTTTGAAGCAGGAGGATGTATTAGAGAGGATATGAAAACGTTACCAGAATCACTACTAGCAGCACACAGAGAAGCTCAAGTTTGTCAACCCCCAAATCTCTATCTTCTCTCGCCTTTGAATGCTCCTATCTTATTTTTCAGTCTGTCTGCTAAATGCATTTACCCCATTACAACTGCAAGCTCTTTCAGACAGGGGCTGCATCTTCTTCTATTGTACTTCTCTTTCAGACATCCAAGGTGAGGTGAGTGCTTAATTAATATGAAGTCACCATGATATGAAACAGCACACAAAAAATATTTCTTCAAAGAATAGAACGCTCTGCAGAATAAATCCACTAAAAACATAAGGTTTTCAGCAGGGTTTGTTTTTCTGGTTTTGGAGGAATATTCTGTACCACAGTGTATTCCCTGGCCTGACCAATGAGTATTAGCTGGAATAAAATGGTATATTAATTTCTCTTGACAATAATTGGAGCAGCCTATGATCTTAGCAACCCTCTGGGTATATTCCTAAGGTCAGAACAAGAGTGTCACAGCCGTGTTGCTCTTTTATGCCACTCCCTACACATCTTCAGGGAAAGCTACTAATCCACTTAAACAATTACCTTTCAGGGGAAGAGGCAGAGGACTTTGTATGAGGATACCTAATAAACGACTCAGCCTGTGAAATATTTGAAAAGCTCACAGAGCAAAGAAGTGGAATACAGCTATTATCTGACATGTAGCACCAATGAATAAAATCGTCACCAGACTGAAACCGCTCGGTATTTTTATTCATGTCTGCACTGCAAAGTGGTTGAAGCCTAAAACTAATGAAGGAAATAATATGCAATTCATCATGGTGTAGAGAGAGAAAGGCAGACGAACATAACTCTTGACTCGTGTCACGTCAGTGCCTTTCAAACTTCTCTTTGTGGCAGCTTTTGGGAAAGAACCATATTCTCTGTGCCACATGCCAGCTCTCTTTCATCCTGTGAAGGAGCCATGTCCCCAAACCCTGCCCAGGCTGCGAACAGGAAATCCTCTCAGTTTCTTACTGCTCGCCTGGCACATGCATACAAAATAAGGAAAGATAATCAGTAATCATGCCTAACTTTGAGTTAATGGGGCATAACACTGGAGGCGGATCACTAAGTAGCTGTTCCACATACTGGAGCTGGGAGTCAGATGCAGACTGCTGCTGTGCCTGGGAAGGGATGATGGGTTGCAGGCACAGTGCCTGCCTGTGCTGGGACCACAGTGCCTCAGCCCAGCTTGCCTGGCTCTCCCAGAGAAAAGCTTGACTCTGGGATAAAACCTCACTCTTTGTTGGCCACCATGGACTTTGCATCTCTGCTAGCGGGTGAAAGCTCCTCCTGCTGTCTTCCCACATTCTGCCCAGCACAGGGAAAGTACTGGGGGCAGGAGGGACTGTGACTCAGTTTGGGGGTCTCAGGGTCAGATGGAGAGGACCCTGCAGAGAGCAGTCCATATCAGCCCCGTTTCAAAAGCTGTCTACCTGCTGCCAGCCCACAGTGCTTGCAATCAGTTGAGCAGGGCCACTGCCCATCCCCATGGAAAGGATCCCACCTAGAGACAGCAGTGAGCTGGAGCACTGGGTTTGCTGCTGATGACAACTTCACAGCACACACACACAGTTATCTTTAGCTTTTTCTGTCTTAAATAGCTGGACTTGCTGCTTTGCCTGGGTATTTGGGCACTGTCAGTGCACTTGCAGCTGCAGATTGGCACCTCTAAAATTTTAGTCATGTTTTCAGTCAATTTTCACATTTCCAAAATGGAGCAATACCTCATAAAGCACAGATCTAATGCATATAATACCAATTTGCTGAATGTCAGTGTATGCTGACCTTCTATTACAAACACTGGCAGATGGCCATTCCTTTAGTACTCAAGAGTTGCTTGAATAGAAAATCAAGTGATGGCTTAGCCTGTGTTTTGCCTCTGCATCAGTGCCCATAGCAACACGCAGTGGTAGCTGCCTGAATGCAACGCAACGCCTCTGCCACCACCAGCTCCTTTCCAGCACAGCAAAGCCATTGGTGATCCCCTGGCTGCAATATCCAGTTCTGTCAGAGCTGCTAAATAGCAGGAGGCACCTCCTGGGAAGAGAACAGGAACACATGGGCTGCCGGACAGGAAGCCTCAGCCCAGCCGTAGCACGCTGCATCCCATAGAGCAACTGCTGCCTTGTGGTGCCACTGGGGCAAGGAGACACAGGCAGCCTAGAAGTAATGTCTTCCAAAAATGGACCATAAGTGCAATCTAATGGCTGAGGAAAAAGCTGCCTGAGAAGCCAGCAAATGCAGGATTGGATCAGACACCAGCTCTGAAGCCTTGTGTGTGTGGCCAACATCTGCGCAAGCGCCAGCTTCCTCCTTCCTGTGTCCACAGAAGCTTTGCAGATATTTTCTAATAGCCCAATCTTTCTGTATTCAGGGTCTTTTTCCTATCCACCCTACAAGGCCTATTTCCAGAGCAGAGAGCCTGGCAGTGCACAGGCACAGCATGTGTCCCCAGTACAGGTAATGCATACTATGCATTGCTCCAAATATGTTCCTTCTCTTTTCAGCATCCCTCAGGTCTTCCATTTCAGAGCACAGGCAGTCTGCACATTTTGGAAATTTGAAATGCACTGTGGATGTTTCAGGAAATTGGAAGCGGCATGGTGAGTCGCCAAATGTTGCGGCATTCTGCATTCCTAACCTCTTTTCCTCCAGGACTCCGCTTTCTCCCTCCAATGGGGAGGTACTCAGAGGTTCAAGGCCAAACTGGGTGATGCTCCTGAAAAGCGAGCTGAATTCCCTCACTTAGGGGTGCAACCTGCATTTCTGTGTGCCAGACCAAATCTGTAGTTGAGTCTGCGAGTCTGCTGGCACGGCCACCACCATCTTCCGAGTGATTTTGGTTGGTTTGCAGAGACGTTTGGGATCTCAGGGATGTTCCCTTCCAGACTCTTATGGTTCCTTTAATAGGCTGTGAAATTTTGGAATGAAACTATTTCAGCCTTCTGACAACACAACACATCTCCAGGTGTCTTTCTCCATAACAAACATCCATTGTATGGCCTTCTTCCCTTACAATGCAGATTAATTTTAACCCTCACAACAGCCTAATGGAAAGACCGTGCTGCACTTCAAATGCCAAACACTTGCTGAAAGCTTTCCTTTGTTAGCGCCTCCTGGTTTAGTCACCACCAGCTTCTGAAAAGATTCCACAGAGTTAATGTTTCCATTTCTTTTAATTCGCTTGCAGTGATGACACAGCCATAACACAGCTGTGTTCCAGCTCAAAGGAGCCGAGTGCGGATGCTGCCCACTGTTCCTCGGCCCCTGCTCCCTTCCTGGCTCATAAGTGGGGCCGGTGCTGTTGGGAGGATACGGTGACATTTTCCAATCTGGGGTGGAAAAGTTCTTTTAGAGGAAGCCTCCTCTGTCTTTTTTTTTCCCCTCATTATTTCTTCTTCTTCTTTTTTTTTTAATTTGACATTTTCTCTGTGAAAAGCTGACCTAATTTTCTGGGAATAATGTAAACGGTTATACACTCAAAGCATTGCACTGGAGAGTTTATAGATAAAGCTGAACTATTTTATGGTTCAATTATCACAAAGTACAGGGGATCCCCGTTGCATTAACACTTCATGAAGATAGTACAGTGGGGGCTTCCTTGCTCTTTTCCATGTAAGTTAGGATATGCCAGTAAAACCTTCACTGCAGCTCTGTCACTACAAAATCCATTAGCCCTGCCAGTTGTAAAAGATGTATTAGAGACATTTCCCTCAACAACTGTATTTGGTGTTAGTATTCATACCAATTCCTTGCCCTGTTCTGAAGAAAGTTTTAAATTGTCTATTCTGATGCACAAAAGATAAGAGTTATTATGGAAAAGAGTTATTCTGGGATAAGAATAGGCAAAGAAAAGGTTGTGAAGCAGTGGCAAAAAGTGTTGGCAGTGGCACAAGTGCTGTAGCAGTGCCTGGTTGCCGCTATGTTGCCTGGACAGATGTTAGGACATGGGTGTCCTGGTAATACCAACATGACTGGCACACAGAGAACAGTCCATTCCTACAGCAGGATGTGGGACAAGTCATGCTGGCAGAGCCCTTCTCCCTATTGCTTGGCCTGTGGAGGAGGCTGTAGGGGATTCCCACCGCCCTCCACCATGCCAGTACAATCTTCTAGATTAGGCTGTGGTAACCTGTGTTTCAGATTAGGGAACAGTGCACCAGGCTCACTCCACCAAAGGGCCAAGGTAGTGCTTTGGGTTACAGACTTAATATAGTGTTCACTAGATTGAAAATGTGGGGCAAGAGGGATCAAGTTGTCTGGCCTACTCGTCTTATTCAAGAGTCTTCTCTTTAGGGAACTGGGCTGTAGAAACCACTGAGACCCTGCTTGGGTGCATTTTTCTATTGACCGAAATAGGTGTGCAATTCCATGATAGATTTGCAGTTTCAGCACCAGATTTTCTGAAATTTCTGGTTTTTTTGTTTTTGGTTTGGGTTTTTTTCCCAAAAGAGCAGGTTTTTTTCATTTCTTACTTCCCATATTCTGTTGGTCAATGCCTTCAGCAAGGTGGACCATGCAAGTGCTTTGCAAAGGAATAGATGTACCACAGTCATCCTCCTGGGTGATATCTGAACCAGCAGCCTTAAATGTGGCTCGGGTCTGGCTTCCAGTTCTCCAGCCATACCTGGCTGCTGTGGAGATACGGCTCATACTCTTGAAGGAAATTGTTGTTCATCTGTTGCTGGTGTGTGCTTTCATTTCCGTGAGAGTCTAATTAGATTCAGTGATTAGGAGTGCTAATGGGCATAACAATCCCACAGAAATTTACCTTTCAGAAAAAGAAGGGCAGCAAATATATCCAGCAAAGGAAGAAAAATAAAGAGAGAAAAACTGAAAAAACCAAACCAACAAAACCCCAACAATTTTATACAGGATAAAATAAATAAATAAATAAATAGCCACTATGCAAATGCCTCTACCTATCTATCAGAGATTGTTGTAAAGGCAAATTAGTTAATTGCTGCAAAGTGCTTTGAAAATGAAAAGGGATATATAAGAGGTGATTATTATTATTCACAACAATCTGGTAGGTGAAGGCATCTGTCTATTTTGCTTTATATATCCCCAGAGCTTTCCCAAAGCAACATTAGAAGAAAGGAAAAGACCTAAAATAAGGAGAAGAAAAATCCCAAAATGGAGAGAAAAGGCCTGTGACATTTGTGAATAATAAAAATAATAAGCTACAGATCAGTTTAAAAAATACTGTCAGGAGTATAGGGTAAGAAAGCTACACTGAGGTGCATTTGAACTGATCTTAATGGATATGGAGATCATTAGCAGTGTGCTGATACTGCTGAACTGACACAGAAAATATTAATTTAAATAGGAATATCTTACATTAAGTCTATAACTGCATTAAGATGCAAATGAGTCAAGCTTCTGTGCCCTACGCTTTGGCCCTTTTGGTACTAGGCAGAATGTCTGTTTTGTGTGAAAATTTACACAAATTATAAAGGGTAAAGTTTTATCCCACCACAGGATCTGATGCAAGTCTGCAATCTAAAATGTTCAAGGATGATGTAATGAGAGCCATAATCTAGCCTACAACTAAATCACACATTTATCTCCAGAAGCTGTAGAACGGCATCCAAGCCCCTAAATACTTATATTATGTGTTAACTCCCCTTGTACTGGCAAACCCCAGGGAGCTACTCTTGTGCTTATGCTAAGTGCATGCAAAAGTGCTAGCAAGATCACTGCACTAATTTTCAGCATCAGAAAGTAAAATAATGCCTATACTGAGGCAAGACTCCTGATAAGTCTGTGAACTACAGTATTTCATAGCTGTGGATTTCATAGCTGTGGAAGAATTAACTCATTTTTCCTTTTTTTTTTCCTTCTTCTCAATTATCACTTGCCCTAGCTATGAATCACTTCAGAGCTCATTCCTTAAAGGTATCCAAAATTCCCTCAGGTGTTTTGACATAATTCTATTACATCTTATTTCTGTTTAATATTAAATTCTTTCCTGCATGTTTAAATAAACCTGGAAACCTTTTTAGGGAGCACAGCTTAATGGGGAACTAAGAACATGCACGCCGAATGTCACTATCTTACATATGTTTTATTATTAATGGTAATTCATGCAGAACCAGCCACTTCACAAGGAGAGACTAAACACTTACATAAAGCTAGGTGCTTCTCTCTGACCTTAATTTGTTTCTGTACTTGAACACTGGAATCCCTTTCAAAAAATAATTATTCCCATAAAGATTAAAAACCAATAACACAGTCTCTTTCTGGGAGAAAAACAAATGTAGAGGCTTCAGTGAGAATGCTGGGAATACTTTCTTGGTGGCTATTCCAATGAATTAGAGTGTAAGAGGTCTTCTCCTGGGTCAGGATGTGTGTGTATTGAGAGAGGGGATATGGAGGATGGAGCCTGTTTGTTCCCATGTGTTTCATGCCATTTTCTCTCTTGTCCGTAATACATTTTCTTACTGCTTCTGCTGTTAGTTCACAGGATGTCAGGGATGGCCTTCCAGTATGAAAAGTGGGGAGCTTCTGCTGTTTGATATCTTCTACCCAGACAGGAGAGATTATGAGGTGTTCTCTTACTTCTGATGCAATGGCCCATCCATCCAGGCAGGGGCACAGCTTGGGCTTTGTCTTCTGCCTGCCAGAATATAGACCTACAGGCACTTCTGGTAGCTCACAGTCTCTCCAAATTTGCCCAGAGATGCAGGAACAGTAGAAGAAATAGGGACAGGTTAGCTGAGACAAGATTTCCACCTCACCTCTTTCAAAGCTGGTGTTTGCTTGGCTGATTCCCACACCCTTCTGAGTGAGCAGTGAAAATGCTCATTGGAGTGGTACGTGGCGATTCCCACCAGTGGTCATGAAGGACACATCATTTCAGACACATCATTTCTGTGGACTACACACACAGAAATGCAAGATTTGGCAGTAAATCCAGATAAGTCTTAACTGAAATATTTACAGGTTTAACATTGCCATAAAATCTGGATATTATCAGTTCCTAAAGTATTTCTCCCCCCTCCCACTTCTACCAGAGTTTTTTCCCAATTAACCAGTTAGCTGTCGGGATCATAGGGAACCTGGTCAAGTTAGTGGCAAAGGAGGGGTACCCAAATAATAAACCTGTATGGAGACTCTTTTTGTACCATTTTTTCCCCTGCTTTTGGAAAAGAGGGATGTGTTTGCTATGGGGAAACTGGAGAGGGAAGAATGTTAAGTGACAAAGGTGCCAAAAAACAACAGGAAAGAAAAAAACAAGAATTCTTGGATTATAACAACCTTTCCATTAAAAAAATAAAAATAAAAAATAAAAATCGTAACAGTGCATAATATCTTTTGAGGTCCTTTGGTATTACATATCTGTTGGCATAAAGAAGAAAGCTGTGATATAAATCTGAAGCTGCTTGTCAAGACACTGGAATAGTATTCTAATAGGGCATCTACCATATCCTTTTCAGAATCCAAAGACATCCATCAAAGCCAAAGACTGAAAGGGATGGCTTTGACTTTATATTGCTAGGCACTGTTTTGGAGAAAATGCATTACCATTTTTTTGTTCTCTTTCAGGAATGCAAAGCTGGAATTTGAACAGGAAAGAGTCTGACATTTTCTGAGTACTGGAAGAAGTGCTCATAGATACATCTTGCATTTTCCATCCTATCTCTGACTGTGGCATAGTCACAGGTATCTGCTCTTAGGATACAGTGAGTATTTCTTGTGTAGCTAGCAATTAATGAGCAGTACAAGCAAATAGCATTGCACTGACATTTATCTCTCCAAAACTTTGCCCTACCAAGTCTAACTACGCACTTTGGCCAATAAGTAGGTTTTTATTGTGTGGAAAAAGGAAAAAGGAAATCGGAGGGCTGAGCCAACACAGATGCACTAAGGACAGTGAGAACTCCCACTGAGGGATGCAGCATGGACAGTACAACCAAAAAACATTGTGTGGCAAGCAAGTCTTCATCTAAAATTCTTTGGAAAGTGGAATAAGCATGATTAATTTCCCTGTCAAACACAGAATTGGCTTTCAGTTGAGCTGGGTTGCTGAGCCCAGGTCCTCATTCCTCACCTGGTCTCTCAGGCACCAAAGCTGAAGCAGCACACTGCTTCATGGCTGTTTTCTCACCTGCAGAACTTGCATGCTACCTATCCACCTCACAATGAAGTTACAAGGCTGATTCAATCACAGCTATATGGGCCTTCTGGGACAGCTGCAGAAAAGGTGCTATAGCAGCCACCATGCTTTTTGTTATCTTTAGAAGTGGCATTTGAGTGCCAGCTGAGGATTGCGGGAGCTGGATCCAGGCATCAGCTGTGGCTATCTGTCGTAATGACCCAGATGATGAGAGTGGCTGAATGGGGAACAATTTTGGTGACCTGCAAAAGAGCTGCATTAAAAATGCAAACTCTTGTGCAGCCAGAATTTAATTCAGTGCCCGCAGAAGCCAAAATCTTCTCACATTTTCTTATACAGAGGAAATTAATTAATGCTTTTTCTTCAGAAGTGCTTTTGCTTCTGAACAAACAAACAAACCAAGAGAACAAATGAGACTGCTTAAATTTCTTGGAGGATCATGTTAGGAGGATGGAAGGCAGCAGAGGTGACAGGAGGCTTCCCAACACCCAGGAAGGATTTTTTGACTTTTCTTCTTCTTTGGTCTCTACCCTTCTCCCACTCCCCTTGCTAGTGTGACAGCAGCACACCAACAGCCCCAAGTCTCTGGCACAAAATCTTTGAGGTCATCTTGTGAAAGAGGGCGGCCATGTTATCCACCTACTGCAGCCCAGTTATCCCATCCACTGCCTCCCATCCCACATTTTCCATGACAGAGCAGGCATAGAGAGGCTGGAGTTTGCTTCAGGAAGCAAAACAGAAAGGGGACCCATGCCTGTGGCAGAGACAGCTTGGAGACACCTTCCCACTTCCCCCACCCAGTTTCTTCCATGCGATCTAACGGAGAGAGCTGTGTGAATAAATATTGATACTAAACATAGTCAGGAATGAGAATTCATGATCTAAAATTACACAAATATTTGGGAATTTAGACACTATAACTCAAGTGGCACTTAATCTCCAAGTGCAACCAAAAATATGTAACTCCTCGGTTTACTAGCAGTGTCAGCTCCCCAAGTGTGGAGCTGAATAATTTAGAGTGGAAGAGAAAAAGAGAATGGCTGAGCATGGATTTTGCTGGGGAGGAGAGGAGCTCCCCTTCAGATTCACTGGTGGCTTTTCCTGGGTGGATGGGGAAGAGAGGCTCCAGGTCACCTTCAGGACAACCCCCACAAATGCAGAGGAAAAACCTATGTTGTTTCTTTGCATGTAAAACCCATGGCCCTGCAGCTTCCTGCCTGCAGGCTCCAGAAGAGAAACAGGGGGCACAGAGGGAGAAGGATGGGGGGCATGCAGGAGTGCACGGTGCTGTAGCCTTCCCGTGGCCAGGGAGGCTGCCCAACACCTGCCACCAGCCAGGCTCAAATCTGAGAACTACAGCTGTAGCATAAAGGCGGATTATCACCCATCCAAACCAAATTCAATTATCATATCTATGCTGCTTCTCTATTTCTGTAACTGGAAGGCTATTATTAGGCTCCCTCCCTCTCTCCCTCCCTCTCGCTCCCTGTTTTTAATACATCTCCAAGTAATGCTGCTATAAAACATTCAGAAAAGTAAACATTAGCTTTAGGCCATTTGATTATCAGTTTTCCAGAACACTTCGTTCTGCCCTGCTTTACTCCATACTCCTTTAATACAAGAAAAAAAAGAGATGGACTGAGATGAGTTTAATGAATCCACACTATAGCAATTCCTCTCTGTGTCTCCAGTGATGGCTCTGGCTCACTCTCACGGTGGCAAAAAATGCCAGTTTATGCTTGGATGGAAAAGTGAGGAAATAGGTTTTCCCTGGGGAAAAAAAAAAAGGATACTATATTTCCTCCTGTCCTAATTGCTAAAATATTTCTTGGCAGGCTTCCTATCTGTACCCCCACCAACGACTACTTCTTTTCCCATGCTAGAAATGGGAGGTGTGGTGAGAGGGTGAGGGTGATGCAGTCACTGAGACGAGAGAACCAGTCCTCAGCATGGGGAGCCACCATCCTAGAAACACATTCAGTGCAGGTGTCCTTTCTGATGCTGCTCATTTACACCACAAAGCTCATTGTCTTTCCCTTGGGGTCTCAGGGCAGGGATGGATAACCCTCCACGTGTGCTTGCCTCCTGCAGAGCTCTGTGCCCTTTGTGCCAAGGGCTGACACTTTACTGTAATAAGAAGCTTATATATTTTTTGTGGGCTGGTGGTGTAGTTCTTTCTTGTGTTAAACACACATTTTGAGCAGGTGTTGCCCCTCAAAGGCATGGTGAAATAAAGCCTGTACACCTAAGCTGTAGGAACACGGAAATGAAAGTGTTAATAGGAGCTGAGTTAATCCTTTGGGACACACGATATATCTTTGATGGCCTTTAACATGCCCATGTGTGAATAAGACACAAAAAGGGCAAAATCTTTGCTCAGTTCTTGTGGGGCTACCATAATATGTGTAATAAATCATACTCTTATACCCTAGCTTTTTGGTTGTAACAGGTGTCTTTAGCATCATGGCTTTTATTTCAAAAGCTGCTGTATGACTTAAACTCCTTTATCTCTATCTTTCACACAAATCAGAGAGTTTCATAGATAATAAAGCAGTTGGGCAAAAATATAAAGATTGAAGAGGTAGGGTCTCACTTCTGTACTCTTGGGAATTAAAGAGAGGGGCTCTGGCTTCTGTGCTACAATTCCACCCCCCATTAGCATTGCCTGTTCAAGACATGACTCAGGGCCACACATAAGTCGGGTGTGCTGAGGTCTGGAGTGTTGCTCAGCTTGCAGAAACATCCTTCCTTGTGCATAATTAAGAGAATTGGACTCACTGACTTTGCTCAGATGAATCAGGCCATGACCCTGAGCACACAGATTTCTGCCTCTTCCAGTGACTACTACTAAATGCTCCACACCAAGGCAGGTGTGAGACTTCTGCCTTGCAGACACAGGAACTTGCTCACTGCAACAGGCAGATCTAAGCTGTGTGGGGAAACTGGGAAGCTGAAAACTTAGTTATTCCCTGCTTCATTCTGCTGAGCTGCAAATATTGTACAAATATTTTAGCCAGCCTTTTTTAAAATGAATTTTAAAAGCGTTTGGAGAAGATTCTTATTTACATCATTCTGATTGTGTAAAGGGACAGAAGCGAGCCAAGTTTTTTAATTAACAACTGATGTAGCGGAGAATTCAGCATGAAATGCAGAAGTACTTCCTCTCTCTTATGTTTTGGCCGTGTGCAACCATAACACCACATAACATTAATGATAGTTGCATGACCATGCACCAGAGCAAAATCTCCTGGGATGCTAATTGGTTTGTAGGATCGGTGCTTGACACCCTGCTCATGTCTGTAAACTCGGATGAGGCCTGCAGCTTAGCCACACGCCATTCGTTAAATACTGTGAGTTTCTTCATTTCCTTTGTTTTACCACCACTGATTAAAAATTTAGCAGTGATGTTGTGCAAAGGTGAGCCTACAGGCACTGCATTTGAGAGCCACCCTCGAAAACAAAGGCACAAAGAGAGGCTGGGGAGAGTCAGCAGAGGAGACTGGGATGAGGACTGGGACCTCAGCAGCAGCAGAAAACACCCGAGGGAGACACAGAAACCATCTCTTGGTGGGAGGGGGATGGGGGAAAGAGAGAAATGTGAGAGACCTTGGAGGAGAAATGAAATAACTGAGAAATGACCATCGTGAGCTGACCCGCTCTGAGGGCTGAGGGCTGGGGTGGGCTTCACTCCAGGAGCTGGGGCACCTCTGCTGGCCCTGTCACCTGAGGGAGGGCACTGGCTGGACACCCTTCCACCAGCTTTGGCCACCTAGGACTTGAACAAGGTGGGCTAGCGAACTCTGGGCAAGGAAGAGCCTGTCCCACAGGTGTCATGTCTCGGGGTGAATTCATGCTATTCTCCTTAAATCTCAGAGCTGTTTCAATTTCATGCAACAGGAGAAGCCTAACAGCTGGTGTAGTTTTTCACTTCAGCTGTTTAATGTGGTGTCTGTGACTCAGTTTGTGCCGGCAAAAATTAGGGTGAGGCCAGAATCAAACCATCCTTGTAAGCAACAGCTTCAGGTCACTCCTGAGCATCCTTGCTGTGGGGAGGGCTCAGACTTGTTCAAGCTGCTACTTTTCTGTCTGGCAAACATACTGAAGTACGCTTGTTACCTGCTAATGCAAAAAAGACCAAAAAAAAGTAAAAAAACACAGGGGGAAAAAGGGGGGAGAGGGGACAAGAAGTAGCTCAGTACTGTTGTTTTGCTGTGGTGTTTATTGTTGTCCAGTTTCCTTGCTGGGAATGAGGAGAGATCACAAAATCGATAATCCTCACTGGTATTTTCTCAGCAGTATTTCCTGCAGAATGCGAATGTCTCTTTTCTTGTAGGCAGATGGACAGAGCCTGCAGGATCACATTTACTGGAGAGAAACCAGCTTTGAAAAGTTTCGACAGCCGGCATGGTATCTGGTCCATCTCTATTGAAATGAGTTCATTATCATTCATTTTTTGCCAAATGCCAATCAGTTCTTAAATCACTCTTGAAATTAGGATGTTGGAAAAAAAATCTAAAAGTCTCCACAGATACATTTTCAACATTTGCAGGAATATTTTAGAACTATTTCTCCAACAGTTGATGCTATATAATTAATGTATGAAACAAAACAGAGACAACAGACCTTCCAAAAAGTGATGGGCTTTTTCATTATGTGGGTGCAGAAAGAAAGCAGCAAAAGTTCCCAAATCCCTTCACCTACTCATTTGCTAATATATCACATTTCAGATAAGATGAAAATTTATTCTTTCAAGAGACTGATCCTCAGTACCCATCCATTCTTTATTTTCAAATGGCTACGCAGTTTTTCTGCAGAGATTCTGATTTTTCACTCAGAAATTTATCATCTTCCCAGGGCTGGTCCTCTTAAACAAGTGTTTGTCAACATATTATGAAGAGACTCACATTCAGACTGTCATACTGTTCTACCAGATTAAGGTATTCGCATATTTTCCTGCAAAATAAACCCATTGTCACAGCAGATTGATAGGAAATAAAGAAGGCAGAAAAATGCAGATTTTAGCATGCAAGCCCATGTCTTTCACCTATTGTATAATTGGTTTGTGTTAGCTGATTAGTGAGTATGATGGTTTGGGAACACAAAGTTTTGCCACTCTTTTCTGTCTTAATGGTAGCAGATACCCAAATAAAACAAAGGAATGTCACCTCTTGCAGTCCATGACAACAGCGCAGCAAAATCACAGACCATCAGCTTTCTAAAGTATCCTGAAACCTTGAAAAGAAAGATGACAGATACATGATGCTGTTCCAGAATGGTACAACCTGACAATTTGCCAGGGAGAAAGGAAGGAGAAGTGAACAAATTAGAAAGGAGGGGGGGAAAAAAAAAAGAAGCTGAAAATACTTTTAACTAAGTGCCTTAAAGAAATAGTTGAAGCTTAGCAAAAGCAACACCCCAGTGGATACATGGTGTCCAAGTGTATTATTCCATGCAGACGCTAACAAAGGGAAGACGTTAAGTGTCCATGTGCTTCATGTCCCCTCCTAGCTCATTTGTGAGTGCCCAGGTTCCATCTCCTGTTTGACAACCACGTGGCACTTCTGATAGACACATGGGAGGTCATGTCTAAATTCATTTTCTGAATTTGTCCATGCAGGAACAATAACATCACTCATTTTTAGGGTGTATCTGTCTACAAATACACAGAGGAATCAACCCTTCACAGATGGGTGAATTTCTCCAATTTGTCCAGCTTGGCCGTTGGAGCCCAACAGGACACAAGCCACAGCACATCTCCAGGTTAAATGACATGAACCACATGCTAATGTAGGAAAAAACTGTGAAAATGCTTAAAAGGATATTGATTCTATAAGGAACACAAATATCTGACTGAAGATGCTGTGATACACAGCTGAAATTACTACCTGGGCTACTTCAGATGCTAGGAGCATTGCCGAAATCACCCCTAAATAAGTGAAATTAAAATGGATTTTTTCCCAAGTGAGCAGCCTCATGTATTTTGCTTTTTATTGGCTTCCTTCTCCCATGTTCTCCATGATCATCATCATGACCATCATCTTCTTCTTCACCTCTTTTTTTCTTCTTTTGGTCTCAAACAAAATAAAAGGAGGTAAACCATTAAAAAGGAGAGAAAAGTATAAAAATCATGAGGATTTTTTCACAGACACCACTACAGTTTCAAAGAAAAAAACCCCCAAATATTCTCTTTTGAAATGCTTGAGAAGAAAAAAAACCATCCCTTTTCATTCAGCTCTAACATTTGCACTGATTAACAAGAACATTTGCAATTCTGTTTAAAAGGCATAATGCAGGTTAACATTCCATCTCTGTGGTATTGGTTTTTCCAAAGTATCAATGAGAGTTTTAGTCTCTCTCCCACAAATATTTTGCAACAAAAGAAAATTATTTCCACCCCCCCCACCCTCCTCCCCCCCCCAGTGTTTTGTTTCCTTCAGGTGTCACATATTCCTCCTTTGTTTTAATCCAGCACTACCTGCACTCACCTCGTGGCATGCTAGCTCTGTGCCATCTCCAGTGTCATCTCACTTCCTCATCTGTGCTAATAAGGAACATTTAGGAGCAGCTCTGACTCCAGCACTGCATTAATGAAGCACTAACATTTGTTAGGAGAGAGATTCAGCGATGTTGACAAGTGACTTTGCTGATCAGAGGAGCGCAGTTGGGTTGGAAGGAACCTGTGTTCTTGAAATGTGGGAGGTGAATTATCTCAGTATTCAAAGAAATAAACAGAGACAAGTTTGATGAGTTTAAATTCACAGAAGAGCTTTTTAATATTTCCTGAGGTTCTAATCAAAGAAGCATCTTAACTGGTCCCAAAGGGAAATGAAAGATGAAAGGAGCTGACACTGATGCCCACTCTACCTTGCCTGGCTGCTACTGGGGGTTTTTTTGATTCTTTTTTTACTTGTTACTAAAAATATCTCAGCAGGTAAGAATTAACAGTAGCATATTAATGCAAAGTCACAAATAAAAATCCATTGCAAAATGTAGCATACCTTTAAAATTTTAACATCTAGTAAATTTAAATCGAGGAAATTGACATAGATAGGATGAAAGAAGATACAGCACCTCTAGCTTATGCCAACTAAAAATAAGAATTATTAATGAAGCTAGGCTTTCTTCTGCTGTGCACATTAATTATTTATGATAATAATACTCCGCACTGCCATATTAAAGAATTTTCTTCACCCAGCTTCCCAGAAAACTCCATCTTCTGAAACCTTCAACATGTTAAAAAACACAAAAGAATGAATTCCTTTCAGTGTATTTATTATACTGGAAGATGAATATAGTCTTGGGTTATTAAACTGGAATGAAAAACACATCTTATTAGAACTTACATGGTGATTTTTATTCTCACTAGTTTCATATAAACTTAATGATGCAGACTGCATTTTTATGCTCATCTATTTTAAAATGGTGCCTGGAGCAAAAGAAGCTTCCATTAATGCCAGTTTGGTATTTCAAATACAATTTGATGTAATTTACTTCAAATATATGTGAACAGAGGAGGATAATGTTGAGAGTATTTGCTGGATTCAGATCTGGGTTAGCTCATGGCAGTGATTTGTTAAAACACAAGTTTTATGAAACAGAAGGAAAAAAGAAAAGGAAAATGAAACTGTTTTTCAAAATAGAGGGTAAAATTAATATCTTTATAAAGATGTTGGAGGGGTAATTTATTTTGAATTGTCAGAGTTTAAATAATTAGTTCTGAAAATAATATTAGTATTTAGAAATCAACAACAAATAAAACTCATTTAATAAGAGTATTGGACCACATTTTTTTAGAGCTGTTGTATTTGTTGTGATCAATCTAAAATAGACTATGACTGATTTTTTTTCCTTATATCCATTCATTTATTTCCACTCCAAGTTTCATGTGACTGTATCTTTTGTAGCACCATAGAAATATTTCCATCCCTTTTGGTCCTATTCCTGCAGTGCTTACATTTCTGTTATTTCATGTTATTTGTCTCCTACTGCTATTGGAGTTTGTTTTTCTTATGTTAGAGATGCTTGTACTTGAAAGCACAGAGAAGCATCTGCAGAATCTAGGGTATGGCAGGGGCAGGGGTCTCAGGCAAGGAGAATAGTTTTTTCAACCAAGGAATGCACAGAAAAAAGAATATAATTCATGGTAACAAATGTGTGGTTGAAAATGGTAAGGGTCTGTATGTGTGAATGTAATATCGTACTATAAATTCACACTGTGTTACCTGTATCTACACAGAGTGTACTCTTGCAGTGTATGTTGCTCTGTCAAGGGAGAGCATTCTGAAGCAGAAAGCATTGCAGCAGGTGCAAGGTGCTGGTTCTGCTTTCCTCCTGCAGCTGGGATCCCCTGGCAGGAGTTTGCATCCCCTGCTACACTCGACACCCACCATTTCCACAAGCAAGGAGAAAACACAGTCATTGCCTCCCTGCTTTCATTGCATTTCTGCCTGTGTTTTTTTCTTTCTTGTTTTTTTCTCTTCCAGGGGTTTGCAGGGAGGGAGGGTGAACCTGAGATCAAGTAAGTGGCTTAAGGGTAAGATTATGAAAACATTGGTGAGATGTAGGCACATGACCCCTGTGAGGAGACTCTATGCCTGGTTCCTCCAGGGCATTCGTTAAAGCTTACTCCTCCTTATGAATTTCCTGAGCCTCTTTCACACTCTGTCCTTCTGAAGATAAATGCTACCCCTGCCAGAGCCCATGGCATCATAGCCTGTCAGCAGGTGGTCACAGCTCTACCCTCTTCTCAAGGCTGTGCTGTAGAAATCCCCTGAAAATTTAGGCAGCACCAGTTGCCCTGAGTGGGGCTTCTGGGAATGCTGGTGAACAGCACCAGCAATGGATTGCCATCCCCTGCAGGACAGTGCCTCTGAATGAGGGGCTCCACAGGGCAGGGTGGCTGGAGAAGACAACCCACCACCTCTCTTCTGCTTGGGAGGTTGAAGACAGCCTGCCACAGAACAAGGGCCCTTGTCCCAGGTGGATTAGTGCCCTTTCTGGTTTATTTCAATGAAGTAAATAATCAAGGACATTTGAAAAAGAATCCAATGGAAAAATATTCCTAGGTGGTTTTTAGGCAAGGACTGGACAAAGAACTCTTTCTGGAGGAAGTGTGTCACACCACCATTTCATAAAGCAACAACAGCTTTATGAATGTGTTCATAAGTTTCAGCATACACATAGAAATTGTTATAAACAAAATGAATACCTAAGAAAATTAATGAGCATATTTAGTGTTTAGTAATGGATTCTGTTTCCTCTGCCTGGGACAATGAAGAGAACACTGCACCTGACCTCATGAGTTATACCATTACAAAGATTTTTAAAATCAGCAGCATTTCAAAGCTACACGTTGGAATTTTTTTTCTTAAATCCAGGGGTTAATACTTTCAAACCAGCCAGACCCATCACCTGAAATGCAAATCTTCATTTGTGCAGTTCTTTACTTAGACAATGGCAGAGGTGCGGCCTGTGCTAGAGAGACGTTTGGTGTTCACTAGAGAGAGGCATTAAGAGAAATCATACTATTAAAAAATAAAAAGGAAAAATACTGTTTGCTTTTTCAGTTTGACATTTCATTTTTGTAGAAACTGTACCCATTTTTACCCGGGGTGCCCCTCATGAGTCAGCCACAGCACATACAGGCAAGGAGCAGGAGACGAATCCTATGCTGGATTCTGTCCTCTGTTCACTTGTGCTCCTGACAATGAGGGCAGTTCCTGGATCAACAAATAACCGCTGAAGTGTGACAGATTTTCTGAATTCAGTGATTACAGAGTCTTGGAAGTCAAAAGGAGATCACAGCTTGGGTGAAAATGCTGGTGGAGGTCAGCTGTATTAAGAGCGATTAAGTGTTAGTACTTCACAGTTCTTGCTCAAAAACCAGGTAGTCAGCTTGAGGGATATTTTGACCTTTTCCACTTTCCATCTCTTTGTTTCTGATAAAACAAACAGGATGACCTCTGCAGCACACACTTTTCAAGCTGGTATTAGACTGACACAGATATTGAAAGAAGGAGACCTTTCTTTTCATCTTCTCTGAAATGGTCAGGCTTGAGATTGTTATTGGAGAAAATCTTCCCTAGAGTGAACCTGAACTCATCATCTCTACTGTATCTGATTTTTAGAAAACACCTATTCACATAGGGCATTCTAATAGGTACTTTGAGCTACCTTTCAGCTATCGATGAGTTTCACTTCAGACATTTGGGTCCTGAAACAGGTACAGCACCTGCAAGATGGTTTTTATTGGTTTGGTTTTATTTTTGACAAACAGGAAAGAAAAGAAAACCAAATAAAACACTGCATCCATGAAAACAGTCCAGCACTGTTTCACCATAAATCAGCTATTGCTGATTAGATCTTACATGTAATGGATCAATGTCTCAGCTGACACAAACAGACTTCACTGCACTGTCTCATGCAAGCTAAGGTTCTGGTGCAATGTCCTTGCCAACATCATAAACACTCGCTGGATGTTTCCAGTACACTCAGCAGCTAGCACCTGCTGGGCCACAGAGCAAAACAAACCCACTGGCGCTCACTTCATTTCCGGAAATATCAAGGCAGTATGAAAGGAAACAAAAAAGCCATGTAGCCTGTACATAAATAAATAATATTAAGCCTTAGTTGTCTGTAATTAAAGAAAGGAATGCTCTACAAAACATCCATACACAAATGACTTTATCATTCTGTATGCTTTCCTAGCATGCTCTGATCCTATGCATTGTCCCATCCTTCCAACAAACAGCTCCATTGCGCACTAGGCTGGTGGCAGCAGGTGCACGAGCAGTTGCTCAGGCCCATATCTATGCTTCTGTCCCCTGGAAGGTGCCAACCACATCCCAGACTGGCATGGAGATAAAAGGCATAAGAGACTCTATGCACCAGGGCTTTCTGGGCTTGAAATGTGCGGGAGACTCATATCCATATGTGAAGATTAATGCTGCACTCTGGACTCATCTTCACTTTTTCCACCTCCTCTTCCCTAGCTGTGATGCTGGCAAATGAACTGGAGAGCAGAGGGCAGTTGCCCTTGAGCCTTAACAAATCCAAAATATAGAAGGAGTTGAAACTTGTGGCACTTCCTTCTGCCTGTAAAGTTAAACCCCCTACAATTAAGGGACACGGGTGACATCTGGGTACATGAATATGGGTAGAAGTCTATTCTTCCTTCCGGGAAGATAAACAGAATGAGAAGTAGGTGAAGTGAGAAGTAGCAACATTTCACTGCCAATTTATGGCACTTGAATATTCAGTTAAAGAAAAATTTAATCTGTGATTTACTCATTTAAGTGCAATTTCAGTTCACCTACAATGTCATGACCTTCTCAATGATAGTTACATATGGCATGTGACATGGATAGAATGAACATCCTGTATATGTAGAAATGGGTTAAAAAATGAATGTTCTGTCCACCCTACTTTACTACTGCTGTGATTTAGTAAAAGACTAGTTGCTGTCAGATCCAGTAATTTGAGACTCATCTTACAACGAAGTATATATGCTGATGAAAAGCTGCTTTAGCAGCAGAGAGACTGCTAATTGTTTGATTATACAGGTCTTCACATTAATGAAGCACTATTCCATGGATTTGGAGCATGGCGTGCAACCAAATTACCACCCCAGCACTCAAGCTGTGAAATCTGATTATTCATTAGCCAGTCAGTGAGTGGTACAAACATCTTTTCTTTTTTCAAACCGTCAAAGGAGAGCGACTGCTTTCTTTTTTTCCCCACTCTCCCCTTCAAGAATATAAGGGTTTGGACTTTTATCAATGATAGTAGCTTACTTGAGATTTTAAGGATAAACATGTTATATAAAGGGGGCCTCATTTTTCTCCAAACTGTGCTCCTCTTGTATAATTTATCCCTTATGTTTACTTAGTCCTGGCCTCCCCTGAGCCTGTCACTAACTGACAATTGTGGTGCATTTAATGAATTGAGAGTAGACTATACCCTCCTTAACTGACAAGAGTTGCTAAAAGATAAGGAATAAAAGTGGGGAAAGCTCACAGTGCATCTGCCTACCAGGCAGACCTGACTGAAGATAGACGGCTGTGAAAGTAACTTCCAAACTTCTTTTATCAACACTTTTTTATATACTTGGATTTTTTTTTAAGGGGAAGTTTCTCTTTCACATAAACAAGGAAATGGAGAAAAAAAGTAATTGGATGTTATTAGCAAAAAGGTGTTTCCTTCCTTCCTTCCTTCCTTCCTTCCTTCCTTCCTTCCTTCCTTCCTTCCTTCCTTCCCTCCTTCCTTCCCTCCTTCCTTCCCTCCTTCCCTCCTTCCCTCCTTCCCTCCTTCCTTCCTTCCTTCCTTCCTTCCTTCCTTCCTTCCTTCCTTCCTTCCTTCCTTCCTTCCTTCCTATTTCCCTGCCCACAGCAAACTGAACCTAACAGAGATTCCAGCTACAGCCAGTCTGTTTCATACAGTGAATGTAGCTGGGTTCAGTTACAAAATGAGTGGTGTGGAAATCCTTCTTCACATGGTGGAGAAGTACTGACATCTCTAGCAAATGGGATTATCTGTAATGAGATTACATACAAAGAGATTAAGATGTGAACTGACACTCCTAGGAGATACAAAAGAGGCTCCTGAGACAACAGAGAAATGAGGTGTCAGAAGCAGAAGGTGGAATTGCTTCCTTGAGAAGGTTTTTCATGATAATGATAATGATCTTACCCGTATAATAGCGCCTTTCATCCAGAAAGATCCCTAAAGAGCTGTACAAATGCCGTACACTAGTTCTTTTCAGACCATCATGGAAATGCTTCCACCTCTGGTCGGAGTACAGCAGCTGTTTAACCACACACAAGCTCACCTCACATAGCAGCTCTGGGCAGGAACTATTAAGATAAAGGCTGATCTCAGGGAAAATTCCAGACACCAAGATATAACTATATAAATCTCAAGTCTGACTCATTCCACAAAACTGTATTTTGGATTTGGGTTTTCATTTTTTTGGTGGTTTTTCCCCTTGCTTTTCACTATTCACACTGACATATTTAAATAAGAATATTGAATTAGTTTTTTAAATGTTCGTTAAAAATTCATCCGTTTTCTTCCTCAAAAATTGTGCTGAAAAAATGAAAGATGAAAGCAAATAAGAAAGAACAAAGCTATTGAAAGTTTGGTTGAAGCTTTGACCCTATTTTAGGTTGCATTTGACTGTCCAGTGCATTGACTGGCCATTGCCAAGCAGATGATAAACAGATGAGACCCATGCATTTCTGCTGGTGGACACAGTTTTAAAAAAAAGATATCTCAAATTTGACTGACAAAGCTGTGATGAAAGCCACCCCAAACCAGTGCAGACTGAAGAGAGACCTCTTCCAAAAGTAACCTTTGAGTCTGGGGTGCTTCATTTTTCATCTGACAGAACACTGCAGTACCTACTGAGCCTTTTAACTTTTCCCTGTAAAGCTGGCTGGCAACAACTTCACATGAAAAGCCTCAGAACACAGGCAGTAGATGTCGTCCAGAAGAAAAAAGTGATTAAAAAAACCCATTCTGTTCCTGCTCATACCTCATCAGAAGAAATACCTGTGCTTCAGGCATGGCTTGAAGACATGAGAGCAGCATAGGCATTCCTCACATACAGCTCCTCTCTCACTCTCTGAGTGCTAAATTACCATCCTTGTTCTTAGTAGATTTTATTAGTCTTCTTGTCAGTCTTATAAATGGAGTTTAACAGGAAACCAAAATGTATTTAGACAATATGGTCTATATGGCTTTGCAGCTAAACAAGTCTCCCTGTCAGATTCTTTCAACTCTCTGGCAAAAAGGATAATGAAAAGTTTTGCTTGCTCCTCCGCTCCCATGTTTGCTCTGCCAAGCAACCACCAGCATCAATGCCCACAGGAAAACTTGCTCTCAGAGAGGGGGGCTTAGTACTAACCCTGGATATTGTGCTCCTCCTTCCAGCCTTCAAGCCGAGAAGCCTTAAGTCAAGATTACTCCTTCATTGGTTGCCAGGTACCAGGGGAACTGCTAACTGCTCACAATAGACCGTGGCACAACATCCTCCAGTGCCTGTCTCTTCCCTGTAAAGGAGGCCTGGGTCCCAGCCCCTACCAACACCTGACAGCCCTGCCATGACTCCATAGCTCTGAGAAAACCCCTCTGTGGTCCAGTGTCCCTGTCTGCAGCATGGATAATGATGCTACTTATCCTGGTAGGGGTGGCTTTTATTTCTCTGTCAGTCACAGTGCACAAAAGAAAAATACGCATCTCTGTAGCATCCCTCAGGCATCACAGATTGTTAAAACCAATACAAATTACAACTATTTCGCTGGCTGTTGCTGCCATGGTAAGCTACCACCAACCTCCTGAGAGCACTGGATGAACAGGAGATCTCTTCTCCTTTGCTCTTCCAAATTTGAACTGTATCCTCTCACCCTGGATGCAAACCCACAGTTTTTTGATGCTAAAAATGCTGTCCTCATAAATGAAATTATTCTATCATTTTTCACTTTTTTTTAAACTGAATTTTTTTCAGGCACTAAGATTAGCTCTCTAAAGACTCTTGCCAGTATGATCATGTAATTTTAGGCTTTGGGGGCTTTTTCCTCTACCTTTATAAGATTATATTGGCAAAAACCCCATGTTTGACTCACTTGTCCTGAAATAAAGCTGCTTTGACTGATGTAGCTTGGTTCACACAAATGGCACATCCAGACCCCTGACATTGCTTGTTTTCTGCCATAGGCTGTAGCTACCTGAGGAGGGTTTTGCCATCCTAACAAGGTCCACCCTAGGACTTTGCATGGGCTAGTAAGTCTGGCTCTAAACTCCCCCATGCTTTGGAACTTCTCCAGGAGGAATCAGGTGGGGAAACCAGCCTCTTGCCTTATTCAGTCTGGTGAGCATCTGAGGCAGGATACACACCACTAGCCTCTCAGCCAGCTCAGGTGCACCATCAGCTGTCCTGGCCTGCCTCAGCACTGCTCCCACCCTGCCCCAGTAAGCAGATATTCCTGGCAAAACCCATCATGTCCCAGAGTGGACAGGAATCCATTACTTACTGAAGAGGGTCCTGCTTATCACTCTTGCTCTGCAGCATTCAATAATTTTGATCTCTGTCTGGGCTACTGACAAGTGCTTCCAGTCCAAAGCAAGAAATGCAGCAGCTTTCATCACCCACACAGAAGCTTTCATTTTAAAAATAATGCCTTTCAATGTCAGCTTGGCCAACAGCTGCTTCTAGAAGATTAGAGCTTTTCTCTGCCTTCTCTGGCAACCCAGATGGATTTGTTTGCCTAGTTTACATTGCACTGCATTGTTCAGCTATCTGTAAGCGTGATCAGTGCTGGCTTCCAATATTTCAAAGCCTGTGGCAACATCATCATCTAATACCAATTATGGGGGAAAAAAGCCTCTTCCAAGTAGCAGCTGTTGAGTTTGGGAGGGGTGATGGGGTACTCTTTGTTCTCTCACACTTAATCAGCAAGATGAGAGGTATTGGAGCTCACATGACACAGCACTTTTAGGACAAGAGACTACATCTGGTCTATTCCCAGGATTTTCCTGGGTACCTATCCCAATGGTGTCTGCAGTGGCACTTCTACATCAGGATGATCACGGTTTTCCAGGAATGTACAAGATGGCAAAACAAACTCTTCCTCACTGGCTTCATGTGCTTGTCATGTCAGGGTACCACCATACTACACCATGTCCTGCTCAAAGTAAATGAATTGATGCACAATTGTTTGAGAAGAGAAAAATTACACTGGAGGTTTCAGCAACCTCTTCATGCTTCTGTTTATCCCTCCAAGCTCTCTTACATTATGATGAACGTGTGCTTAGATGTCTCCTGCCACACATTCAAGGAGGACAAACAAGCACAGACTGCCAGATCTCCCCAGAACTTCTGTTTTTCTGCCCCCAGCTCAGCAACTAAGTCAATATATTAAGAACCACCATCAGTGGTCTGTTTTTTTGGGGCTGCTGAGCGCCCACAAGTCCCAGAGATATCACGTACAGATTCTCCCCGCTCAGCTTCTTTCCCAAAAGTTTTTACAGATTTTTTTATTATCTTGCTTCTTCCCTAGTCTGCATTAACTCGTGGGCGTTGACATGTGTACTTCACTGTAGAGAACACAGTCCAGTCACTCTGCAGACAGAGTCCATGATAGATCAAAATGCCTATAACAATACGGATTTTCCTTGACTTCAACTTATGTCTCAACAAAGCTCTTCATGAGTCATTTGGCAGAGGCATTGCTCAGTCAAGAAAACATTTCATAACTTGGGGACAATAAACAGCCCTATTGCATATGCTGTTACTTGTTTGCTTTGTTTACACGATGTTTAACACAAGAGTATCAGCTTCTCTGTGATTCTTCATATTTCTCATTATTTCCAGATATTAGGAGCAGTTCATTTCCACCTGCAAATCAACTATTTTCATGCATATCCATGCAAGGCACAATCTATTTTGAATAGGCAAACGCAGACTGTGAGGAAAACACTCAAGCATTGGAGATACAGACCCTAAATAAGTGCAGCCCACAAAATGAGATTACAATTTTGGATAGGAATCAGTGTTCAATCTGGAGTAGCATTTACACCACCAGATGTCATAAAACTTGCTATTCCACATTCCTTATGCTGGAAAGTGCTACATCTGGCTCAGGAACACATCAAAAGCTATGTCTATGCAGCATTTTGCAGGCAGACTTAAGCCTGATTTGACCACACTCCAAGCCAGCCAGGAAACATGTGGCCACACTAGCGTGGTGCCAAACCTCAGAGAATCTGCCCAGATGAGAAAAAGTGTGTATGAGAACAGTCAGAGCTTAGAGCAAGTGTCTGCCTCCCTGCAAAAATGTGTGGATATAACAGGCTGAAATTTTCAGGAAACCTCCATCTACATGGCTGGTAGCTACAGTAAAGAAATTTTCTTCTCATACATCAATAATTTTCTCAAAAGTCCTTTTCTACAATGACAAAAGATGCTTTCATGAAAAGCTGTGAGAGCTTGACCAACAGGCACCTGCTTTGTGGGAACTCTCTCAGGAAGACCCATAGATGAGGGCAGTGTGGGACATACAACCTCAGTTCAAAGCAGTGGGAAGAATTAGGGCCTTTGAAACTCTTTGTCCAGGAGCTCTCAGTTATTTGCATGCTGAAGCCTTTCACATGTTTTGGAAGCAGATGCTTTTTTCAGATGTTCAGGTAGTATTCCAGGTCGGTTTCTGAAAAATTATCAAGAAGTGACACGAGAAGTTGGAATGTGGTGAACCAGAGCAAATTTAGTGGGTGATCTATTCCTCATCATAGCTAAATTACTCTTAGTCTTTTAAAAAATATATGGTAGAACTCAGTCCCACTAGTTTAATGAAAGATTGAAAAGTTGTGATTTATGCAAGCTTAGTTACCATATAATACCATGCAGACTGCATCTACTTATCACCTATTTCATGTGTTTGCAAGCAGCTTGAGTTTTCCTTTTCTTCCCAGATACTGCATTTGGACAGAAGACAAAAGTTTATTTAAAACATGAGAGAATCACTGTAGAAGCACAGAAGCAAAATGGTGTAATGTCCTCAGTTTTGTCATACAGTGAAGCAGCTGCCAGGCCTGGAGCAGATGGGAAACCTTAGTTTAGGCTATTTCATGGAGTTTGCTCAGGCACGTGATGGGCCCCAACAGCTTGAGATCCACCTGATTTCTGATGAGCCTCCTCCAACACTCCCTTCATGGGATGAACTTTATCCTCCACTTCCATCCGTTTTCCAAATGCATGCCAGGCACTTTGTAGGTTGCTGGTGAAAAAACTGTGACCCTGACCCAAAACCACATTTTGTATGAATGCAAACCATGGAACACCCACCAGATGGATGATGGCTGAAGGACTGTAGTGAAGATGTTCTGGCTTTCCACAACAATGAAGCACAGCCTTTTTGGTCTCCTTGTAGGGAAGCCAACAGCCTGATCTCCCCACCTGTGTTTAGGAGGGGAATTTTGCCTTGTGAAATAAGCTTGGTGTGTGGGTTTGTTTATGTAGACTTGAGCATAACTTGTTTCCTCGGGTGAGAGCTGTTTGCCCAGACTAAGACAGTACAGATGCATGTGATTTACAATGAATTCAGTGGGAAGTCAGCATCTGGATCTGCAGTATTTCAAATTATTGCTTAATACTGGGAATGACATGCCCCAGCTTTTGAAGTGTTTTGTGTGAGATACCCAAAGGAAATCTTTAGACTACTGAGTTATCGTTACTGAACTACTGCAGCTACTATCTGTCCTAACATTTCACTGTAAAGAGGTCATATTTAAGTTACCAGCAAGGAGGGCCTTGCAAGACCTCCTGAAGCCAAAGGGTGGGTGAGCACCAAAGACGACTCAAATTTTGTCACTTGGGATGGATTTTGCAAGTAGTCCATTTCTGCTCCAGCCCAACCATCCTGAGACACTGGATAATACAACTTGCACTTCTGTCTGGCTTAAACTTGCTACCAGCCATCATAGCACTTGGGGCAACATTTTATTGACCAAACCTTTTTTGAAATGTGACATTCCCAAATAAAATTTCAGCATGACAGAGGTAGCAGAAAGGAGCTAGTCATGCCAAGGCAGAGCAGCTTCATTTCTTATTTGTGGAGTCACCATTAACCTACTACTGTCGCCTCTCACAAATTTAAGGGCCCTAAAAAAACAATGGCAATATGTTGCCATAGAGAAGGACTGTCCAGAGTTCTCTGGGTGACACTAAACAGTCCATGTCTTTATTACACTGGTGGGAGACTTCTCCTAAGGCAGATGTACAGTAATTGCTACCAGTTCCAGCAAAATCCCAGCAAGCACTGAAGATGAAAACAGGCTCAGGAGGCCTTTGGAGACACAGATGGTACAGAAGGGGAATTGGACTGTGCCTTACAGTCATCTTCTGGCATTTGTCTCCAAGACAGGGGGAGTAAGCATGCCAGCAGCTCAAGGCTGCTGTCTCAGGCCCAGGTGAAGGGCACAAAGGGAGATGCAGTGTTTCCTAGCCCTGGGACCAGCAATAAAGTACCGAACTTGGATTTCCTGAACTAAAAGTGCCTTAAAAGTGGTGAAGATGCCCTGTTCTTTCAGGGTTGAGGACTCCTCTGGACAACCAGAAACCCTCTCATGCAGTGAAAGATTTCTTGAGGTAGTAGAAGACCTATTGAGGTCTAGGAAGAGGAAAGGGACTTTTTACTTCTGCCTATGAGAGGAAAAAAAATGGAAAGCCCACTTGAAAGACTCCTTTAGTTGTCTATGGCAAGTGAGGAGTGAGATCCTCTTGAACAGCTCTAGGCAGAAGACAGCTCTAGTCATACGATAACATATTACAGGTCCATCTGTTTCCCAGAAAGTTATGCTCAATAGGTATTTACAGATCTAATTTCTCTCTTTAGTTCTTTTTCATCAGGAAAAATGTTACGAACTTTAAGATGTATGAAGTTGGGAGAGCGGGGGCAAAAGAAATATAGATGATTTTCAAGGTAAAAAAGCACACTCCATCCTCAATTCACTCAGCTTAAGTACTTTATGAATATGTGAACAGCTGGTGATTTTGCATATTGCATCATCTGCACCATGGTAGGGAGGTAGCGAGATATGGATAATAACAAGAAGCTTTGGGACTTAACTGAGAATTGGCCAGGATTTTGTGGATATAAATCAGCTATCTTAATATAAGGGTAGATTTTATACGAAAGTTTTCACTTTTTGTATTTGACTTTTTGTCACAGTGCTGGTTATTATAATTTCTTTCTAAAGAAAAAGGCAAGTCATCTCTCCAATAGAAACAAGAACAATGTCTCTTACTGGAGTTCCATGAATCCACTTCAATCCACTTGAAAGACTCCTGAGGAGTCGAGCTGCTTGGTTTCTATGAGACAGCCCAGGAGACTCTCTCTGTCCAGCTCACACAGCTAAGTTAAGCTCTTATTAAACTCAGTTGTTATTTTTCTAACAGATTCTTAATTACTGTTTTTTGAAGCAACAATCATCCCACGCTTCGCATTCTCTTTGTTTCTCCACCTCTTCGTGCGGTGCAAGCATGTGGGCAAAGCGTGGGAGGCTCCAAGAGCCCAAGCAATTGAAAATTGATGCGGCGCTTTAAAATAAAGGAATGATCCTTATTATAAGAGGGGAAAAACAAAGTAGCACACTGAGATAAACAAAGACGCACAGACAATGCAAGGAAAATAATATTAGCAGATGTTGAGCCAGCCGTTAATGATCTGTTTTATATTTAAATCTATCGCTTGAATGCTGGAGCCAGAACACCAAGGAGTGAGAAAGAAGCCTGGCAGCAGCCATGCACTTCACTTTTATTGCTCTGACTCCAGTCATTGATGTTGACTTTTTAAGTTATCGGTATAAATTTTTTCACATGCAAGTTGAGTGCTGATGGAAAAGAAGGGCTGATGGCACTGGGAGAGGGAAGGGCTCTCCTTGCAGACCAGGCACAGGAAACCCCTGAGACCTGCAGCTCCTCTGAGGAACAGTGCTGAGAGCTTGTAGGACCTGGACCAGCCCCTTTGTGAAAGAGCCATGCAGGAGGTCAAAGACATCTGCAACTAGCAGCTCCCTGGCGCTGTTTTGGCATGGCAGGCAGGCTGGCAGAGTGCACATCCCTGCTTTTGAGACCTGTACAGTTCATGCTGGGTGACAGGCACTAGAACTGCCTTTTACAGTAGCTCCTCCCTACAAACCATACCTCAGTTTTCAGCAACAGATTACACCAGACATATTTATTGCAAAGCAACATGATGGATAAAAACTGGAGGCAGAAAAGCTCCCTCATGTATTGTTCATTCAGGGTCAAACATTCAATTGCAAACCTGCGAACAGCCACACAAGAAATAATGTCATACTATATCTCAAGATCAAACTTCAGCTAATTTAGACAACACCAGAGAGGGCTGGATCTCATTTCATCCTACTCTAACACAGAACCTCTCCCCAGCACCACCTCCTGCACTCCTGTGAGGAGGAAACAAAGTGCCTGGGTCTGCACAGGGCTACGGTGTCCTTTGCTCAGGTTCTCCCCCAAGGCATGGAGGCCTGAGAACCTGTCACATCCTGCAATATTGCACCAGCTGTTTGGACTAGACACATCTAATGGAGGCAGTCCTCTTGGCTGCTCTTCCATGGCTGGACTTCTTGGTTTATGCCAGAGTTTCTTGCTTTGAGTTTCCTCTTGTCTTGCATGAGATGACTTCCCTGTCCTCACTCACCCGCTCCTGGAGCAGCTCCTAACTATTGGCCATATCCCCTTCTCCTTTATATTGTCAATTTCATTTGCATTCTCTAACAAATACACCACTTCTACCTTTCAGGGTGGTATTTCCTGCTTATGCTATATTCAGGACTTTGCTAAAACTTTGTAAATCAGCGCTCCTGAGGAACAGATTCTATCCAGACAGTCTGTTAGTAACACAGCTGTCTGCTTACTCTTAGCCTGACATAGACATGGAACTGAAAAAAATTAACCTAAATGGAAAGGGCATTGCTCCAACATTTCCCTCTGCACTTCTCAGTACCCAAAGGAAGAGTTTTGACCTAGCTGCAGACTACCAGCATGAGACTGCTGCTGTTAACTACCTTCTGTGACTTCAGTGGCAGGGATGTCCTCACTAGATCATTTTGGGATCAGCTAGATACCGATTCTCCATGAAATTATTGGATCTGTCAGACGGTTTGACTCTGATTGTCATAAAACTGTCATTACAATCTATTATGTACACTGATATTTCACTCCAATATACCACCTCACTTAGAGTAGCAATACAGTTGCTTTTAGGTTATTTGAAAATAAAACCTTAATCAATTTCACTCTTGCCCTGCTGGTTTTGGATCAACTCATGTTTTTCAATTAAGACAAGACAATTTCATCCAAGACATGGTCTGGATGCAGCAAGATTTGGTGCAAGTTCCCCATGCCTCCACTGCCTACCCAGCTGAACCACCTTGGGCTTCTGTGGCATGACAGTCCTGAACCAAACAAATTGGATCAAGCATGAAGTCAAGCAGTTTATAGTTGCTCACCATGACCTACAGGTACTTTTAGCCATCTCAGTTGAAATCTTGCCACTGAAAGGTACCAAGTTAGTCTTTAAAAAAACATAAATATTAGCCATTACATAGTTTCCATACTCATTTTTCTATGTATTGATGCCAGTAGCAACCCTGATGTTACTGGTCCAGAATCTTCTTCAAGTTAAAAGTAATTTCAATCATCTGGACAGAGTAAGGATTCTCTTTCAACACTGACCTTCTCCCACTTTACTGAAGGTCCCCCACTTTTCAGAGATAAGAAAGGCTTCTCCAGCTTTAAAAACACTTCTAAACTGAATTATATAGGACTATTAATTTCAAAATACTTATTAATTTTTGATGTTTTTTAATGTCCAGCAACACCACTTCTGACCTAACATGTGTACTCCAGCAACCCAGAAAAATCAGACCCACAGCTCTTTGGTTTACCCTTTTCCATAGCCTACTAGATGCCTGCATTTGCAATTATCTCCCAGTGAACAGCCATGTAAAGTCAAAGGAAACAGAAAACAGATCTGTGCTTTGAACCTTGCAGTTGCCACACTTCAACAACACATTGCATTGCAATCCACTGTTGTGGATGCTAGTACTTGGTGGTGAACAATTGGGACATTACTGCATCCATTATATATTAATAACAAAGCATGTGTATCCTATTTCTTCCCTTTCTTTCCACTCCTACCCTTTTTATGATAATTAACAAGGCAATAAACACGTAAAACTTAAAAACCACAGAAGTGGAAAACTGATAAAGGCCTCTGAAATGATACCAAGGAAAAAAAAAGAATCAGTGAACCAGAAGAACATATGAAGTTATTGCACTGAGATTTGCGGAGAGCAGAAAAATTGAAAGAATAATAAATAACAAGGTCAATTAAGTTTTCCAGCAAGAGCTGAATCCAAGGTGAGGTGAGCTAACTTAAACAACCTGCCATAGATTCAAGGAGTGGTTTGGGTTGGAAAGGACCTTAAAGATCATCTTGTTTCAACCCTTTTGCCATGGGCCGGGATGCCATCTACTAGACCAGGGTGTTCAAAGCTTCATCCAGCCTAGCCTTGAACATTTCCAGGGGTGGGGCTTCCACAACTTTGGACAACCTGTTCCAGGGCCTCGCAACCATCACAGTAAAGAATTTCTCCCTAATATCTAATCTAAACCCACTCTCTGTCAGTTTGAAGCCATTCCCTCTTGTTCTGTCACTATATGCCCTTGTGAAAAGCCACTCTCCAGCTCTCCTGCAGGCCCTTCAGGTACTGGAAGCTGCTGTAAGATCTTCGGGGAGCTTCTCTTCTCCAGGCAGAACAGTCCCAGCTCTCTCAGCCTGCCTTCATGGGAGATCCTCCAGACCTCTTCCGATGGTCTTTGTGGCCCTCCAGTGGACTGGATCCAGCAGGTCCATGTTCCTCTTATGATGGGACCCCACAGTGGGGTGTCAAGAGAGCGGAGTAGAGGGAGGGAATCCTCTCCCTCATCTTGCTGGCCATACAGGATGAAATTGGCTTTCTGGGCTGTAAGTGCATATTGCTGGGTCATGTCCAGCTTTTCATCCACAAACATCCCCAAATCCTTCTCCACAGGGCTGCTCTCAATCCATTCATCCCTCAGCCTGTATTTGTGCCTGGGATTTCCCCAATCCAGGTGCAGGACCTTGAACTTGGCTTTTTTGAACTTCATGAAGTTCACACCGGCCCACCTCTCAAACCTGTCCCTCTGGATGGCATCACTTCTTTCCAACATGTTGACTACACCACACAACCTATGTTATCATGTAAACAAAAAAAGAGATCCCTTATGCTGGAATAACAGATGCCATTCAGGTTTGGGGGGGGGAAAGGAGACATAGTTTTTCAGTCACTCAGACATCCAGAAGCGTTAGCAGCTGTACCCAGCATGGAGAAGCAGCCTGTGCTCCCTCAGCAGCAAATGTTCCACCCAGCCTGGCTCACAGGGACCAGGACCTTCCCCAGCCCACCTGCCTCGAACACTGCTCTGCAATTAGCAAAGCACAACATTAAGTGGTGGAACACCAACATTGCCTGGAGAGTGAGAGGGGAAATTCAGTCTACAGTGTGAAAATTGAGATAGCCAAGAGACTAGTGAGCTTTTGAGGAACTCTGCTGTGATGAGTATTAGCTTCATCTGTCTCATTAGCTACTGCCCTGCCACCTCAGCCCCAGGTGTACATGTACTTGCACACACAGACATGGGCACACACAAACCTCTACATTCTGCCAGATGAAAGCAGGAGCTTCTAGCTAAAGTACATATACCGAGGTCTTAAGCTCAGTTTAATGAACCACCATGACTAAATTTGGCAAGATTTCCTGTCTTACCTCTTTTCTGTATCTCAGACTCTTTTGATTCATTTGTGAGAAATTTAGTTTTGGCAAGTGGAAGTCCTTTTTCACTGCCAGTGATTAATCTGCTCTGTGACACGTTCATTCAACCAGAGAAAATCCAATATTGACATTTGTACCTTGGGGGGAAAAGAGGTTAAACGCTGGATGTAAAATAAACTGCTGGACTGTGCCAAGCCACTGTGTAATATCTATATTATGTATAGGCAAGTTTCTTGCCCTTAGAACTCAGATGTAGCTCGATCACATCTGGATTGCACTATTATTCTACAAAACCATTCAAATGGATGCTGTTGGGCAACATCTGGAAGTGTCTCCAATAGCTCAACTCAGTTGCTTCAGACTCTTGGTAGTCCACTGAGAACAGATGGTTCACATACTGCTAAACCTCTTTCTTGTTTCCACCTGCTAAATAGGATTAAAAGGCAGCTTAAAGTACACTAAATGCTCTCACAACATTAATTTTGTCTGTAAGAAATTACTGTCTTGGCCACAAGGATGTTTTGCAGCTCCTGGTAAGGAGATGGTCTCTATGGCCAGACGGTCACACGTGAGAAGGACGGACCCCAAGAGCCCCAGTAAAACATGTTGTCAGTGTTAATCATTTTTGCTACTGCTGTGTCTAAGAGTCAGTCAGCCAGAAAAAAAAAATCCTATTGTGCAAGGCAGGGTGCAAACACAGAGTGTGGTGAGACCCTGGCTCCAAAGGGTTTATAGCCCAAAGTCCTCATCACCCACTTCCCACCTATTTTTCATTTGATTTCTAGAGCTGGGTTTAAAAGTTCTGAAATCTGTGACCTTTGCATACATTATGCAATACCTTTATCTGGGAACAGTCTCACTGATTTCAGGAGACCTGTTTCTTAGATATATGTGCTTTTGGTTTAGGCACACATATATATGCCATTGGATATGTATGTCTATTCCGTATTTCAGATTATAACAGCCATAAATGTTGGTCTAGAGAACATTTCACAGAGGAAGATCAAAGCATACATTATTAAATTCTCCCTCTCCAAAACTAACTGTGCTTGATCTTGTGTGTAGAGCTGCTGAAAATAAGCAGGACTTCTCAAAGTGTTTTTCAACAAAGGTAGCAAGATAATATTGCAATAATCATCAGAACTGGCTGAGTTTTAAATCATGATTAAGTCCTGAAAAGTATTTCTCTTAACTTTAAAATTTCTGAAAGACCAAGTGGCTTTTTTTTACACTTTGTCATTAAAAAGAATATGGTGGAAAGGTTGAAAATAACCTGCCTTTCAGATATAACCAAGTTTAGACAGAAATCTGAGAACCAGCCAGAGCTGGAAACAAACCACTGCTGCTGATTATTCTGACTGATGACAAATAGAAACTAAAAGCTTTCATAAACAATTAACTTTTAAAATGCATTAACTTCTTCTTTCCCTTATATCTAGAACTTCCCCCATTAATAATGAGCCAAACCAAAGTGATGATGGTATCGCACAGACTGCAAACATGGATTGCTTGCCTAAAAAATTCTTTACGTGTACTGAGGCCAGTGCTACTCACCCTGAACTTTGCATAAGACAAATTTAACAGAGCCAGAAATGGCATCCTGACAACTGTGTTTTCCTGATGTAGTCATTTTGGTTAGAGAAATAATAGAGGAAAGCAAGGTGAGCATCAGAGACTGTTAAACTCGGATGCCCAACTAATGATTGGAAAAAAACCTTTCACAGCTGTAAATTCGAATTCCACAACAAGGAAGACACCAACCACACAGAGCTGTTGTAATGCAATATTCAATGGGGCTTGGTCCAACCAAAGGTATAGGCATATCTTTAATGAAGAACGTTGTGGCCAACAAAGCTGAAAGAAATCTCTCAAGAATCAATGAGAGGAATACCACTGAGCATCATTTACCTAGATAACAAAAAAGTTTTGAGGCAGCATTGTACAAAAAAGCTGATTTATGAGAGGATAACTACAATTTACTCAAAATGTTTTTATTCTCTGTTGAAAAGCATTTTACTTGATTACAAAAAAAGAAAAATAAAAAAATCAAGGCACTCTCCTGCAAAACCTTCACAGTGGAAGGGTGATTCAAGGGATTGCCCTATTGACTAGCTTATTGTAGCTCAGGTGAAGACATCAGTAGCAACAGAAATGGGAAGGAAGATGATTTGATCTGCAACACATACAATGGTGTTAAGAATAGACATTTAAGAAAGAGTTCAAATATAAAACCAGGTGAAATAAAGTGTGTATAGGCATAAATAGAGAGGAGCACTGGATGAGTCTGGTACTGAGGACAAAACCACAAGTACAGAACAAAGCAGTAAAAGCATCACACTAGTGAAACATGGATGAGTGGTAGGATACTAACATCCTGTCATGGCACTTAAAAATGATGAAAAGCTGTGTGCTCTGCTAGACATGGGATGTGAATCAGCAGGACTGTCGTTCAGTAAGGATCACAGACCCAAAGTCATCTCTTTGTGGATGTTAAGTAACAACACGCATGTTTCTGAAGGACTACACAAGCAGCAGAAGAGACAGCACATCCCCAAAGCTGCCCCTTTGTTAAATATAAAATTATTTCAGGCAGTCAAAATCAGTGCCACCACAGCGAAGTCTCACTCACTGCATCCTTACCTACTGGTTAGGCTACAGCTGGAGGCAGAACCCCCTAAATCACCCCGGCACAAGCCCGCGGTGGATCGGAGCTGTCTCCTCATCACTTTATAGCCTCCTCGTCACTTTATTGTCTCTGAAATAGACTATTTTTGTTTCCTTTCATTTTGTTTCCTCTGGTTTATATTCACAATAATGTACAGCTCCTCAGTGAGGAATGTAAATATGCATGTGTATATATAGTTTTGCTTCTACTAGAGATCAAGGATTTGGTTTCATCAGAAAGTTGTCCCAGTGACATAGAGGGCAAAAAAGCAAGGAAATTATATCTAATCTGTCCTGTATTACCTTTTCCCTTTAATCTGGAGTCTATTCCATAGACAGAGAAGGTGCATTAACAGCATTATGAGGGTGAGTCTGTGCTCCTAGGTACTCAGTAGCGACTAAAATTTCAGTCTTTAGAAGGAAAAGGTTAATGTCTATTATTATCCTAGAGCTCCTGTTAAATCAGATGCAGACATGGTTTCCATCTACCTTTAAGGCTCCTCTTCATGTGCAGGGAGCATTTATTATCAGCATCAGCTTCACAATCTTGGGATGGAGGCTCATCTGGCTCTGGTGTCTTCTTCATCTTCATTAACTCTAATTTCATTATCACCTGTCCTGGAATGACCCTGGGATCACTCACTACTTCTTTCTTTCTCCTCTGGGAAATGAATTTCTGTTTTTGTCCTCAGCTACTGAACTGCTTTTATGAGGCCTGAGGCAAATAATTAATATTAGCAGTATCCCCTTCATCTCTCACCAATCTGGGTGCCCCAACCCATCTTAAAAGCACTGCTGGCTCCTTGACTCATCTTTCTGTTTCTGATATACATGTTTTTAAAAGCCTCTAGAATATTCCGCTTAGATCAGTTGTCTTATTTCATCCCTTGTGTGAGCTTTTCTCACTTTTTTTTAAAATCCATTTATTAACCATCCTACTCCTCACCTTCCCTTTTTGCATTTGATGTTCAGCAGCTCTCAGAAGTCTCTTGCGTGACATAAGAACCATTTTTTTCAGTTAATTATTCAACCCCTTCTCCTGACTCTCCCCTCCCCCCCAAACAAAAGTGTTATGAAGGTGGTCTTGGGATGACTGAGCATTGCTGGATTTAAGAAACAGCCTGAATTAAAGGCCTTTCCACAAAAGAGAGGTCTTGACTGAAAATCTCAGAGGGCCCCCTAACTGGAGGGAAAAGTTCTGTAAAAAGCAGGCACCCCAGCTCCTCTCTCTGGCAGCAGCAGAGGACATTGTCATCTGATAAGGTAGCAGGGCAATAACATTTTATTTCCGTCCCACACCTAATGAATGGGGCTGTTTGACACGAAACACAAACATATGGGGGGGAGGAATGACACTGACCAGGAGAGGAGAGAAAAGGAAAGAAGCCTTTTCTTCAGCTCTGTGTCTTTGACGCACATCTGAGGTAATAAACAGGGAGTTTTATGAGCTAGTTGCATTTTAATCAATTTTTGCTCTTAACTGCATTGGAGAGGCTGCTAACTTAGATTCATGTATGGCTTTACACTGCTCCTTCACTGTTAGCAGCCTTATGAGAACAAAGTCTCCACCGTGGACTACTGCTCCTCAGGAGCGCACGGGCAAGAAAAGCTCCCCTGAACAAAAACAAAGAGGAAGAGCAGGATCCTTTGCATAAGCAAGGGGAAAATGGAGTGATTGTGCTGCACAACATGAGGCAAGAGTAGAAGTTCAGTGGCTGGCAGCAACCCACAGCCAGAGATCTTTGGAGAAATAAATCCTGGCACCACGAATTTGAGAGAGTTCAACAAAAATGTAGAAGCAAAGGCAGAAAACTCTTTCGTCCTAGTTGTGTACATGTGTCCACACAACCAGCCTATGTTAAGCCTTTAAATGAACATTTGGCCGTGAAACAGTAGCTATGGCAATACGCAGGCACGGATTTATGTACTGTACATACATATCTCGTAGAAAAGCTCTCTGTTTCTGAACCGGACTGGCAGCTGCTTGAAATTTTCCCCTTCCCTTTCCCTAAGGTCTCAGGTGTGGGATTCATGAGCCAGTGTCTCAGCTAGAACAGGTGTCTATCGCTGTGTAAATAGCAATTAGGCCCAAATTTCAGACTTTTTTCAAATCCCTATCTGAGGAAAAGCCCAGGAATAAATAGTTGCTGTAACGGCCAGGGGTATTGTGTAGCATTATAGCCTCCAGCTGGGCTATTACATACTATAGACGGGTGAAGAATACAAGCACCTGACAGATGTGTTCTGTTAGCTTCATTAGAAAAGAAACAAAGAAACTCCTCAATTAATAGCAGTGGAGCCAAAGGGAAGGGGGGTGCGGGAGGGAGGAATCATAGCCTGTTATTTAAACAGAGTCAGGGAGCCTTTCACTGATGGCTTAATATGATTCATTAATAAAAACAGCTTTTTGAATGCCCAGTTTAAGTCAAAAGAAATCACTAGCGTGGGGTTTTTTGTTGATGGTGGGTATTTTTTCCCTGCAAAAGAAGGGCAAAATGACAAACCAGAGTTTCTGAATTCATTTTGTGTGAGACTGCTCCTTCTCAAAGCTGCCTTTCCCTGGGGTATTTATCCCTCAGGGTGGTGGCACAGTCATCAGGAGTTGACGGGGTCATAGCAAGACTTTGGATAAGAGAGATTTGCAGGGGTAATATGGAAACATTCCATGTAATATGGAAACATTCTGTGTCTCAACTAAGAAGGTTTAAGGATTTTAAGGTGTCAAAATGGAGCTTCTCAGTATGATGGAAGTCAGATGCATCTGGAAAGCCACACCTTTCTATCACGACATGTTACTCCTGTTTTGAGGGCCTGAATGAACAGCAAAGCCATGTAGAGTCTAGTTCTCTTCCCCACTTCTTTAAGTGATAGACTCCAAGTCTCTATTTAATGCAGTTTTAATTATAATAAATTTATATACAAACTTTATTGTACTGCATCTGCTTCTTATGCCCAGGCACAGGACAGGATAGAGAATCTTGCAGCTAGCTACAGAAACCACTTTTCTCCTCCTAGATGTAAGATGAAGCCATCACCACCTTTTTATATCTAACACAAAACTCAAAGGTAATGTAATTCTTACGCAGCACTGCTTACTCCTCTCACTGATGGTGGCTACAAGGACTATCTTCCTGAAACACACTGGAAAGAGAGAGAGGCGTTTCAAACACTTGCAGTTTCAGGGGGCTCCCAACATGAAGCCATCTGTGCTGGAGGATTTTAAAGATGAAAAATTGCTGCAGCACCTCCATGGGGTGGTGTAGAATTAAACGGGAGGGAAAGGATAATTTGGCATCTGAGAGTACAGAAGGAGCCCTGCAATGGAGGTGGACATGATTTGCATCTTGACCTGCCAAATGAGCACAGGCCAAGAGAAGAGCTTGCTGGATTTACCAGGCTCCACCTAGGCAAGGGGATGGTGGCAATGTGGCTCTCACACAGCGACGTGGATCCATGTGGTCCAAGTGTGGTGATGACAAAGCTGATGTGCTGAGTTGGAAGGTTGGTTTGACGAAATTTTTTACAGAAAGATTGAGGAGATCAAGAATACCTATCAACTCCTCTCACGTATTCCCCTGCAAGTGGTTTCCCATAGTGCATTAAATGATGTTTTGTCAAAGCCTGCCTCTAAATGTACCAAACGATGGGTCTTTCATCACTTCCCAAGGGACAGTCGTCCATGGCCAAATTGATCTAGCTGTCAAGAAGGATTCTTTTATATATTCAGCCTAATTTTTCCTATTCTTAATTTCATCCCATTACTCTTAGTTAAACCCACTCCTATTGTCCTAAATAATTCACCTCCCTCAGGAATCTACCCCCTCCATGTATTTGTAGGCTATTCTTTTGTCCCGCTGTAGTCTTCACTTAGCGAAGCTATCTATATTTAATTCTTTTAATCTCTCTTCATAAATTAGTCCCTCCAGCCAGTGAGGGGAAGGGCATATTTGAGATGTTGTTCAGTGATGAGCTAGGATACTCTGCTACAGTCAGGATATCTAGAGCATGGAAAATGCCTAGGGGAAGCCTAAACATTCATATTACTATTTTTTCTTTCTTTTCCCCAAGTGTTTGAATGGCTGTAGACAAAGTGATATTTCTGAAGGAGAAAAACATTACTAAAGATCTCTGTTTAATTCTCCCTTTTCTGTGCCACTGTTGTAAATGTCTGCTTTGTCCTCAGTTAATAACCTCCATCACCAGCTGGCCAGCTCTTGCTTACAAGCTTCGCCTTCCTTTACACCCTAGCCTAGATTTTTTATATCTGTATGAAAAGCAAGAAACCAGACAGTTAGTGTAAAAACAGGTTAAACTCTATATGATAATAAACAAGTACACTGCTGCTTTGGCCTGCTGGAGGTTTTGCCATCAGGCTTGAAGAAGCTGTTTACTTGTGATAGTTGGTATTCTTGTGAAAAAGTTATTGCTTTTCTAATGTACATAAATTCCTGATGAAAGAGATAGCAGCACTATCTTCTTACTCTACAGACAGAATCAGACAAGAGCAGTACTCTTGCCCTTCCCCCCCAAAATTAATGACTTGGAGGATTCAGACTTATGAGTTAGATGTAAATTAATGACTGGTTTATTTAAATAGTTCGTTTCCTTCCTAAGGGTAGTTTGTATGATAGCAAAGGCTCCCTTTAGGAAAAACCTGTATAATTCTGTATGACTTACATTTATTTCCTGCAAATCACCCTGTTTCAATCAAGCTCTACATCTGAAGAACCTGAAGTGACCTATGCCAGGAGATGAGGATAGTAGAGTCTTTGAACCATGGTCTTCTTTTTTAAAAAAGAGTAGTTGTTATTACTTGTACTTTGTGTCACTTTTCCTGTGTAACTTAAACACATCATTACCAGCAAGTCGAATTTTATGTTAAAACTTACATCATGCCACGATCTTAAGGTAACCATCAGTGTTTGTTAAAGGGGCTATAAGATTATTTGACTTTTGTGTTGAAAAGGGATTTTCAATTGCTTTAAATACATCCAAAGACTTGGAATGACTGGGCCTGTGCATTGAAATCATTAAAATATCTAAAAGAGAAATGCAGAATCCAGCATATGAACCAGTGCCCATAATTGGCTCTGATACTTCAGCAATTTATTTATTTTTCTCTACGGCTGAGTTAATACCATAAAATTAATTCAGTACTTGCCAAAATGCCTATTGCAAAAAAAGTCAAACAATTTATATTTGGGTCATACAAACCTGAGAAACATTAGAGACCCATAAACGAGGTCTACTGGAGGATATGAAAATAAACAGACCCCTATGCTAATGTGAAACAATTCAGTCTTTAAGCCCCCAGCTATTATTTTTTCTTTTTGCATTGCGGCACCACATAGGATCACTTCTGGTTAGAAATGCTGTACAAGCACGAAACACAAAAAAATCCTTAACTTGAGAGTTTTTACACTAAGGAAAGTAATTGGCCCATGAGAAAGCTAGGGATGTGTGTACGGATGTACAGGGAAAAGGAGCATCAATGGCATGCACAAGGTGCCCTATGAGTGACTTCTTTCTCTCAAGGATTCCTTCTCTTTCACCACAAAGCCCATTTGTTTGCTCAGTGACTAGAGCAATGGTTTAATGTGGTTGGCAGTGGCTATTTCTAGAGTCAGGAGATGTCCATGAAGAACAATTCATCCAAAATTCAGAGACTCAGATCCTTTCCTCTGGAGTCTCATGGTCAAGATCCTGACATGGTATCTCCACATGTCAAACAGCTTTGTTCCCAAAGAGAAAGGTGCATATTCACTTCTCTTGCAAGGTTTATGGGTCAACTTGAGTGCAAAATGCGAATATACACAAGCTAGAAACTCTATTTTAATCTCTGGGTTTGTTATATTTTCTTCTTTCATCATCCTGCATGGCAAATTATTCTAGTTCTATTTCTCTGGTGTATTAAACTAGTGCATTGCTAAGTCTCAGCTCTCCATTCAGATTCTGGCATCAAAGCCTTAGGCCAATTTTATTTCATTTGTATTTGCTGTCAGAGTAATGTCTTTATTTTAAAATGCCCTTCTCATATCAGCTTCTCAGGTGGCTTGACAAAAGTAGAAAGTGTGAGTAAGGAAAGAAACCCTCCCCCACGCTGCAGTCTGCTGTATTGCTTTTATGTTTTCACCCTCTCTGAGGGGGAAAATGTACAACACACATCGAGAAAATGGAGTTCAGGATGCCATTTAACAATGAAAGGGATATTTTTCTAATCCTATGCACTTGACCTGTTCAATTTAATTTATATTTATATATATATATTTATGTACGTATGTATGTATTCCTAGCTATGCACTTGACCTGTTCAATTTAATTTATATTTATATATATATATATATGTACGTATGTATGTATGTATGCATGTATGTATGCATGTGTGTGTGTATGTATTTAAAAAGCCCACACACACACTTTCAAAAAACACTCAAGCTACTGTTGCTCTGGGCTAATTTATTTTCAACTGCAAGTGGCACATTTACTCAATTACAAACAAAATTTTAGTAAAGCAGAGTGAAAATCTATCACATCCAATTATGATGACAATGCAGTGCCATGCAGCTGAGGGTTAGGCTGGGACCAGCCGTGTTTTTCTTGAGGCCATCAAGGACTGCACTGGGGCTTTTTTTATGCATGAGTAGAAAAGTGATTTAAGCTGAATGACAGGAAGCCCAAATCATTTTGTCATATTAAAGACTGTTAAGGACCCACCTCGGGATGGAAGTGTTTCATGTCAGATAGAACGCTAGAAAAAGGCAAGGTAAGGACGGCTGTGAGCAGGATATTTTAAACATCGCAGGGTGAAGGGGAAGCATAGAAAAAGTTTATCTGCTGGTTTTGCACATTAAGCAGTTGCAGCACTTAAAAACTTTTATTCTGTTTATAATTCCCCATTGTGTCCAGCAAAGGGCACTTTGCATTCTAGTAGATTTTAGTTGTAAAAAACAAATGTGTCCTACCTATAAAATCACATGCACTTAAACATGTATAACCAAACATTTTAAATCCCCTTGCATACATACACATCTGCCTGCAGCAATCCATGCATTAGCAACATGGAGGACACTGAAATTTCTGGGTCATGTACTTTTCCAAAGATCTCAGTAAGCAGTGCCACCTCGCATCCCCCTCATGCTTTGTTTTCAGAAATAATGATTCTCACCCCCTAAAAATAATAAAGATTTGGGTGGCACAAAATACAGACGTTTCCCAAGCACAAACACATGTATGCATGTTTTGAAGGCTACTCCCCATTAAATGCTTTGGCTTTGGATAGTTTAATCTGTGTCCTTAATGGTTTAAGGCAGAACAATGGGTTTCTCAATTTAGGAATGTGCGTGTTAAAAGCAGGGATCAGATGAGACCTCTGTACCAAAGCAATGAGTTCCACCAGTGTATTTCAAATAAATCTAATCTACAGAAACCATCACTGCATTTTGGATCCCAAAAAATGTTGTGCCTTAGGAATGGAGTATTTCAGAAAGTAGTCAAACAGTGCCAGTAATTCAGCATCAGCAGTCAGGAAAAAGAAACCTCAGCTCACTGCATTGCTAAGCGAATGCAGCTGATTGCTCCCTTGCAAGTGGTGATGATTCAAATTCCTCAAAAATTGTAACAGCTTCCAGTAATGTTTTCCTTTGACAGCTCTGGGACAAACTTTTTCATTCATTCACTCTTTTCTCTGAAGATTTATGTCAAAATTAGGGATGAGTAAATCCTGCTTCTTTCCCTGCTTTCTTTTACTTTACCCCACAGTTCTGTTTAATTCTTTACTGGAAAAACAAGTTGAGGTAAAAGAAGAAGTAAAACCAACAGAAAACAAAACATGAAAGCAGTTCTCAGTGAAATAAAAATGGAAAAATTCTAAAGCAAAAGAGGACTTTTTCTCCCCCATTTTATCAAACACCTATTTTTGCCACAGTCTGGGGAAGAGCAGAAACCTCTCTGCAGTCTACCAAGATATTGCTGTCTGAATGTATATTCATATTTCAGGTACTATAGTGACAGATGTAAGAGAAGTGAGATATTTTTACGGCAATTGGATGAGAAAAATTATGGGATTCAATACAATTTTCTTTCTTTGGGTATGCAGATACAAATATGTAGCATGCATTTATAATATTATCCCTTTACATATTATTCACACGATAACGTGGTTTGATTTGCTGCAAATTGCAGAAGATTTAAAATACTAATTTTACAAAACTTACCTTGACTGCCTTTATCACACACACAGATACACACTTATTTTCTATACAGTAACTCCTCTTTCTAGTGATCCTTCTAAAAATATTTGCTCAGAACTAGGAAGCCTGAGAGGACGCATTGAAGGGCCACTCCTGTAACTACTTTTACCAGGGTCTTACAGGGGTCAATAGCAACATTTTTATGTTTCTTCTCTGGCCTTTATGCTTCTCTGTGTGCTGTATTTAAGGCAATAAATGAGAGTGAAATATAGAAACCACGAATTCATTTATGTCCGTAGGAAAAAATACCCTACGGACACTTCTTCACACATACAATGTAGGAGCCAGGAGCCATGACTTTAAATTAATTCAGTATCACTATTTTGCTCATGTCAGATCAAAGTTTGAGAAATGGTATCTGGATAATGGAATTTTATTGTTGTTATGACAAAAATCAACAACCACACTCAGCCTGAAGTCAGTTTACCACAGAAGAAACTCCCCATCTCCCAAGCATCCATACACATAAATTAAACATCCCCAGATTTGAGGTTATGAATGAAAACCAAGGTGTTTGGAAGTTAAATCAAATGTCCATATCAATCAAATATCCACTGTAGAACTGTCTCTGCTAATGTCTACATTTTAGTCAAGACTACTTTTGACATTTCTGTAAATAGTAAACAGCCGCAGGGGCAATTTTCTCACCTACTTCAGGAGAAGGAAGAGTTTTGGAAGAAGTGAGTATTCATAATTTGGACACAGAATTTCATAAAGGTACATTTTTGAGCAGGCGAAGCAACAACCAGGGTTATCGGTCCTACAAAATACCCAGACAACATCTAAACACTCCTGAGAAGCAGCTCCCAAACTATTTACACTGCACTAGTCCTGCATATCTGAATGCTCCTGTTGCAATTCAAAATAAGGAGCTGCTGTGGGACTCAGTGGAGAAAAAGATACCAGAGGGAGTCATGAGTGACGGGGAAAGGAAACTGCTGTGAGGAAAGCACCTAGAAAAGATAAGGGGATTGGAGGGGCACTGGGCCACCATCATAGGCTGAGGGAGAAAGGTGGAGGTGGTGCTGAAGGAAACACCTTGAAGTTCCTCAGCTAGGAGCTGGCTTGAAGCTGACAAGGTCCAGAAAATGAGTGGAATGGGAATAGAAGCAAGGCCCACCAAAACTGATCCCAGGGAAGGGCTTAGGACAGCTATAGCCCAACATGGAGCTTATGCTAACACCACGGTCACCAGGTTTCTGTTCTCTTGGAAAGCCTGTGCACTTCCACAATAGACAAACTTGGTGTGCCCAGCTGCCCCAGCCCATAGGGATGCAGCACGACCAATGTGACCCTGTGCAGTGCTATCAAACAGCCTGGCCAGCACCACTCCCACAGGGTTCTCACAACATGCAACAACCTCTCAGGTTAAGAAAGGCAAAAGGCTCAGATAATGCTGATGCTGCTTAGCCTGATCCTCCTGTCAGGAAAAGGAGAGGCAGAACAAACACTGGTGAGTTTATCAGAAACAAGAGATAGCTTATTGAGAAAGTGTTCCACAATTACTTCTTTGAAAGAATTTGGAACATCGCCCCTTCAACAGTGCCGCTTACCATCCGCTCCAAAATTAGATTGGCAAATCCCTCCTGGCCTTTTCCTACCAGGAAGACTGTCTACTCCATCCATTAACCCTGAATCCCATGTACTCGATATAAACTGACAATTGATAGTCAATGGTATTGGCAGAGCCACTCATCAAAGCTATTTGCACAACAGGAAACAGCCTGTTTCAGTTCATCATTGTGTAATTCAGTGCCATGTTATTAGAGATATGAAGAAAATGTCCATAGGAAGAGAGATTGAAAAGAATAGGACTTCTAGTTTAGACAAGTAACAAAAATTTTAATGTGACTTTTTAATGTGACAATAAAAAAAATATCTACTTTTGAGTTATCTACTGTTTCTCATAATGAAAGAACAAGAGATTAAAAAAATGAAAAGCATTCAATTGAAAACTGATAAAAGGGTTTATTTTTTTCTATACTAAGTGCAAGTAACTTCAGGATCTAAATGTCAACTGATATGACTGAGGCCAAAAAAAGAATTCAGTAGGATTAGAAGTTTATCTCGATATTAAGAATATATATCATTACAAAACTAACCTGATGAGCTATGATTTTTTCTCCTGCAATTAGTAAATATAACAAACAACTTTTTTTTAAAATTTTGAGGTATTTTGAGGTAGTCAACCTGAAGATTTAAAGGGACTCATAGAAAATCACTGAAAAATGAAATTTCTGTCTCATAATTCTACCTTACTGGCAATATGAATCAAATAATTAGCTGATAAGAAAAACAGGCTGGAAAAAAATATATATTTGCTGACAAATACTGTAATGTTCAAACCACTCTCACAGTTCATTAGCAGAATAACCCCTTGGTGAAAAAAAAATCAAATCTGCATACTTTAGGGTTTTCCATCATGGAAAGGTATTTCACTTTTTAAAAATATATTTACCCCACTACATTCAGTATTAGGATTATGCACACTTCTTATTTCAGGGCCACCTTATTTAAGATGTCCCAGCAGAATTTAACTTGTCTTTCTAATGAAATGCTTGGTTGATGGGTCGTATAGCTTCGCCTTTGTAAATACGTGCCAAATTCCTCTTCCAGCCTTGAATTGACTTCCCCCTAAACTCACGAGGTGAGCTACTGCATGTCTAACTGATTTAAATTCAAAGTGAACAGCATGTTTCCTCTGCAATCTGCATCTTTCTTACAGCTCATGCTTCGACACACGGTTTGAAAATGGAGGAAGCTATTGCAAAATAAATACTGCAGCTCATTTTACATGCCCAAGCCTGTGAAATACCTTCACTAATCTACCTCATACTTTCTGTATAACAGTTCTACCAGATTTGTTAAAAAACAGATATGCAAATTTTAGGCAGAAAGGAGTTTCTTTCGGGAAGTTGAACATAAGGGGTAAATAAGACTCAATTTTAAAAAGACATTAATTCAACTGCAACGGCTTCATAATTCAGAGTATTAGATTAATGCTTTATGAGCACATTATCTACAACTTAATGTAAATGCTGAAACAAATTGAAATTCAGAGATAGAGACTGTTCACAGGTTTGGCTTGGACCCCATCCACAGAGGCTTTATTAATCAGCACAGAAAGTTTAGTCTAACCTTTGCCAGTCAGTTCAAGGTAGAGAAGCTTCCTGAAAGATGACATAAATGTCTTCCATCCTCGCAGACATCTAGCAGCTCCCTCTGCTCTAGCCATAGGGCTGGGTCAGACCTTCCCATGTCACCTCATTGCTGCTGATGTGCTAGACCACCCGAGCCATGACCGAGGCATTGCTGCTGTGGGTGCAAGGGCAAGCCAAGCTGAAAAGTAATCTGCGTCTCTCACATGGAAAAAATCAAAAGCCAAAGCTCTGTGTCAGTGGCAATGCCCCCAAAGCACTGCAGGACTTCACAACACGACAGCAGACACATTCTCAAGCTTTGCCCTCTGTCCCATCCATGCCAGCCAGAGCTCACCACATTCCCACCCTGCGTCCTTTTACTTTTCTTTAGCCCACCACACACAAGGAGAACAGCTGAATCAGGAACAAGCAGAGAATTGCTTTTTAGCAACATTACAAATGTTAACCTAAACAAACCAACAAGCAAAAGCCTGGCAGGGCAGTAATAGTGACGAAGCCACAGCACTTCATCATAATCACATCTAGTGAGACAGGGAATTTTTGTCAATGTTTCATGCTCAGAAAATGTACTGCTCAGCATTTTGACACTGTAATAGCCAAACACATTTTCTTTTATTATATTTTAGAAAGGTTCTTTTATTTAAAAACACATCTTGGATCCAGGTCAGCATCCTCCCATAGAAACTTCCTAACTCATGCAAACGGGGACATATGGCAGTGCCCACATGAATACAGTGCACTGGGAGAAAGCCCCAAGTATATGGGCAGAAGTCTTTGAGACAGTTTTCAAGGACATTTAGATGACACAATGCTAGGAATCTTTCTAAAATAATTTATCCACTGAGGGTCCTTAGAGGTCTGGCACAGAGACATGTAATTATATCCCATTACAGATTAACAGTGAGACAAGTATGAGGCCTCCAAAAGCGACCAGTATGAGCAGTCCCAATGGCAAGGCAAATCTATTCGTAGTAAGGAGTTATGAAATAACTCAACAATGTGGAAAATATCTTCTGAAGCTGGACAGTGAGTGTCTGAGCTATGCCATGGAATGTTAGGTCTTACACAACTGGGCAGAGCACATGTCTCCGCCCTCTTTAGATATCCTGTGGGTCACACACCTCTGTGAGCACCTTACAAGTCTCTGGTCTACTCTAGATTTCATGCATTTACCTTTCTCTCTCTTTCCATATCGCTAACAACTTCCATAGACAACTTCAATCCTTTCACTTTGCAGATATTTTCATCTTTCATACCAAGCTTTTTTAAAATTTTCTTTATTATTTGGTGAACTGAAAGGTTAAGATAGACTAACTTTCCTTCTCTTGGCTGAAGAGTGGTTTACACAAGGGAGGTTAATTTTTTTAAGTTCCACAGACTCTAACATGTTACTTCTTTTTTTTTTTTTCTGGATACCCCACTAGCCCCTGTGATTTATTCCAACTATTTCCATGGATGTCCTTCACCTTTTTTCACTATTTATAATTGGGTTAGAGCTATTGACCTACCTGACTTTATCAAGTTACTCCAAAGTTCCTCACAGTCTTCAGGAGCTCTGAAACCTAAAGGTTTTTGTATTAGCTCAAATATTGTTAGGTGATTAATGAAAACTAAATAACAGCTTGCAAGAGAGGAGCACTGAGCACCACGTTCCCATGTATGAAGCACCTATGAGGGTCAAAAGGCTGCAAATCCTGGAGCCAGTCTCAAGACAAGTTTAGCAGTGGCAGAGGCAGGTTTACCACCCACTCTCAATTTTATTCCAGTAACATCCACTGATGTTGTTCTATCAGTTACCAGTAACTCTAATGGCATTTATTTTGTTCTTCGCTCTTACTAAACTTGCAAGGTTCTTTCACCCCACAATGGTTCAAATGAAGGCAAAGGCCTTATTGTGCAGCTGTGCAGGGCGACACCAGGACAGCAGGGTTTGGGCCAAAGGCTGTGAAAAGCTGAGAGCGCAGAATTGACTCTACAATGAAGCAGCACCAACTCTCAAGCAATCAGCATTAGCTCCTGAGAAATCACTCGATACCCTCCTGAGAAGGTTTGTGGGACTGCGAGAGTGAAGCCCTGAGAACGGAGTTGCTGCTGCCAGCCCACGCTGGCAGCCCTCAGTGGGCTAAATCCTGCCACAGGAATACTTGTGTGTGATAGCCATAGCTTTTAGAATTGGATAAGAAAGAAGGCAAGTGATGTAAAATGTCACATCCAGACAAGAGAACAAAACAAAGGGGTTTTTTTACCCTTATAGCAGGAAAAAAAGTACTCACACAAGCTTCTTATCCTTTTCTCCATCATTTTTTTTTTCCTTCTCAGGCTTCCTTCATGCAGGGAAATAATTCTCTCTCTGTTGACACCTGTGCAACCACAGACACGCCAGCATGAGCTGACTGGGCGGAAAAGAAAAAAAATATTTACCCCCAGCATTTCTGGGGTCTGCTGCATTGCCATTACTGCCGTGATTTATCGGGGCCTGTTACACATTTTACCTTAAGCTTCTCAGTCACCCAAACATTTCCTCTCAACAAACAAACAAAAAAAAAAAAAAAAAAAAAAAAAAACCAAACCAACCAGTGAGCTGCTCAAGTTTGAGGGAGAGAGGGCAAAGGGGAAACAAGAAAAGGGGTCTGTCTGTCCGTTCACTGTGTCCCCCCAACATCTGCTGCAAAGATTAGAGTAATAAAAACAGTGAGCAGCAAACAACTGCAGATGAATGCTGAGGGATTCTGGAGAACAGCAGGGTACCTCGGGCACAGGAAGCACCTCCACAGCCCCTCCTCGGCCACGCGTCCACAGCCCCGGCTCTCTCCCGGAGCCCCCTCGTTCCCCCGCCGGTGAGGGAGTGTAGCCGGAGGGGGGGCGGGGGGCGATGGCTGCAGAAATGCAGCCTCAGCAGGGAGACGAGGCTGTCAGCCTCCAGAGCACTTCGCTGCGAGGGAGCAGATAAGAGGGAAAAGGTGAATGGGAACACTTGTCACAGCAGATGGCGGCTTTGATTTGCAGAAGAAAGCGGGAGGGGGGCGGAAAATCGGGGAGGGGCGGCCATGCCTGCCCGCCCGGTCCCCGCCGCTCCCCCGAGCCCCCGGCCCGCCCGGGATGCCGCACCCCGCCCTCCCTGCCCGGGCGCCCGAGCACTTGCTGACCTTCCCCGCAGACTTTGTAAGGCCAAGTGCGGGGTTTCGGCGGCCCTGGCCGCCTTATACATTTTATTAATGCTATGCTAATTAGCTGGAAAGCCACACATTGATTTTCTTGAAAGGATTCGAGGATCAAATAGCCATGAATAGAGCTGGCAAAACCTAATCTACTAATGGATTTAACTTAAGAGAAATATAAAGCTCAAATAAAAATATGATTATTTGGGAGCTACTTAACTAGTACTTATCTTTAAAATACTTTCACGGAATTTCTCTATTCCACTGAGGTGGAAAAAATGCAGTCATATTTTTTAAACGTGTTTGGCCAATAGCTCTAAACAATGCCTTTGTTCCTCTCCTCTCCTCTCCTCTCCTCTCCTCTCCTCTCCTCTCCTCTCCTCTCCTCTCCTCTCCTCTCCTCTCCTCTCCTCTCCTCTCCTCTCCCAATGTAAACCATGCCCAAGTCCCCTAGCCACAGGCAAGGCTCACACTGTGGCTTGCACTGTATAAGCACAACACAAGAAAATGGTCTAAAATACAAAGAAATGAGGCTTAATGGGAGAAAGAAGACGTCAAGCAAATGCAGACAGGAAGGAAATAGGAGGGAATAACAGGAAAATAATAGTCAGCTGGGCAGGCAGTCACTCCAGCACACCCACCAGCAGTTGTTCAGTCTTTTACAGACACCATTATAAAGGACAGTTTGAAGGCCGGTTGGACAGCAATAATAAGGCAAGTTTGGATTTGGCTGCAGGGGATGCATCTTGAGCTCAAAAGGCAGCAGGAAAGAAAACAGAGAGACACTTGTTTTAAGCTTTAACAATGCAACAAGGAAGAAAACACAGAGGCCCTTGTTTGAAAATTCAACAAATGAGTAATAGACACCAGAAAATTGCCTTACTGGAGGTGGAAGCAGATATTTCATGAGTACACAAGAGATGGTGCTGAACCAGTGATGTTCCAACTGGGGAATCAGGCCTTGAAAACTAAGATATGTAACTGATTTCAATGCAGCATGGGAAGACAAGTAGGTCGGAGAGATCCCTCAAGACTGACTGGCATGGTCCACACAACCAGCCATAGAAAGTTTGGGACATCTGGGTAGGTGGGTGACCTGGTAAACAGCATGCTGCCAAAGTTCCAGAAGGTCACAGAGCTCAAAAAGAAAATTTTAAAATCAAGACTACCAAATTCATTATGCAGAAAATTACACTGACAGATTACATCAGTCTTCTCCGAGGCATAAATACGAACTAGCAGGTCTGAACCAAGGTGCAGTTTGTGCAAGGAACAAAGTCAAAGCTGGACAAAATCGAAACTGGTATCAAGTGAGCAGAAGTCTCAAGTGTGAGTCTCCCCTGCCATTGTATTAGAAAAGAGAATACACAAGCTGCCTTCTGGATCTCTCTCCAAGCCATTTTCTCTCAGTGACTCAAGATGTGCACAGTTCACTAGTAAAAAAGATCATTATTTTAACTGTCAGCAACAGCCTCAGCCTGTGCTGCCATTCTGTCTCACACAGCAGTAACAATCAAAGGCATCCAATTTGAAATTAGCTGCCATTCCTCAGGGTGTTGGGTGTGTCAGAACAAAATCAAGCAGGGCATCCCACACTGGGCTGGGTATTCAGTGTTTCCTGAACAAAAAGGTGTATACTCTTCATTTCAGTTAATACAGTGAGCAAATCCAACTTCACACCAAACCTTTCACACTTAGATGATATAATAAGGTGCATTTTGATATTACTGTTCATGACATACAATCATTCTCCAAAAGCTGGAGTCTGCTCCCCATGTGAGTTTGAGTTTCCATGTGTTCATTGTTTTATTGATGAATCTCCTTTTAGCTATGAGTGGCTGCCGTCAGATTGCACAGCTGTCAAAAATCTGAGGTGCAGGGATTTTATTTATTCACCCCAGCAGCACAATTGTTCTCTGTCCCTCAAGAAGCAATACTGGCTGCACCATCACACAGCTCCAGGACGATGCACTGCTGCAGGATGCCTCAGCAGTGAGAAGTCACTTTAAAAGAGTTACACCAGCCTAAAATCTGAGCAAGGTAGGGTAGATTGAATGCACTGTGTTCCTGATAATAGAGTTGTCACCTTGTAAAGTAATCCATTTGTTTGGGATCCCTTCCATATATCAGTTTCTCAGTACAGTATACTTGGGCTCTCAGACCAATGCAATTCTTGGCCAACAGTAAAGCTCCAAGCTCAACTTCCCCATTTGATCCACTATTTTCCTCTCAAAAATTCCTTTGGAAAAGTTTCTGCAGTCTTCCTCACTACTATAACTACAGCTAAAACTGAATCCTGGGTGTGATAGCCCCAGCAGACCTCAAATAGATTTTGTTCAGTGCAGCAAGGAGACCACCACCTTTGAGACAAATTCTAGACAGAGTATTCCCTAACAGGAAGCTACACAGCATTTATAGTCTGCACCCACCTAGTTTATGGTCAAGAGGTTCTGCCATATGAGTAAAAAAATCATGTGTATTTTGATGTTATTAGAGGGTTATTTAATTGCTTTTTTTTCACAGATGGCTTGTGGTGCTCACAAAGGGACCATCACAGTGCTGGAAAACAAGGCCATGAAAATGCTCATGTTGTTCAGCAACTGTGACTCCTATTTCGTGGGACTTCAGGTTTTGCAGACATTTGGCTTTCTCAGGCTCAATCTAAATCCAGGTTTTGGAAGACAAGAGCTGACTGCATATGAAATCAAAACGATAATGGTGGCAGGAAATAATTGGGGGAGATGGCAAAAGTGATGCTCGCCATCTGTATGGAGGGAAGCCTTGCCCTTTGTTGCCCGGCTGGAGAAGGCCTCCTGGATTTCCAGATGCTTTTGAATGTTCCAGTGGCAGCAGGAGCTACGAGTGTTTATTTCCCCTTCTCCTATCTGCTTGGTGAGGAGATTTCAACCTCTTGTCCTGTTGGACTGTGGCGCCATTGTCTGTGCTTTTCTCATCTCCAGACTGGATCGCTGCCATGTGGTCTGCTCAGCTCTACGTCTGAGGACCACTCAGAAACTTCAGCTAATTGCAGTATGCAGCTGCCTGCTTACATATCCACATTTCAGACACAAACCATAGAGCGCAGATGGCACACAGGCTGCGCCAATTTTCAGTTCATTTCCAGGTGCAATTCAGGCCTTAGTTTCTAAATTGCCTTGTGATTTGAACCTGCCCGTCCCACAGAAACTGCCTACGAACACTACGTCCACCATGGAGATAAGTTGATGCCTTTGAACTGGAAGTCCTTGGAACAGCATATTTGGAAATGGCTTGGGTTTTTTGCTCAGCAGAAGAAGGCCCACACTCTTGAATTTGCTTTCTTTTGTGGCAAACCTTCAGGGCACATTGCAAAACTTGTCTCTTTTGTTAAGCTTTAGTTTAAAATATTGAGGTGGGCTGGGAAGGGGAGGTTTTGATGAGGACACTTTTACTTTCATTGTTGTCATGGCAGTATAATTCAGTAGGGAATATGAGGTTTGATTTGTTTTTATTTTAAGTGCAGCTAATGAAATCTAAGATTGTGCACAGCATAAATGAAATCAAATAAATAATTGCAATTGTTCCAGGCCAGTGCTGTTTACTGGAGAGACAGGGAAGGAAAGACAAAAACAGTGTATTTCCAGAAAGGACTAAGTAGGTATGGCCAAACAAAAGGGAGTTAAACAGGTTATCTCCCGTAGCTCATGCTGTGGGATGCCACTCATAAGTTCCTTGCAAGAGGATTCTTGAGGTCTCATGTGTCCAAGCTCATACTGGGAGCACACTGCAATATGCAACTGCCATTGGTCTAGAGAAAAAAAGGACAGAAACACTGAACAAGATACACTGAAGAAGGGAGAGGAGAGGAGAGGAGAGGAGAGGAGAGGAGAGGAGAGGAGAGGAGAGGAGAGGAGAGGAGAGGAGAGGAGAGGAGAGGAGAGGAGAGGAGAGGAGAGGAGAGGAGAGGAGAGGAGAGGAGAGGAGAGGAGAGAGGAGACCACCAACAAAGCCTGGGGAGCAAAAACAGAACACAACAAAGTCTGCTTTGTCAAAGAACTACCCTATTTTTCTTTTTCTTCAGATTTTAGTCCCCCCCTTTTGCGTAACCATCCTTGCTTGTTTTCTCAGGTTCTTTTCAGCTGGGTTTGAACATTGCAGATTTGAACTGAGCAGTCAAGCTAAATAATGCTTCCAGAGCAGAAGTGAAAACTCCTAGAAAGAAGAGAGGCAGATTGCTGAAAATATCCAGACGATAGAACTGATTCTGTTGAAAGGCATGTGTATGTACATGTACACACACACAGGTAAAGAGATCATGATTTCTAAAAGCATTTCTTTGTGTAACTCCACAGTCTGGAAACACATCTAATCATTTTATGGACACTTATATCCTTTTTAGCTAGAGATCAGTGTATATTTTTATTTAATAAACCAGCTATAATTCATGATTGCTTTTGGGTATGCAAAGACAGTTATAGTGTTTCAATTTCTGTAGCCATGTGTGGCAGAGAAGACTTCCTGCCTAGAGCTTACAGGACAAAACCATGGACAAAACACACTGCAGAAGTCACTCCAAGACCCAGGAAAGGAGAGAAACCTGGGGCCCCAAAGCATTTAACCAGGCAAGAGCAGGATATGTCAGCCCTTTGGAGTTGTGTTTTCTTTACCTTAGAAAAGCTTTGTTGAGGGAGTTTCCAGTGGTATAAAGAGGACTGAAAGCTGCCTCAAACAGGCAGCAGAAGGTTTGGTCTTTTTTCCTGTGATGAGGATTGGCATAGTTCTGGGAGAAACAGGTTTATACCATCTGCTTCCCCCTCTGGTTCAGAGGAGAGGCAAAAGACAAGAATGCCATGCACTACTCTTGGCAGCATGATTTACAGGAGACCAATTTAAACTTCTGCCAGTAAAATGCTTATACTGCTAGATCATCATATCTTCTATCATCATGTACACAACTATGTCTGTAACCACACTGACAGAGCAGAGTAAAGGTATGTATCCAGAGGTTCACATTTTGTTTTCCAGGCCTTTTTAGTTTTTGTGGGAGTTGAGTAACATAATTTTATTATTATTATTTTGGGGTTGATTCAGGTTTGTGCTTTGAGTCTCTTGGTAGCTCTCTTTAAATGCTGAAAAATTTCTTAGTGGCACTAACTCCATTGCCAAACTGTAGGAGATTAGGGACAGGCGTTTGGAAGATATCGCGTTGTGCGGGACAGGTAAAACCCCTCCCCTCTACAGGTAATACCTGACCAGAAGGAAGTGACACGGTAAACCCAGGTTATTTAACCCTGTGTAACCCATGAATAAAGGCCATTTGCCGTCCACCACATTGGTGTATGCGAGCTGATGGCCCGAACGACCTGAGGTGGTCGTCGTGCCGTTCCTGAACCAGGTCGCTACCCCTTCCAGAGAGGCAACACCAAACATCACGTTAGTCACCAATAATCTCAACATCTTCAACTAGTTCTTCCTTAAAGACAGCTTCAAAGTTGGTTTGCTCTTCAAACTCCAGGAAGAGAAGTCTGGGTTTGTAACGCTGTTTTTATGTGTGCAGCTCTGCATCCTAGGGAACAGTGTGATGTCACTAACTCAAATTCACTCACTCATGAGTTCGTGTCCTACGAGTCCAGAGCTCAATGGGATGAAAGGAAACAAAAAACACTGCAAGCTGGTCTTGTTACATCAAGAACAGGAAACCAGCTCTATATTTTGCAACCAGAGTGCATCTTGCCCATACAAACTTCTGTCAAAACTTCCACAGAAGTACCCACCTGACAAAGGCAGGAAGCATTTCCTGCACTGAGGGGATTGGCATCTGCATGATACTGAGGACTGCAGCTGAGAAATGACACCTACCTGACAAAGTCATTTTGGGTGCTACCTGAATCAGCCTCTTTTAGCAAAGCAAAATTGGCACAGCAGAAGGGAAGGCTTTTGTTTGAAAATCTCAAAGTCCCACTGTGTGCCAAGAGGCGCTGTCAGGAGAGCACGAAGCAGGTTAGGGCAGGAGGCTTTCCTGGGGGGCAGAGGACACTGTTTGAGATCAGGTAGCCTGCTACAGCTAGACTTGCCAAAGCCGTACTCCTGCATGAAAACCCTGACTGCCACTCCCGAGCCAGAGCAGAGAATGGACTTCCCCCACTGAAAATATTATAGCCTTGGCAAGAGAGGACCTTGTCTGGAGATTGGTATGAGTGAATCGTGAGGGTCTTTTGTGTGTGTGCACGTACATGTGTGTGTGTGCATTTACAGAGTGTGCTGTCAGGGACTGATTTTCAATGATGCAAGTTTCCTCTAACTGATAACACTCTAAATAACAGGTGAGTGACTCCTGGCAAGAAGGAGATTGTCTGACCTCATTGTTTGCCTTTTTTCCTCTCTCTTTGTTCTTCACAAATAAAGGTTTTTTAATAAACTGAAAGGTCCTCCGCTCCTGCCTGATGATAAAATGAAAGGAACCAGTGAGGTATGGTACAACGTGGCAGCAAAAAAAGAGAAGCTCATCAGAAAATAACAAAGGTGCAAGTTAAAGATAAGGCAGCTGTCAGAGATTAATCCTGCTGGCCTGATTGTTTTCTTTAATACCAAGGCCTGCAATAGCAAGCGATAAGTTTGCTGAGTAATTTGGTTTTTGGTGAGGAAATAAAATTCAGGTAGGCCTCATAATTGATTTCCTGTTCTTTAGTTTTCTAAACATTAAACAAAACAAAACAAAAAAACCAACCTCTGCTTTGACTACACTTTCCTTTTTTCAAATTTGCTCCAAGGCCGTTAGCTTTCCCCCAAGCCAGGTCTGCAGGAAGACAACTGCAGGGAGGGCAAAGCACCCTTTCTTTCTCCAGCATCCTCCTGGGAATAGTTTTGTTTCATCCTAAAGACTAACCACATGTGTTGGACATGGTAAATTCTGCCAATTATTGACTTCATTTTATGTCTGAAAGTGGGCAAAATGTGAGGTGGTGGGAAAGGGAGGTGGTGGGAAAAGCAAATTTCAAAAGAAAGTAGCTGCTGCCTGTCACCAGTGGATTAACCTGGACATGGCATTGGTCACTGTCTGTGGGGGGAGAAGTGCAGAAGGACAGTGTGGTCCTCATGGGGCTGGGAAAAAATCAAGCTGTGGAGGTCATCCAAGGAGGTCACGGTCTGGGGCTCACCACAGCAGCACATGGGGCCTCCTGTCTGGTCCTTTGCCCTGAATGTAGAAGGAGGAAGAGTAGCCAGCAGGAGGGATTATGTACCATGTTGTGCTGGTGAAAATCCACTCCTCACCCAAGCCTTCCTCCTATAGGGGTGCACACAGCAAGCTGTCGGGAACCCAGGCACTCCACAGGCAGCACCTCTGGGAGGAAGCAAGAGAGAAGAGAAATTGAGGGAGAAAAATCTCTCCAAATCAGGAGGTTTGTCCCAATGAGGCAGAGCTGCTCTCAAGTGAGAAAATCACCTTGCGAGAGAGACAGCGGGAGTGCGAGTGTGCGTGTGTGTGTTGGTGCACGTGTGTGTGTGCACAGGAGGCAGCAGAGCCTTAGTTATTGTGACAAAATGAACAGCCCCTGGGATGCTCATCCAGCAGCTAATTTCTCATCTTATCTATTATGTGAATGAGATGGGAAAACAGTTTCCTGTTTTTCACAGATATCACTAACACGAAAGATACAGAATAAATTCCCTTGAAGGCCATGCAGCCAGATCCAGCCACAGACTCATTTGTTTCAATGGAATGAATAAATGCAGTTAGGGACTGCCCATTGATGGGGAAAAAAAGTCTGTAAAGCTTTCTATAGAAGCAAACGTGCTGCCACCACCTCCAAAACAGATGAAGAGCTTGGCGCACACTTTCTTCTTGTCCATTAACAGCACACATGCAGATGCAGGCTTTTGCAACACAAAAGCACACACACTTAAACCTTGCCATTTCCCTCATTCAAAACAGGTATTTCTAGTGTTACAATGCAGCACTGGTGCTACTTGAAAAGGGAACCCACAATGAAGGACTTCTTCGCCACTAGGGAGCTTCTAGGGGTCTTATACCAGGTGTAAGGGCAGGAAGTGATGGGTGTGCTGAGCCACCAGCCCCCAGCACACCGAGTTTAGGGTGAGGATTCGGAAAGAGTCCCATGCTAGGGTCAAACATAGGGACCGGACCAGCTATAGTAAAACCAGCCTGTCATGAAAGAAGGCCGCCCATCTCTTTTAAAGCATAGACTCACAGGAAAACCTATGGGAACAAAGAAAAAGCAAATTTCTGTGTGTGTCCACAGGCAGCCAGTGGCTGCAACTACAGCTACACAGGCGTATGACAGAGTGGAAAGGGTAATATCATGTTAGCACTTTGCAGGCCAATTCTGCCTATTTTGTGTTGATTTTCATCTCTTTACTTTTCCCAGCAGAGGGAGCACCGGGCCAAAGTGCTGAGAGGCGGCGACCCATAGAAGCCCACTTCAAAAGTTCCCTTTGTCTTGTTTTTCCTCTATCGAAGGCACAAATGGGAGTAGGGACCAATGGGAGCATCCAGCCTCCTTGCAGACTGGGCAGCTTCTCAAAGGCCATTCCCATCCCAGCCCCTGGCTGGAGGGAGAGCAGGGCTGGGCAGGAAGAATGGCTTTTGACCACATCAGGGTAGGATATGCACAGCTGCATTGCACCATGCACAGGTACCCCTCTGTGCTATGGGTCCTGATCTCAACTCCCGGTATCCCGCCTGCTTCCCTGCTCCTTAAATTTTGATTCTTGTCTCTCCTGCTCTTTTATTCCTTGCCCTAGAGGCAACGGGAGCTTTCTGCACTCCCTCAGCCTCTTACTTGAAGTACATCTTCTGATCTGCTGTATCTGGGGGAAAAGGGATATGTACCTGTCCCCTGCAGAGAGACTAGGGTTTGACCCACAGGCCAAGCGTACTGAATGTGTCAGGCATCCTTGCCTGCTGCCTTTCCATTGCTAGCAGAGGGTGAAGCCAGATGATGCCCGGCATCAGAGGCTGGATGAACAAAGAGGTGGGTAAATAGCTCACAAAATGAAGATAGAGAAAAAGAAGTGGGAAGTGGTAGAAGAGAAACCTGAAGAAGGTTAAAAGAAATGAGAAGAGACAAGTCTGGTACTTCAGTACACTGAAAAGAGATGCTTCAGTTACACTGCAGCAAGGCATTAGAGTAGGAGAAATGAAAATAAATTCAGCCTACAGTCCTAATGAAGTAAATTCCAGAGTGGGCTGAGACCTTAACTGATACAAATGAGGATCATTATCTTCACTCTGCTATCCTGTTCAGCACAGGGCAAGGAGTGCAGAGACAGGAGGGGACAACCAAGGATGGATGAGATGAAGTACAGCCCTGCCACCCTGCTGCTGTCCTGTGATGAGGAGCTTCATGCAAAGGGCCAGCGGCAGCATTCTATGAACTGTGCAGGCCATCTGCAAGCCTCAGCCATCCCAGAGTTTAACTCCAGCTCTTGGTCCAGTCAGGAGAAGGATTTCTGTATGCCAGGCTGGCAGGAGGAGTGGTGGGTCTCTGGAAGGATGGGTTGTGAGCAGCTTTGAGTAGTTCCCATGTGTGTCCTGACAAGACATTGGCAATATCAGCCACCTGTGGGAGAGGCTTCTTAGGTTTCAGCTCTCTTACTCTGCCTGGCAATGCCCACTCGACCCCTTGCACCCTGGAGACTGGGCTGAGCACTGTGAGATAAGACACAGCAGGTACAAAGCAAAGTGCTTTTCACCTGCCCACGATGGCTTAGTGTTTGTCTGCAGGGCGAGTGAGGTGGGCACAGTTTTGATGCTTCCTGATGTTATTAAAAAAAAAAGAAAGAAAAAAAAAATGGCTATGCAGTGGTGCAAAGCAGAGCAGCACATCTGGTCCCTGGGAACAAACCTCCGCCCCCATCGTGCCAGGGGGATGCAGACTCCACGGTGCAGCCAGAGAGGCGCCTGCTGCGGCTGCGCCTGACCCTGCCCCGCTCACCTGGGAGCCCACCTTTCCCACCAGCCATCCATCTCCTCCTGACAGCAGCGCATGGCCGCTCTCCCACAGACCCGTGATTTATGTGGTGCAGAACTCACCATCAGAAATTAAAATGACCTCAAGATTTGCCACATCCAACATTGAACCTAGAGCCTTGCTGCCCTGTCTCCTAACCTTGTCTTCTTCTGATCTCTCCCTCAGCTCTTTTCTCTCAGAAGGAGCAATGAAAGCTACACGGAAATACGGCAGAAGCTTTCTCTTGGTACTCTCCATCACCATATTTACATGTTAGTATTTCATATCATATTTAATATTGACATCATAAATCCCTCTCGGCTTGGCTCAGTCAGGTATGACATGTAAGTAGGCAGTGACTTAGTTTCTGAGTATTTACCCCTAATGAAAAGAGCTGGAACACAGATAGGGCTGAGAAAATAAAGATACATTAAGATAAATTCACTGTGGCATTAAATCAAAGACTTAACAGGATGTATCATTTAACATTTCTCTAAGACCTAGGCAAAAGCCTCTCATCCAGAATCAATGGAAACATTTACCTTACATAAATGTCTCTGTTGCAGGTGCAGCATAGTGGCAACAGAATTTAGGAGTGAAATTCTAATGCAAAACTGAAGTCTTTATCCAATTTAATCTTTCTAGCAATCATCTTGATAAAAGTCTCATTAAAAAGATACTGGAATTAAACAAAAATGAGTTAAGTGCTTTCAATCCAGAACATGTTGGCATTTTGAGGTCAGATTTTTGAGTTTCAAAATTATATTTGAGAATCTAATGTCAAAATGTTTTTAGGTAGTTTATTTTGGGGGTTGTACTATTTGTATTTCTTATCAGGATAGTTCTGATAACTGACATCAAGGAACACCATAAAATTGTAATAATTAGCTTCCAAATTGAATAAATGACCAAGTGATCTACTTCTGAAATGCTACAAGGCAAATTTCCAAAAGTGAAATTTCAGAGAAAATATTTAAACAAACATATTTCTGGTTCAAACAGGGTAGAAATAACAGACCCAGTGAACTGAAAACTCAGTCTCAGCCATCTGTGGTGAAGGCTTGCATCTGAGCACTGCTCCCAAGCAGGCAGGCAGCGGGCTTGCTTCTCTCTGAGGATGCAGGCTAGCATGTATCGGGGTAGGAGGTCCTCTGCCTGACCTCTCCCAGCTTGGTCTGTGGCTCTGTAGGAGAGGAAAAGGGGTGCAGGAAGATGGATAAGAGGTCTAGCAATCCATTTGTTAAAACAGTCAGTGTTTGATCTCACTTCAGTGTGCAGGACTGCAGCATGCACAGCGTGGCTTTTTGCATGCTAGCAACCCAATCCAGATGCTCATTTTCACCATCATATCACAGCAAATGAGTCATCTTCAGTCTAAGCTGGACCTGCAGACAAGGGTTGGGCCAGAATTCACATGAGATTTTGTTTATCTTCAATTTTCTCAGGCTGGACCAGGGAGAGTTGGATTTGGGTGGCAGGTTTGGTTTTCTGCATCACATTTGTGTAGCTGCAATGTGGTTTCCTCGATTGCTTCAGAGTTGGGTTAGTGACATTTAGACAAGCACAGCGAAATGTAAACTCAAGCTACCGCATCAAACAAACTCATTTTGCTCTGAAAAAACGTTTTTCTTTGTTGTGCTCCAGGGAGAAGCCATTCACAACATTGTGGCGGAGGTGTATGATCCAAAGGGTTATGATAAAGGTGCCAAACCCTTCATAGGCTAAGTACACCCTGCATCAGGTCCACAAGTGTCACTGGTGAGGTGGTATCCCTTCCTTTTCCAAAGCACTGGCAGCTGATTTCCCTTTCGGCACACACGCCTCCTTAGCATGTGCAAGCTCCCAGGGTAGGTTGTATCCAAGTCATCCAAAACTACAGCTTTGAAAAGACCCTATAAGAGCTATAGCTTTGCTTCATCCAAGGAGGAGCTGAGTTATCCATCTCTCCCACCATGCACTGGTTTCAGCCTGTCTGCCTGTTACGTCAGGAGAGGGCACGAGGATGGCTGTGGCTTCCCTGGAGCTCTTTCCTAAGCAACTCATTCCACCCCACAAGCCATCCCAAAATGGGTCTTGTCTGGCAGGTGCCCCTGGAGTAGCTTCAAAGGTGCCATGCCCTTAATTCCCCTCTCCTTCAGGGAAACAGCCGGATTTGTCCTGCCTGAAGGTCTGACTCTTGATAATGAATTTCACTGCTGAGGAATTTTTGGTGAACCAGGTGCCCAAACCAAAAACGTCACAGAAACAAAGATACAGATGTCCCAAATATGGTCCTCATCTCCTTGGATGAGATTTGGTTCATTTAAATACAATTTTCTTTTGTTTTCAAATCTGGAACAAAGATGATTTCAACACAAGGAGTATGCATAACCAACACCAAAGAGAAGGAAAGATTGAGAATGACTGGCTAAAACCAGAAGGACCCAGCATTGCTATTTTATTTATTACAATCTGCATGATTTTACAGGGGACATGGCAATTAACAAACATAAGAAGACCAGAACTCTGCCCTGAGGAGCTGGTTTAGCTTAAATTAGGCAGACCAAGCACAAACAAGTCTGGGTAACAAGAACATCTAGAATTTAAATAGTAAATATTAAGAAAAAAATCAACTAGTGCTCGAGGCCAGAAGTCATCCTTTAATTGACAGCAGTTCAAAGGAAATTTTCCCAGGGGGTGAGCCATTTCATAACTGCCTGCTATGGGATTCTCCTCTATCCCCTCGAAGCACATGGCTCCAGGAACTGCTGGCTATAGGCTCGGAGCTCAGAGCTCAGCTGAGCCATCTCTCCTGACATCTGACCTCTCCTCTCAGGTCTGACCATGAAGGACGTGGCTCCCCAAAAGGTGTTGCCAAACGGGAGAGAAGGCTGGTGTAAAAGTGCACCCAACTGCAAAATACTGAAGTAGGGGTCAGGGTGAAAAAGCCTGTGCCAGTCATGACTCAGGCCCTGGACAAGGACACTGGAAATCTGGATTTCATCCCAGTCTTGACCTTGGACAAGTTCCTCTGTCTCCATTTGCCTGCTTCCACTCCCAAATGTCATCTGCCTTCATCACGCTGTTTATAAAACTCTTTGGGGCAGCAACTGGCTCTTGCTACATTCTTGTGCAACACTGCTCACAACATGATCCTAATCCTCCCTCAAGTCTGCTGGCGTGGATCTAATGAAAAAAAAGTGAGAGGAAAAAGGTGTAAACACTTCAAAATCTGTAAAAATATTCAAAGACAGGCAACAGCAGGGAGTTCAAATGAACCTCAGCTAAAGGTCTGATTTCCAGTGTTGCTACTAATTATTACAAATAAAAAAAACCCCAAACCTGGCTTTGAATGATCAATGAATAACGGCTAGGACGCATTTTTCACCTGGGAACAATTGGGAATTTCACATTGAATACATTTTAGTTTGAAAAAAAAGACATTTTTCAGGATTTTCCCTCCTTTTGGCAAAAATTTGCCATCATTTTAATGAAATTAGCACCAAAGTTACTGCTGAGTGGTTTTGCTCTCTGTAAAAAAGACTGCTTTCAGTAAACTAAATATCTCAAGAGTTCTCCTGCTAAAAAATTTCATTAAAGGATACTATGGCCTGTTTCACAAGAAATAAAAAAAATCCATTCTCATTCCTGCACAATGAAAATAACTTTAGAAGCTCAAAATTTGATGAAGCTGTTTTCCCGAGTTGAGGCCTGCTCTATTTTTCACGCAGTGTTGACAGAGCAAGATGAGAAAAAATTCAGTTTCCATCATCTATTCAATCCCTGGCCCCTCTAATGATTAGCAAAAGCGCCTGTTTCACTGGTGTTTTCTTGTTAAATAGAAACTCATCCCATAGAAACACAACTCAAAACCATCAAATCATTTCACAACTGACAGACGGTAACAGCCATCCATGAAGTCCTCAGCTGGTTTTAGCCAGAGAGGCAGAGGTAAGAACTGCTGTATCATGATCAAGCCCTGTACACCTCATCCATCTTTTAAGATTTCCTCTCTGAAATAAAGGCACAAAAAAGCTGCGGTCACACAACTCACCAGTAAAGCCAGCTTGCACCCGTTACTTTGCTCTGCCTTGCAATTAATTTCTTAATTAGGAATTAAATTTTTAAAAGCTAGGGATATGGGATTCTCTCCTTCTGCTCACCCAGCACACAGAAAAATGTGAGCAGCAAGACCAGAACATTCAAAGGCTCAGTATGTTGAAATCCAGATGAAGCTGTTCCCCGCCACAGGAAAGATTTATCAGCATTGTCCTGTTGTTTTGTAAAATTATTTCTTCCAGAGCAGGCATGCCAGGAAAAAGCCAAGGGGCATAGGGATGAACAAGACTATGTGGAAACCGACCATTCATTGCCTCTGTGCAGTGCGTTAGAGTTTCAGCCTGGAAAGCTACTTACAATCAGTAATGGTCACTCAACAGCCTCTTTGGAAGCAATTCATGGCCTTGGTCTCGTGTTTGGGACGGGTAACTTCAGCTAACACCAACTCTGGCAGGCTCAAAGCTGTGTCCAAGCATCCCAAGGGATGGACCAAATGGAAATCCTGCATGCAGGTGTGAGGTGCCGCCGGAGGGGAGCAGTGCCTGTGAGGGAAGCTGCCCCTGCTGCTGTGCTGGCTTTGTGTACCAATGTCTTTCCTTTCCTTCCTGGGGCTCCCCACCCTGCTGCTGCCACACTCACTGAACTCACAGGAGATGGAAGAGCAATGCACTACACAGAGGTTAGTTGGCCACGAGCCCTCAGCCTCGTCCCTCCTAGATGTTTGGCCACCTGAGGAAATGTCTAGAATGGACTTTGGGTGCCACTTTCAAAGGACCTGAAAGAAAAGCAAATATTTTCAAATGCTCCTCACTAGCATTTTTGGGTCAGAATACAGGCAGCCATGGAACACACATAACATTACAAAGCACCCTTCACATCATGCCACCATCCAGCCCCTTCTGTACCTCACTTGCACCTCCAGAACAACTTTCATGTATGCATGCAGCCCAAAAGAAGTTTGAATTGAGGAAACTCCCACGTAAATGACTCTAAAAAAATTCCTTCAATACACTGATGTTTTCTAGCTTCTACTACAGTGACTCTCATGAAGCTGTGGCATTCAAGGAGGATTTGTTTGCAGCACTCAGATATATCATTACCTGGACATTTTTTCTTGTGAGATTGATTTCTTTTCCCTGCATTATTGAAATGCCTCCACTGTACTCCTGCCTTTGCCTTAGTCTTTGGGGCACTAACACAAAGTAAGTGAGAAAGAGTCCATAATGATATGGAAATGAAGGGCAAATAGTGATAGGAAAAGGAAAAACAGTTTTAAATTAAATGAGGAGAGATTCAGGTTGGGTGTTAGGAAGAAATTCTTTACTCAGAGCGTGGGGAGGTACAGGAACAGGTGGATTCCCCACCCCTGGAAGTGTTCAAGGCCAGGTTGTATAGGGCTCTGAGCAACCTGGTCTTAGTGGAAGGTGTCCCTGTCCACAGCAGGGGGGTTGGAATGGGATGATCTTTAAGGTCCCTCCCAACCCTAAAAATTCCGTGATTCTTTGAAATAAAATATGAAAAAAGACACATGCAAAAATAAGGAAAAAACAAACAAAACATGACCTGAGGTTTTACAAAAAGCTGCATAACTTATATTTGGGGCTGAAGGAGAAAGAAATGCATTTGCCTCAGATGAAGGAGAACTACATCCATTTATGTGCAAGCTGCAGGATTTTAGCCATTGGTGCCCTTTCACTGGTAAAAACTATAGAAGCATTAGTGGTTGGCAATACTTAGAATACGTTCTCATCCCTGACCTGCTAGTGAGCTGGAGGTCTGTTCACTTTTACTTTTAGGAAACCTTCAAGGTTTATTTTAAACTTAGCAGAGAGAAAAATGCTTACACGTTTCCCGGGGGCAAAAAAAAAAAAAAAAAAAAAAAAAAAAAAAGCAGGAAAGAAAGGAGAAAGGATCCCAGCGCTCTGCCCTCGTTTTCCTTTGGTTTTGCAGCCGCCTCTGCAGAGAAATCGCGGGGTTTGGGTTTGGGCTCGAAGGCTCAGCTGCTGAATTCTTGGGGGAGCACTGCCCCCTGCCGGGCACAGCCGGCACTGCGGGCCCGCGCCCGGCCGCCCCCGCCCCGCGCATCCGACCCGGCCATGGACACTGCCAGGGATGGGGCATCCTCAGCTTCTCTGGGCAGCCTGCTCCTGTGCATCGCCACTCTCGCAGTCAAGACTTTCCTCATAACAAGTAATCTAAACCTACTTTGCTTGTTTAAAGCCGTTGCCCCTTGTCCTATCGCTGCATGCTTTTGTAAAAAGTCCCTCTCCAGCTTTCGAAGTCGCTCTCCAGCTTTCAAAATGGAGTCCAGGAGGGATCAACTTTTAATCACATCAGTCCTATTCACTCACTGCTTGATTCCCTTCACCACAATATCACACTTGAACACTTAGCAGGATTTGGGTTTATTTACTTAATTTGATTACAGCCAGCTTCCTCAGAGCGACCAATGGATGGATGCATGGTCATTTCCCCCACTTCCCACTGCACTGCTGAGCCATTTTGCAGCCTAAATATGTACACACAGCTTTGGTGCATCCGTCTTAGGGCAGAGGGCTGGGAACAGTGGTTCCTCTGGATGCATAGCCCACTGCTTGAGGCAGGCCATAGGGGATGTCCTCCAGCAGCTGCCTGACAAGGTGGGAGAAATCCTGCTACCAGCTGTGACAGCCCAGTCAGGCACAGGAGGCTTGGACTAGGAGCACTAAAGCAAGAGCTCTGAAAAAACCCATTTTCCTCTGAGTGTTTGTGTGTGTGTGTGCGTGTGTGTGTGCAATTTCCATAATAATTGTGTCTGTTGTCTGCAGACATGAATTCATTACAGCAGGAGGTAAGAGAACAGCCAGCCTCAATATACATTTCAAATTCCTTACTACAGCCTTGATTTATAAGGCACAACCTGAAACACTGACTAGCTTGTTGCCTCTCAGTGAACTGAATTTTGCATCATAGCTGAGAGGACTGAAAAACAAATGATCAAATTTTGTTCTTAAAAACTCCATCTCCGTATTTTTCATTTTTAAGAGTTGCTAGCTGTGTCCCTGGGTATCCCCCTGCTTCCCCCGCTCCACCCCCCTCCTTCCTCCTGTGCATGCTCCATCGGCACTTGCATTAATCCAGGCCCGAAAGTACTAAATTGATTCACAGTAATGCAGGCACCCAGGGGCAGAATACTCCAGGAACAAATGAATTAATCATCTCAGAGCTTCTGTGCTAACCCACATAAAAGCCCACTGCCCAGAGTGGTGGTGATGAGGGGCTCAGCCTGGCCCCTCAGCTGACCACACAGCACTGGCTCCCACAGCAAGCATCCTGTCTGCTCCGGACGCCACTGGACATGCATGTGGAGGCTGCCAGGCACATGCCCAAGCGAGACAGAGCTCTTTGAAGAACTCCAGCATAGAGGAATAGGTGTAACAGGGAGTCCTGCCGAAAGAGAGAGGTCTGCAGTCATTATGAATGGACCTTCATGGCAACGACAACAGGAAACAGAAAATAATGTTTTGCAATTTGGGCCCGCAGCTGCCGCAGCGCCAGCACGCCGGCTATACACAGGAGCAGCTATTACACCAATGAATAGCACACACTAAAGGTGCCATCCACACAGGCAATAATACCAGGGCTGAAAAGGTATTTTCATTAGCAGCCTGATGTTGGGAAGGGAAAAAGCGCAATAAGTAGGCTGTCTCTCAGCCACCCAGGTCTCAACCTTATCTGGAGCACCGGGTGGGCAGGTGGGCACTGGCAGAGAAGCTCCTTTCACTATCTGACTGGGGAAACCAGGTAATGTTTGAGTCGAGACCACGACACTTCAGCCAATTGAAAAACTGGCAGCTTTTTTGCTTTCTTTGTTGTGAATATAAAGGTTTTAGAAGTTTCTTCCCTGCCTTTTATTTAAAACACCCAAAAGGTTATTGAGAATAGGGGAAAGACATGAGTATCTCTCCTCGTCTCTTCCACACAACACTCTGGCAGTGCCACTCTGCCGACTTCAGTGACAGGCCTCTTACTGTGGGAACAAGAGAGAACAGAAAGAACGAGAAGAGACACAGAAAGAACACTGTGGGACCCAGTTCATCACCATTTCGCCCTTTCCCTCTACCCCTGTCCCTGTGTCAGCCCCACGCAGCAGGCTGGACAACCTGACCTCCAGAGGTTCCCCCAACCTCAGTTATGCTGCTTGTGTGATGTCCCTTTGGTGCAAAGTGGCTTAATCATGTTTGACTCCATTATAATCTCTCAGCTCTCAACCACTCTCCACTGGCACAGATCTGTGACTCCAGGGGCACAGGATTGTTATTCCCTGCAGTCTGCTTTGACCCCCTAAATCTTAGAGACAGGTCTTAGAAAGGGAGAGGGAATCACAGACTTACCAACCCCTTGCAAGCAAACCAAATGTTTTCCAGACTGTTTTACCACACACATATCCTTTCTTTCATGAGAAAGGGGAGTTGTTTCAAAGATACTTAGCAGAGAGCTAAGAGAAAATAGGGGTTATCCAGTGCAGTCAGGCATCTTGCCCTGATGGATTTTCTGATCTGTAGGCCACTAAACATTTTTCCACTGGTGGTGAAGATGTCTAAATCACAAATGTAAGGCTAGCATCAGGTTTTCCTTTTCCTCATGGAGGTCTTGGGAGCTGTCCACAGACCCACAAGCATCCACAACTCACAGACGCCTGGCTTCGTGTGCAACACAGGCAGTTGCCACAGGTACGAGGTTGTCCTTATTCCCCCTCGCCTCTGCCAGTTCTGAGCCCACACCAAGGTCCGGGTTGCCACAGAGCCAGATAGTTTAAAGCTAATGTAAGTCCACCACAAACTGCACCCTTTCGACTTGCAGTCCAGACATGGACCTAAACTTTTATTAATTTTTTTTTTTACTTAGTATAGGAAAATCAAATCACTTGTCACCTCAGCCTCACTGCTACATACCAGCTTTGGCTGGGCTTCTTTGGAATGAGCCAGCTGAGCATGGAGACAGGGGTGTGAAGCTCAGGACTGCCCTGCTGGGATTGCCTGACCCAGCACAACGTGGGACAGGGCTGTGACATCCGAGGCCCAGCTCCATCCTCTGACCCAGAAGATGCTGGGGAAGGGTCCGGATGTTTTTGGACTGATAGTGCCAGGAGCCCACTGAATGCAGGCAGGGGAAACAGCTACCCCCAGCACCAAGGCAAAAGCATCCTCCAGATTCCTGAACAGATCCCAGTTCACCAAGGTAAGCAGAACCAAGTTCTTTTTATAGGCCTTAAAATTGAGGAAAGCAGTAAAATTAATTTGAAAACTTTGCAGGATGCTGGCATAATGAAAACAAAAGTGGATTGATGCACTGGCTGGCATACCCTCGCTCTGGGAAAGAGCTCAGGCAGCCACTTCCAGAAAAGCTGGAGCCTGCTGGAAGAGAGCACAAAACAGGAAACATTGCTCAAAGGAAGCTCACAGACAAAGTGGCAATGTGGAAGAAATTATAATGATTAATACAGCCCCTGAAGTGTGCAGGGGAGCCACAAAAGATTGAAAAAAAAGACCCAGAGATTTGATTTTCCACTGCCCTTCAGCAGCAGCAGTCATTTTATACCAGCACAAAGCAGGAGTGCAATCTTCACGGCACAGAACAAGTGCACTTTATGTTGCTTTTCTCTCTATTTTCCTGCTGCAAAGCTCCCAGGGAAAGGGGCAATCAACACCATTTGTCCCTGACCACTGGGGCTTGGAGCCTAAGCTAGGACAGAGACCATAAACAACAGACAAAGGGAGAGGGAAATCACTGAGAAGAACTACCACATTTATCTCTGGCTAGGATGGAAGAGGCAATAAGAATAAACTGGGGACAACATCCAGTGACCAGCTGCAGAAAAAGCACAGTTACAGAAAAGAAAAACTTGTTTCTTCTCTTAATTTGATTGTGCTCCAGAGTTTTGCCATAATCAATCTCTTCTAATATCAAAAGCAAACCAAATTAGAGCCTTAGATAATAACATTTTAAGCCTGTAGTTCAGATTCAGTCACTTCTCCATATCCATCATAGCAAGTCAGCAGCAATAAATGAATAAAGATTGAAAGACAGGCACACAAAACAGGTATGTAATGCCACCAAGGCCAGCCAGCAGCTTTTGGCAGTAGCACCAGCTTTCAGCAGACCAACAGTGCACTCTCAGGGCATTTGGGGTTTGTCCTGTGAGGTGCCACCACATTTCAGGTGCTGTGGTTTCTCCAGAGTGAAGACGGTTAAGATTTCAGTTCTTGGTTTTGCTCTCTGAAAAGCTGTGGCTTGAATTAAGAGGTGTTTTTCTCAGATTTACTGGGGATGGGAATATGTTTCTGCCAGGTCTGTCTTCAGCTCCTCAGTGCAAATGAGCACCAAATCAAACTGCTCACGAGATTTTCACTACTAGTAAATTAAGAAATTTAAACGTACCTAGGTGACTTTTAGGTTTACAACATGAGCAAAGGGGCATGTTAAGTATAAATTTCCCTAAATTTATTAATTAAAACACATATATTCACCTATTATTTATTTTCTACATCAAGTCCAGAGCAGATGAGATTTGCATGGTTTGTGTCTCTGTGACAGTGGAAGTATGTTTGGTCTCTCTACAGTCTGGTTTTATAAGGCTTCATAAAGACATCCATATGTAAAGTAGTTGTATCCTAATTTGTATTTATGTTCTATGATAATGTTTGGACTGAGCTTCTAACAGAGGGGGAAAAAAAGAAGGGGGTAATGTTCAAAGGAATAGGACACTTTCCCCTAAATCAAAAGCAAGCAAACAAAACCAGAACAAACTTTGTGGCTAGATCCTTTATTTTGTTGCTTTTAAAATAGAGGAGGAACACTTTTTTAACTGGATATCCAGAATATTCTTCCAGCTCAGAAATATTTATCTCCTGACTTGCACTTTCTTGCAGCAGTCTCTGAATTCCTTTGAGCCATTAAAGGATTTTGTCCTCAAGTCATTCCCATTAGGGGAATATTCAATTTAGAAACTTGCCTCCTTCTCAAGGTTCACATGTGAAATTCACAGTTAACATCCCTCCTCACTGAGTTTCAGGTCAGTGCCCTATCCACTGAAGAGAGAGAGAGATATTTAACAATTAAATAGTCCTCTAGGCTACATCCATACAAGGCAGTCCAGGAGTGCCTCCCAGCCCAGGGGTCTACGTGCTCTGACTCTTTTCACTCCATGATGGAATGGTGTCACCCTGCCTCTCCCCACACTCCCCTTCCCATAGGAAGGAAAATTCTCTCCAAGGGTCAGGAAGGACACACAGTGCCCTCCCGGTCCTCAGGGCAGGCAGCTGGGGTCTCTGGCCACAGAGCAGCTCTGCAGCTGAGCACTGCTGAAGAGCTGGGCACAAGCCCCAAAATTACCTCATGGTGTCTAAATACCTAGTGTATCTGAATCTGTCCATTGCTTCAGGCGCCCAAGAAGTAGGAGCAACCTGAAAGGCAGGAGGATGTAAGGATATATTTATGCCTGTTCAAAAATGACACAGTTCTGCTTGTAGAAAGTGAGCTATTTTTCTGTTCTCAGGCTTTTGATATTAAGAATTAGCTATCCACTTCCCAGAAAACAGGGAATTAGTCTTTCCAGACTACGTGTTTAACAGAGAAGAAATGAATCTTCATGAGCTCAAGACATATTCCCTCTTCTTCTCTTAGCCCCTCACCCCCTGCCTCATATCTCTTCTATGCAGTTTTTCAAATAGTTTAATAATATTCACAGGGACATTAGATTAATTGGATTTTAATTCCAAATGACTGTGAAAGCAGAGAAGTGAGTCACCAGTCCATGCTAATGAGAAGATCTATTAAGGACCCTTCTCTGATAGACACATAGAGTAGGGTTATAAATATTTCATATTCAATTAATTGAATTTTGCCCCCTGTTATATGATGCTGCCCTGGAATGTTAATCAACTGGGACCAGAGAGAGAGGGAGAGAGGAAGAAAGAGGTGGGGAAAAAAACCTAAAAGAGAGTCTTTAAACAACATCAGAGCCATTCCCATCCTCAAATCCTCCCAGTTCACACAGCGCCCTGCACATCAGAGCAGAGGCTTTCATACAGACTGCATCTGGTTACACACAGTGGATAAATTAATGTTAATTAATCAGACAGTCATTTTATGGAGAACTGTGCGCAAAAGGTTATTCAAGCCCTGCTGCAAATAGATTTATAGGTATAATTGCCATGTTGAATGACCCTCTGTACATAGGCTCATTAAACTGGCCATCAGTCAAGAAGTCTAATTGAGAAAGGCCCATATCGTGCCGCTGGGACCAGGCGCTGGCTGCAAACAAATCCGCTCCGCAGAAGCCAGCTCTCCAAAAGCCGCCAATAATGCCACTTCCCATCCTCTGGGCACTTCTGCCACTGTCACTCCTGCCAGCTGAAATGCTGGGCAGGAAGGAGAGAGGAGATCTCCCGTGCCCATCATCGTGGCTTTACGTCATTTGCAAAACACACCGGGGGACTGGGTGCAGCATGGAAATGGTTTTATTGACAGCTGCGCTTTCCAAATGCCGCTCTGGCCTTGGCAGCTGGGAGCAGCTTGGATGTGCAGGCTTCAAAGGCACCAAGATCAGAAGGCGAATATAAAGACACTAAAGATTCTTGATGACATTTCATATTCCAAGAGCATCTCTTGATTTCATTGGGGTGGGGGGAACATGGAAGAGTCCAGGCTGGGAGCCGAAATGCCCAGGACTGGCAATCAGGCACAGACACATACCCCAAAAGCAGGGCAGCTCTTGAGGCTGCAGTCCTTCCCTCAGTGCCACGCAGGTCCTTCAGCTATGCTGTGGCAGACAATCATTCCCATGAGGGCTGTGTCCAGCCCTGTGGGTGCTGGGTCCAACATGGAGCCCTCCAAAACAGCAGACAAACCTTTCCACCGTCCCTGGCAGCAGACATGTGAAGCCATATGCTGGCACTGTGAAAACTCACTTTTTGCTCCTTCTTGTGGCATGAGCTGCCTGCTCACAGTCAATATCTCTCTGTGCCTCCAGTCCCCACCTATGCAATTACTTGTTTGATGATTGCCCCTCATTTCACACGCCCTTATTTCACTGCACCCTGGTTTACATGCTGAGGGCTGCAGTTGCAGGAATTCTCTCTCTCACGCGTGATATGGATCACACACGTGTTCCCAAAGTGGAGGAAAGGAGGAAGTACATGGCACCCCCACTACCCCAGAATGTCCTGGGCAGCCACTCACCAGACCAGCCAGAGGAGCCTCTGGGTGTCTGAAATGGGCTTTCTTTGTCCAAGCTGCTTCCCAATACACCTCCAGGGGAAACTGCACCATCTGCTCCACACTGGAAGGTGTCATTTAAGAGTACTTGGGGGGAAAAAAAACCACATCAGAGTAACAGACAGGTAAATCAATTTGAACATGTTCACATTATGTCTTCCAATACTCATGTTACTCACTTCTTTTGAGGTTGCCCTTATTAATGTATCAGCCTGATCAGATATAAAATGGCCACAAAACCCCATCTTTCTCAAACACAAATTGAAAATTAAAGCAGAAAAACTGAAGTGCAGTAATACACATCAAGGCAAGGATAAGTATGAACAAAAAGAAATCCATTTGTCTCAGATTAGTGACAATGTCACCATCTGAAGATGTTTCTGATCAAGAGGGATTTCCATCCCCGGACAGGGCAAGGGTTGCACAGCATGTCTGGGCTGTGGCAGCATTTCTCTTCATGCTGTCCCACCATGACTAGTTCAGCCTCGATGTGTTCCACACTGTTTTTCCAGTACTGGTGGGCACAGTATTTACCTGTAGGCATCTGACAGAAGGATCAGGAAAACTGACTGTGAGCATGACATGCTCCTGATCAGCTGCCTGCCACTGATGTCAGGGCTTCAGACGCCAGCTGCACAGCCCCTCATCCGGGTGCACAGGGAGACATGCTCCAGTAGAACAGCCTCCAGGCAAGCCTGGGGACTCACTTTCAGAGCTGCTCTATGGATGGATGATAAATTGGGTACCAAGGGCACTCCCAGGGCACTTCTCAGAACTGATTTTCCCCCATCCTGTTGTCCCCTTCCAAAGACCACATTTGAGTCAGGTGAATGAAAGCGTACCCCAAGTTCTTAAGGCATATAAACACCATTTCTTCTATGAACAAAGCAGCATTTCTTCCTGTGATAACAGGGGTTTTCCCCAATTTATCTGAGGTCTTCAATTTCTCCCATTCTCTTGCCCCAAAGCAGCACACCTGTGTTACCACAGACGTGAAATCCACCAGCTGCCTGGCAGTTTGGACGTCTGTGCTGCTGCAAAACCCTTCGCCTTTGCAGTGCCCCCACTCGGCACGGGAGGAGAATCTTCTCTCGAGTGCTCGCCCACAGAGGGCACCACTCGTAAATGTATCTGAGTAAAGGTGCTGCCACTTCACGTCTCACCAGCCCAAATCCAAATCCTTCATGCATATCATCACCGTCGTCTCCGGGAAGAATAGGAGCAGCAGGCCGATGGCGCACAAAGGGAGAGGTTTTAAAGCGCACTGTGCATTCGCGCTCATGCTGAGATGCCAGGCAAGGCTTCTTCCCCTTCTGCATCGCTGTGGAACGCCTCTAGCCCCTGAGAGCTGAACTGCAACCGCTCAGTGACATAAGGAAAGGGAATGGTACCTCAAAGGATAGCTGATGTTTCCATATGCAACCATGCACGTCACTTCATCTTGGGCAAGGATGAGGAGACACACACGCTCCTCCTCTGTCCACAGCAGGTGGACTACAGGGATTCTACTCTTGAATGTTAAAGACAAGTTTTTATTTACTACTGCAGTGAGTAGATAATTTTTCTGAAGTCCTCAGTTCAGGGTTAAGAAGATAAAGGGTTTAAATATAAGAGTCACTAACCTCACTGATAGGAATTTTGCCCCTAATCTTCCTTGGGTGTTGGGATTTAAACCTGTGTTTCTATGAAAGACCTTAGATCTGGTTTGCTGAGCCTGCTTTTACATGTGTAGAGAGGTAAGTGCAGCTTTATGCAAACACCTACCAACAGAATAAAAATCTACAGAATTCTCACCCACCTACTTCATTTTAAGTGATACAAAAATCCCAGCTATGTGCAATGTATGCACACAAAACAGAGCAGCCAAAGAGGGAGAAAAAATATCTTCCCACCTTGTATCCCACTTCTGTGCTGCCTCCATTGCTTGGCAAGCTCCAAGTGGACATGCAGTAACATAGTTTAGGCGGGGGACAGCTTACAGGACAGTAAAAACATACACTGTGCATTCAGTTCACTAAAGAAATAGCTGAGCTGTTGCTTCTTTAAATACCAGACCCATACTTAAGTTGAAATAAAGTTCTACTCTTCATTCAGTTTTCTCTTCCAAGTGCATCTCAGCTTCTAGTTTAGAAAAATCAAAATATGCTGAAAAATAGCAGCTAGAATTTGCCTTCAGTCCAAAGAGGTGATGGTGGTGGTGTCTTTTTGGTATTCTCTTATTTAAAATCAACCTTTGTCCACCCAGTACAATCTTTCTCATTTCTGTCTGAAAGTCCTGTATTTCTCTTATAAGCCATGAAGATTGTTGTTCTCTTCAGAATCTCTTTAGAAGCTCTTGAGCTTTTTGCAGCACTAAGAACCCAGAGAGGGATTAGAAACTAATAACATGTTGGTAATCACCATCATGTATTTTAATCACTGAAGCACACTCTCAAATTACACTAGAATTAGAATTACCAGAATTCACCTTCCTGACATCACCCTTTTCTAACCTGAATTTCTACTTTGGCTCTTTGAGTTAAATACTCCTGTGAAAAGTAGATGCACATTACTAGCACAAGTCTCCTCTAAATAGCAGTGGCTGTTTGCAGTCTTTCTATAAAACAAAATATCATCCCCCTGAGAAGAAGAAAAGGGGAGGAAGGCTCAATACAATATATTGATCAAGGTAACCTAAAAGCTAACAGCCTTTTTTTCAAAGGAATATTTCATAGCTATTTAAATCCATTCTGTTAATTGCAGGACTGCCACATTTGCCTAGGTATGCTGCCTAGTCCACAGTAACACAGTACAGCAAGGATTTTAGATTTTCTTTTTTTCCACCCAGCTTTAAGACTAATTTAACCAGCAAGTTTCCCTGCAACTGCAATGTTTCAAAAAGCCAGTTTCAATTTCGGTTCACATAACATCACATTAAGTCTGTAGGACCGGTTCTCTTTGATTCCCAGGGTGCCTGTTTGCACAGAGAGGTTCAGGCTGAGAAGACAACATGACAGCAGAGTAAGAGTTTGCTCGCTAGCCTTGCCATTATAGGAGCTGAAACTACAACATAACTCATTGGCATTACCTATAAGCAAGTTTTGCTTGGGGAAACACTAGGAGAGAAACCCCACTGATCATATGTGGCCTCTCTTGAACATACACAGCTCAGGAAGGACTGCAGAGCAGGGCACAAGCCATGCAGGCAGATCTCAGGGCACAGAGCAGCAGGTACACACCCACAAGCCCCTTTGAGAGCACTTATTTTCCAAAGCAGGTGCTAAGGCCAACCTGCTGTGCACATTTGCCTTCCACAGTTTTGCTGAAGCCCACAGTTGATATGAATTTTGCTGGCTCTGCCAGAGCTCACACTGATTCTTTCATGTCTGGGAGGCAATCGCAGGCTGGCTTCAGCCCACAGGATTCCAGGGCCAGTAGCACCCAAGTCCCCATCCCTTTCTGGGAATGCACCCTGGCTCCCTCACACAGGAAACAAGGATGGCACAACCAGACCTCAAGGGAAACATTAGATGCCTAAGATGCCACTGAGCCTGGTACCACAAGAAGAACACACGCATGAGGACCGGCAAAGGTAAGGGCAAAGCTGCCACAAAAACAGACAGGGGTCACCTTGTCTCTGTTTCAGCAGGAGCAGGATGGAAAGCTCAGCTGCTGTGCAAAATCCAGCAGACCTGAACATCTTCCCTCACAAGCATGAGAGATTTCACCCACCCACTCACCCATTTTCACATTAGACGTCAGTGATCAATAATGCCAGGCAGAGACACAAAGCAAATTGTTTATTCAGATCAATCTTTTAATCCCATCTTGCCCTTTAGAATAAATTAGCAAATAAACTCTTCCATGAACTATGCTCTAAATCATGATGTGGTCACAGGACAAAAATGCCCCATCAAGAGAAAAAAAGTCACTTTTTTTGGAACTTCTGTTGGTTCATTGATTTGTTTTTTCTCAAAACATTAGGATTCTGCAAAATTTTAATCTGACACAAAAATCAGAACGCAGTAAACAGCAGATTCTTTGCTCAATCACACATTAGTTAAATGTTGATAAAGCAATACCAATACTTTACCAAGGGAACTGCTTCTACAAAATCCTGATAAAAACATTCCTGGAAAGCACTTTTAAAAAATGTTTTAGTTGGTTTTGATGTGTGGTACCAGTCTACTTTATTGGAGTAAGTGGATTTAAGAAAAAAGATAATAAAAAACCCTGACAGAGCATTTTGCAGCAGGTTATCTCAATGCACAACAAGCACTTAGGAATTAAGCCTCAAAACATCCCTGTAAGTCAAGGACTTTACAAGCAGGGAAACTTGCATCAACAGTTAAGTCAGATGTCAGGATCATACAAGGACTCAGTCTTGGCTCTTGTGGTGATCATATCACATCACAATATTTTGTAGAGAATGATTTATTATGACTGTGATAATTACTGTTCAGGTTTCCTATTAGTGTTATCTGCTGGAATGTAACACCTCCATAAGATGGGAAGGTTTTCAGTAGAACAGTCTGATTCACTACAAAGCTATTTCAGATTTAACCCATAACTGCAAGCTTTAAAACACTAACCCTGAATGGCTCCTCACTTATTTTGATACCAAAAAGGAAGTGCTGTGTCACTCTAAGACTACAAAGTAAGGCTGATGTAGCAATGAGCACCAGCTGCGTCATTAGAGAAGGACAACTCTACAGACCACAGGCTGTATGTCCCTTCTTTTACTCTAGATTGAGTTCCCCCTTCTGCCTTTTGTTTTTCTTTTACTTGGCTTTAAATTTTGGCTTAGCCAGTTACCAGACACCGATTCCCAAGGGACTTGTCTCGCCCTCATCACCAGCAGGTGTTACACTGAAGGATGTGAAGTACCTTTGCTGCCCAGCTCAGGCTGCAGTCCCTGCTCCAGGGATTGCCGGGGAAAGCCCAGCTCCCCCTTCCCCCTGCTGGGGCACGAGTCAGCACCAGCACCTTGAGCAACCCCATGCCTGTTGTCTTCTACTTGCACCATCTCTCTCCATAACCAAGAGATGAAAAGTCTCTCCTGCCAGCTGCCCACAGCGCCAGGCTATCAGGAAGCTGGTCCAACTCTTTAGTAGCTGCTTTCTGTCCCTCCCTCTAATCACAAGATTATTTGTTGATTAATAGTTGTGTATTTCTGTAAAAGAGAAAAAATGCCTCTCTGTGAAAAAGTTTAAATATATAAAAACACTTCATAAAAATATTTATTATAAAAATGAAATGCCCCATGAGCCTGTAAACATTGCCTGTAAAATCTCCATTAACTGGAATAATTTGAAATACAGTCATTCAGGCTCTTCTCTGCCCTCACTAGTAAGATTTTAAGATAGCCAACAGAAATGCCACTTGTCTTGTACTTCGATCCTCCTGCAACCCATTTTTCTTCTTATTTGTTTGTTTACAATACAACAGTTAGATTTCCCAACACTGGCAGTTTTCTTTGGAGGCATCATTTGTCTTTGCTTTTAATAGAGTTCAGCATGGCCTGATTCTGAGCTCTTCTTACAGAGTGGGTTTGAGGTCTGGTTGGTAACAGGAGCAACACCAGGATGCTTAGAATGTGCATGTGAAAATACACAGACCTGGGAACAAAAGCAGAAAGAGAATATTATATTTTTCTTGGGAATAACATGAATTGTGCAGCCCCAACATGCAGAACTTAGTGCTAAGGGATGAATGCAGAATTTATGAACCTGACCTAGAAAGCACAAAAGTACACCCTTGAATTTCACACAGTCTCGGAATATGGTGTCTGCTGGCATGGATGAAAATGCTGCTGTGGATGATAATGAGTCAAGGAAACCATCAGCAAACCCTAGAATCCAAAGTCTGACAGCTCAAATAAGCCCATGTAATTCAACCCCAGACTTATTCAGCCCATCTCTCTTTTAATGTTAGAGTATACAGGGCTATATTCTGAAGAAATGCCCTTCATGCTTCAAAAAAATTTTTAAAAGTGACAGAAAGAAAAAAATTCAATCAAAGTGCTGAGATCTGAAATAAATCAAAGCACTCAGCTTTTAACTGGAGAAGGTCAGGTAATGATGTTTACAGAAGGCTTGCATTTTTGAAGGTAACTGCTCAGAGATATCTGCATTTGGTATGTTTCTAAACATCAAATATTTTTATTTCAAATAACTCAGTATACACAAGGTTTAAGAGAAATAAAAATTACTTAAACCAAATAGATGAGGTTCTGGCAGCTTGGGGAAGACAACATTTGGGAGCAGTATGGTCCAGCTGTTAAACATAGCAATGCACATTTCTGTGGTCTCATTTATACTTCTTACCATAGCTCTTAATATCCTTGTAAGGTGCTTAAGCCACTGCTTGTGGTGTGAAGTGCTCCAAAAATTCACGCCCTAATCCAAAAGCATAACATTTCCTTGCTTACAAGTCTCTAAGTTTAAATGTTAACTATGTTCAAAGTCACCAGGGCAAAATTATTAAGAAATGAAGCTAAGAAAGATTTGGAGTAACTTTTACATGGTAGGTTTTCTGTGTTGAAATCAAATGTTTTAAGAAACGGGAATAGAAAGTGTCGAAATTCAACCTACTCCAAACCGACAGCAGCTATCTTGACTACCAGTTTTGTGTCTTTTATGTTGGAGGAGGGAATTGTCTTTCTTTTGAACCAAAAGCTATTACTCTCTATTGACAGTACAATGAAAGAAAAGTAAGGCAATGTACTCCCTTTTCTCCCTTTTCTTTTGTCTCCCTTTTCTTATTATTTTCTCAATTTCTCTATTTCAACTTGGTTTTAGTAGAACACATTCAATGTGCTCTGCAACACCAGTGTTTTCTTATTTTCAAGGAGTCCGGGGAAGTACTCACTTTGTAAGAAAAGAAGCAAACTTTCACAATGAAAAGCATACTCATTTCAAGGAGCAGTGCTCTGCCAGGAGCCCTCCACGTCTCCTGCTGATCGATCACACCTGCTGAATGCAATGTAACTGAATGTTACACGTATTCAGTAGCTGGAAGCCTGGTCTTTGCTCAGCACCTCCTTCCTACTGCCAGCTCACGTTATTCTTAACCTCTTCAGCCTTGGTTACTGCTAATGGTTGAGAACGAGCTGTTTTGCAAATGGAAACTGAGTATATGACAGGTCATGTAAGGACACAGAATGAGAACAACCAAAGTGCTCAGCCTTGGCATTGTTAAAATCTCATTACGTTACAGGAGTACAAAAATCACCCCTTATACTTTAGCAAACATCCTGTCTGAACTTTCAAATTTGATGAAATGCTAACTGCCTTTCCATGTGGTTTGGGTTATTTAACAAAAGTCTATGCCACCCTGGAGAATAAAGCCAAGGGGAGAGGACTTACTTGTAAAACTTAATGGTGGGCTCCACAGCCAGCATAACGAAGGGTGCCACAGTGTAGCACACAGCCAGCTGAGTGACTGCCCAGGTAACAACGTCGTAGGCTATCTTCAGAGGCACTGACGAGAGGAAGTAATGTCTGCAGTTGTTTCTTATCTGCAGGTCAGGGAAAAGTTAACAGAAAATTATATAAATTCATTTCTTAGGCAAAGTCACACGGACACGTTGCAGTGCATGACTCTCTGCTTACCATCAGCATTAGTATCACAGGAAGGTTTATTCACCAGTTACAAAGCACTGAGAGCAGGAATACAGAAGTGTATGGACTGGCATATTCAAGATCTCATAGTCAACCAGTGGCAAACAGAGAAGTGGCTCCCCAGTTTACTCTGTCATGACCACAGGAGCAGACTGTCTCATTCTGGGTGTCTGGCACATTATTTTTTGGGAGGACTGGTTATCAGCAGTAAAACAAAGCTACTTTAAATGGACAAATAAATGCTTATACCTACAAGTGTGTGCTGTTCCCTAGAGATTTTAGGTTAGTTTCACATCTGTGAAATCCTCATAAATGAGAGGCAAAGCACATGTTCAGCAGCCTGCTCTAGCAAGAGTGGTTAATAATGGTCACTAGTTTAATTCACCTTTCAGATTGACCTGGTTATTGATCCATAGTCAAACTCCAAAAGACAATAGTGGTGCTTCCCAGCCCTGCACAAGTGGCTGGTTCAGCCTGAAAGATCAGCAGTGATAAATTTAACAACACAGACATGAACCCTGTTCTGTCTTTGGTGACTCTACACAAAATAAGGCCCATAAACACAGAGATCATTTTACTGCATCAATTGCATCCACATAAATTGTTCAAGTTCAAGTTTGGGCTAATGCTCAACCCACAGCAACTTCTTGTGTAAGACTGGGCCCAGAGTTAATTACAAGCCAGCATACAGGCAACATGACCCAGCAGAAGTCTGGAATCCAACATGACCTTGAATCCCAAGCTAATTTGACTGCATGGACATAGCTGGTGGCACTCCTAACTGTGTATCCTCAATCAGCATTTCCTCTGACAGCCAGGGACAGCAGTGCACCACGTCCAGAATTGGTGCTGGTTCTAACTGCTGGGTACTTTGCAATTAGCATCAATACAGAACACAGTTTCAGCAAAAGCAAGCCTGCAAAGGCATGAAAGAGGGCTCACAGCAGGGACAAGCTGCTTGACCATGTGAGGGTGCAGCTGACAGCTGGATAGTGTCTAGCACAGGCCTTAGAGGAGAACAATGAAAGGTACATACTGCTCTGGCTGCGAGTGTGATAAGGATTCCAGTGAGAAACGTAAAATAATATCCAGGATAGATACCATGCCACAGGGCCGACAGGATAAATGTTAAAGCCGTAGGGTACCAGGGAGCTCTGTCATAGCAGACACTGCAAAAATGAAAACAAAACAGAAGAGGCTGAACAATGGCCACTGCACTTGAAATCCTTCTGTTTCTAAGGTCTTACTCTGTGTTCTCAGCAGTCTTATCGTGGCTCAGTTACAGACTAGGGCATGAGGCACTCCCCCTTCATTTAAATGGAGGTTTAGATGGAATAAGGAAGCATGCTTATATGCAAATGAGTATCCAAAGAGTGCCTGTACAAATATTTCTGGTGCTCAAGGCATTTAAATAAATAATGGAATAAAGGGCAGGCAAGACTTCATTCACCTTTACATCTCTATCTGGAATCATACATTACCCTTCCAAACTCTGATGACAGATCAAGAGCAAGTTGAAAGACAAAGAGATGTGACCCCACCCTTCACTCCAGTGAACAGAGCTATTTTTAGGCACAGTTATCTGGCAGATGCTAGGAACAACAGGGAGTGCCATAAACTATTGCAAAACAGGGGATTCCAGCTAACTTTAGCAGCAAAAATCTTACTCCCAAGATGCAAGGATAACAGTTCAAGAAAACAACACCCAGTCTATTTGGCAATCTGAAGTTTAAATCAAATGCTGTGTTCCAAAGAAACGAGTCAAGATAATGCATTTCTTACCAGGAATCATTTGAATAATGAAAAACAGTAGCCATTGACTTTTAAGATGTATAGATTTAACACCATTATAGCTACAATAACTACAATAAATCTGAGCCTGCATTTCAGACACATGTTGACTGTATGTTGAGCTTTAATCACGCCAGAACGTGAAATGAGTAATGAGACACAGTCCAATCTATAAAATTTGGACATATGCTAGTATTTATAATATGTGCCTTAACAGTCACAGGTTAAAATCAGATCATCTCAGTGCTACAAGTCTCTTCCCCATATCCTAAACAAGGACTCCGTGGGAAGCATCTTTGGGTAACTCCAAACCAGACTACACTGGGGCTCTGATGATTTTGACCTTATTTCTCACTGAATTTTGAGATCCCAGTGACACAGCAAGACTCACCTCTGCATGGGAAACATAACAATACAGGAAAGAGAGGGATAAAACAAAATGCTATTACTTTCTATTATGTAAGATTTGAACAGTTCATTTATGACTTTGCTGCTCATATATAAAATAGGAGCATTTTACACTCGGCAGCAATAAAACTTTACAGCACCAAATACCCTTGTATTGCACCAACTGCTACAGACACAGGAAACAAAGAAAGAACAAGAGGCTATACATTTATGAGAGCCACCAGTCAGCATTTTTCCAGGCCATGTAGAGCTTTTGGATCTCACAAGCATGTTACTGTTTCATTACTCTTACCGTTTCAGCCAGGCAGCTGTCTGAATGTTCCAGTTTTCAATGTACATTTTAAAACTTGTTGCAGTCTAAGAAAGAAGTTCACATGAAATGTTAGCAATGAAGCTTGTAAAATACCACTTGCATTTTAAATTAGTGAGGAGGTACATGGAAAATATTAATTCTAGAAGCTAACTTTTATGAAGACTGTGCCACAATCTATCATTACACTAATATGACTTGGGAGGGACATTAACTAGGCTGATGGCTCACCACTAACACTTGGCACTTGCTCTAAAATCTCACTTTGTTTCATATAATTAAGTACAGTGTTTGGTTACTTTCAAATGGGAAATGTGAGCAGCTTTCTTGTTTTACATGCTTGGCCTTCCTTTCAGTTCATAAACAGCTTTATTTCTGGAAGAGATAGCTTGCCACCCATTATGCAATCTGGACTCCCCTACAGTACTACTAAAACAAAGTGTTATTACAAAAAAAAGACATTTGTTGTTATTATTATTATTGTTATTATTATTATTACTATTTGGAGAAGGAAGGGGGAAGACTGAAAAACATGGGCAAAAAAAAATTAGGATTAAATTTAGAAGCCAATTCTCAGCTCACTGCTAAGCTTGAGAAACCAGAGTAGACTCCAGGATCCTGAGAGAACCACCCATATCTCCTCCTCTGAGTTCCCTCAGCTTTAGGGGACTGATGGACTCTGCTGTTCAGCATCGGTTCCCCTACTGCTGATCAACTTCACCTCCCAAGTCCACCTTGGTTCCTCACCTGCTGGCAGAAACCTCCAAGGACACCCTCGCCAAGCGGGGACACGATTCAGTGGCACCACACTATTTTGCTGTATCAGCTGAAGGCAAGGGCACACTGAAGAAATGGATTAAGGGCAAAGGCTTCCAAGGGGAATGTGCACATATCTTTGAACTTCCATACAGAATCCTTAAAGCTAGCATTTAATCTTCTGCGTTTAAGGAGTTAAAATGATTAGCAATTCCCAGTGCAGCACCACCACATTTTAATTGCATTACTGCACCAAGAGAAGCCAAGAAAAATACAATTTCTCTTCCAACTAATATTGTCACTCTCTTTTGGCCTCCTTTAAGTTCCCCTGTTACATTACCAAGAGAGGAGGTAGTTGCTGGCTGTCAAAACAAGCTGGCTGCCAAGGCTTTCAAGTCCCCCACTTGTGCTTAGCCCCTGTCACGTTTTAAGGCCCGCACAACTCCTTCCATGTGCTTATCTTTACTACAGATCAGACAGTCACATTTAGCACTCAAGTTCACAACTCTGATGTAAATTCACACATGCAGGTGGCTATACCTGCTGAACATACAGACTGTACCTGTACAATCACACTTAAACTCCCAGCATTGCTGCTGGCACATAAAGTGATGGTTCAAGGCTTATCCAAAGGCATGGTCTCTGTAGCCTCTCTTTCTTATTGCACGCATGATCAAATCAGACAGCACTCTATTTTATGCTCTTGGAAACAATTTCTGATCTCTGTTGCCCATGTGACCAGTAAAGGAAGTAAGCTTTGAGAGGCCATCAGTTCTGTGGGTAGAGAGGAGCAAAGGCTCCTGTTTCCTTCATTTGGCTTGACTAAAGAGCACTGCCTGCATTTTACTTTACTTCTTCAAACAGAAGTTCCCTCAGCCCAAGTAAGAATCATCTCCTGCCCCATAACTGAATCAGATATAGATTCAAGATCTCAGAGTGGTATGTAGGGTGCTGCTGTCATCAAAAATCGTAAAGGATTTCTGGGCTGTGTATCCGTACTCATCAAGGAGAGATGTACACTGAAGATTAATTATGAGTAAAAAGGAAAAAGAGAAAGAATGTTGAAAAACAGGGAATGTATAATGATACTTCCAATTTTGGCATCTTCAATGAAGAATTACAGGGGCTCTTTCATTTTTGAGAAGAGCTATTACAGCACATTCACTTAGTCACATATTGTTCAGCAATAAAGCAGTCAACTTATTTTCATCTGTGATTACTTTTAAAATCATAACTAGAGAATTACAGAGGGAAGCTCCTCTATTTCTAAAGAAACCTTTAGAAAGCAGCCTCAGACATATAAATATTTTCACATCTCACTGGCATTCACAAAATATTCTTGAGGGCAAACAAATTATATTGGCCATCTTTCGCATTAAAGACGCAAACATGAATAGTTTTCAAAAGGTTTATGGATCTTAAAAGTATACTGCAGTCACAAGGAAGGAGTGACAGATGTTTTGAGAAAGTCTGGCTTGCTACATGGTGCTCTAGATCAGCACCCATCTAAGTTCTGTGTGCCCCTGTCAGCGCCCCTTCAGGTTGCTTGCTTTGTACCTGTTATGTCTCCTACCCTCGCTTTTCTTCAAGTACAAGAGGCAGTTCAGCCCTTGCACGTGTCTGTGCGACTCATGGCAGCCTCTTTCACTACCACCACTCATCTCAACTGAGCTACAAAAGTGAAAGATTGTTAGAAGTAAATAAACAGAATACACCACAGATGGTGAAGAATCATAGCTGTGAACAATTTACTGACCCACTGAGCTCAGCCACGATCTACAGTAATTGACTGCTCATTTATTAGATATCTGATGTAATTATTTATTAGCTCTCACTAAACTGTTTAGAAATACAACCTGAATACAGAGCGTGAGGAAGCCTGTGAGACAGATGCATTTTATCTGTCCAACAGATAAAATACAAAACGTCTTCATGCTAAAGAGGAGCAGCCTGGTAGCATAGATTTACTTTCCTTTCAGTAAAGCCTTTACCCATTATCATGCTCATTTCTGTATAATTATGCCAATGCAGCCACTCCTTTATCTCACCTCAATGTTCCAGATATTCAAATTGGACAACAGGTCCCAGCGGAAAGTGCCTCTCTCATCAACTCCACTGAATCCATAACCAGCTGCATTGTTGACTGCATCTGCTGCAAAGTCAAAGCAAAACAGGTCAAAATCAGACTGCTGGAAGAGACATTTTTCTTACAAGTCAGTATGGCACTAAACAAACATTCAAACCAGCTTTGTAGGATTTAGCAACCTCTCTTTCTAGGAGAAGCTGCTTCCTTACAAAGGGGCGTTACTGTAAGGCTACACGAGTCATTTCTGCAAGAGGAAAGACTAGCTACTCCTTGTGCAGAAGAAATAAAATAATAAAATTACAATGACTAGAAATCACTTTTCCTATCATTTGGCCTTTATTATTCATCTGAGATAGATATTGCCATAAAATGAAAGAGCATTTTCCTCAAAAGGGCACCTGGATGTCATAGCATTTTCTAGAATTCAAAAAAAACTTAGTATCTCAAAGATATGTTTACTATTTCTATTAAGGGTTCCAACATGGCTGTGTTAATTAAGACTGTCATTCAGAATTCTGCAGACAAAGCCTTTTGCTAATCCTGTTTCTGAGTGTCTCACTAAAGTGCCTCACCATGTCTATGAAAAAAATACTGAGTAACTTCAGTTACACACTTGGCTACTTTAAAGCAAGTAAAAGCTTGGATAACATTAGGCATTACACACCTCCCCTCTCAGAATGCCTGGGAGTCACCTCATCACTGGGTCTCAAGATTCTGATTTCAGTGTGCCCCTGTTAAAAATACCTTATTGAAGTACCAAGAAAACAGAAAGGAGGATTCATTATTGTCTCTGGATCACTAGTTGCAGCCAACACTGAGGATCATTGGAAGAAAAAGGGAAGTGCAAATACAGGTAAGGGTTTTCCTTCTGGGTCATTTACAAAATACAAGCCTGGTTTATACTTTAAAAAGGTTGGCATTTCTTCCCCAAGAATGAAAACTGATTTTACTTTGTAAATGCTGTGAGTACAGGCACAAGCTCATGGAGAAGCCCTAATGCACAAAACTAGGGAGGGAACCTAATTATAAGCAACAAGACTAACAATAAATAAATAAACAAATGAGCAACCTCCTCTAACCTGAAACTTTCTGTTTTGTTTTCCACTTTCCTAAATGAGAAAGATTTTACTGATGGAAAGAATGCTCTCCATGTTTTTAATTCTCTCCCTGATTAAAAAACCCCCAAACAATAAAAAATAACCCTGCCTGAAGTTGGCCCACAGGATCCTGCCCAATCTCAGAGACTGGAGCTGCGCATAACCATCACCCCAGAGCAGTGGACTCCTGGACTTGCTCCTCCTTGCTCCAGCGGTTGCAGGGACCAACTAACTGGTGTTTCTTTGCCAAAAACAAGAAACCAGGAATCATGGGATGAGCAATAATTATATAGCAAACCCCTTGGCCTTTTTCTTCCCAGGCTGCTGTCTGCAGAGCAGGTGTGAAGCACAGAAAGATCACAACTGTGCACCCTCAAACTGCTCATAAAACCCAAATCTCCACAAGCTCCACAGGGCTTCAATTCCCTGCAGATTTGAACAGATTTGAACCCCTCTGGCTGTGTATGGCTTTCACAGCTCCTTGGAGGGAGGCACTGAGACCCAAAGTGGTTTCACTGACAGCTCAGAGCTAGGTTTGCAGTCGTGTTCCCAGGACTACCGCTAATGCAGCAAGAAGCTGAACTTTCTTTCCATGGATCTGGAGGAATCCCAGCGCAGCCCCTACACAATAGTGTGCCTGTCCTGTCCTGGGGACAGGAAGCATTTATCGGCCGTTTCAGCAGGCGCTTTTGTAATGCTCTGGGCCATGCCACCGGGAGCAAAACTGGGAAAGGATAAAGTGCCTGCTGTTCTGCAGCCTGTGTTTGGGATGTGAACAGAGGAGGCCTCACCCTCCACTATGCAGTGCATACTTTTCCCCAAACGCCTCATTTGTAAAACCTTTCTACAGCCTCTACAGCTTGGTCTTGTCACAAATGCAAATTCAGGTTATCTCTTTAATAATGGACTTCCAGTTAACTATAATGCCAGAAAAAACAGAGGCAACAATTTAAAACTGGATCCCACAAAAATAAGTTTTTGAGCAAGCCATTCTTTATCTCAAAGCCTTTCCCATCCCACACATGCCAGTCCTGGCTGCTTTCCCTGGATCTGACAGTTTTATTCCCAGCAGTTTAATCACAGCCTTGCAATGAATCTCCCTGGCTATTTCCATCCCATCTCAGTGACACCCTGCTCAGCTTCAGGTATATGCATTGCTTGCTGGACTTCCAGGATCTCCCCTACACATAATGTCTTGTAATACCAGCAAAAAAATCCAGGATATTTTCAGCCTTGCCTAAAGGACTTGACTCCTCACACACAGATATGAAAGGTGACTTGTAAAAGGAAGAAGGTAAAATGCAATAAGATTATTTTGACCACCAGTCTAGCTGGCTCCTAAAAAAATCTGCTTCTCTCTTTAGTGAGCCCTCTTCCTTCTCCTCTCCTTTTTCCTTGCAGAGGTTTTGGTCCTAACATTTCCTTTGCTCCCCATGGTTCTCCAACCTCTTCTCTGGGCCGCTCAAAGCCAAGGTGCATACAGGACCCCACAGTGGTTTAGAGGCAAAGCCTAGCATCAGCCCCCAAACAAGCACAGGGTCCACTGCCTAAAGGAACATATCTCCCACAAGAACTCCAGGTCGAGGGACAATTTTATTTCCCCCCCAACCCTGGATTTCAGGTCCCCTCCCCCATTTAGGAACTTATTTGCTACACACAAAAGTACATGATGTAGCCAGCCTTACCCAACGTCCATGCAAAATAATACTTTGGTTTTGCTGCCTGTGTTACAACATACAGGTAACCAAGTCTTGAGAAGAAGGGAGTTTTATCAAGAAACTCGTTATCAATAATATATGCCATAGGAAAGTTCTTGGTAAGCGTCAAGAATAAAATGAGAGATACTAGTGTGATACACAGCTTGTACATCACTGCTCCCTGAAAAACACAAACAATGAAACATTCATTAGAAACGTTTGCTTAAGGGGAAGAACAAGGCAGCGCTCATGACATACACAAACAATGGGCTTCAAGAATCATTAAAGTTACTGGTGACAAAGTTGATACTAATTAATTTAGAAGAGGTGACCAAGAAAAGGCCAGAGTCACAGCTTTAGTTTAGTTTGGTTTACTGAACTACCTATAGATAGGAAGGACAACGACAAGTCAAAATCAGTGATGAACTTCATGGCAGACTCCACATCAGTGTGCAGAGATTCTAAAATGAGAAAGGAAACAAACAAGCCCTACAGTGGAAAGCAGAAATCATCTCTATTTTTACTGTCATCTCCTGGAACTAAGGACTGAGTTCCTCCTGGAAGCCAAAAGCATTGATATTCAGTGCAACAGCAGGACTTACTACCCAGCTACCTACCACCCAGAGGTCTTGCTAAAAATCACTTCTCCAAAAAGTGTCATATTGTCCAGCACAATTGTACCGCTGATACAGGGTATGTGATCTGCCCCAGCATTTTCTGTTCCAGCTCCCAAGCTTCCTGTACACCATTATGGACAATCACAGCAACAGCTCAAAGCTTGTTTGCAAATACACACCATGAGTAAACCCTTCTTGATAGTGTCATAATTAAAAAGTAATCTGGCACTTGGATACCATATAAAAATTGACTTGTTCTCAAAAGGCTAATAAAAATGCAATATACTATTAAAACAACCATGGGTTTTTTGACACTTTTGATTTTTGATCTCTTTTTTTATATTCTCCAAATTCTGGAATAAAGTAATGTGAAATTGGTTTTTTATGCAGATTTTAACACTCTCTCCTGACTTGCATCCTCCACAATATAGGCCTTATTCTGACCTCAGTCAGACTAATGTAAATCAGAAGTAACACCACTAGAGTCAGTAGAAAGACAACTGTGTGCAACAGGAATCATTATACATAAGCACATGCTCAACTTCAGAGGAGACATTCTGCACACATTCACAAAGCTACACATTCAGTGTCACCTTAAGAACAGAAAGAGAGAGAAATCTGGATCTCATAATACCTTATCCTGCTTTACAAGAAGGCCATTTTATAAGAAGGTTGTGAGTAGTATTTTAAATATATAAAACAAAATTAGTGTTAAAAGTATGTGAAAAGTATCTTGAGTCATCTTAAAGCGTGTGAGATACTCTTGTAAATCACCTGGACAGGCTACAGTTTGTGTTTAGCCGTGATTCATGTACTTCTAACACCTCCTGCACTACAGGGGAGATTTGACTTTTTTGGTTTTTTCTGTCATTTCCTTTTCTGTCTGGAGCTGAACCGCAACTTGTCATTGTCAGAACCTGCAGACCATTCCCATCGCTGCACAAAGGACATGCATTAACAACTGACCCATTTTGCATGCCAAACCTGTTTGGGGAATACACTAGCCCCTTCACCCCTGACCTTGTGATAAAAACAGCAGCCACTCACAGAGAAAACTCAGCGTAACTGAGGGCAAGATAACCCAAAAGTGGTTTTTCTTCTTAGCTTTTAATTATGAAAATCATGTACAAAGCTGTACTTTCCTGCCCTCTGCAATCAATCTTTGTCATTTGAAAACTTACAGTTGGAGAAGGATCAGGAAGTCTGTCATAACCCTTCTGCTTCCAGTTCACTTCTAACAGTTTCATGTGCACATGCCTCCCTTCAATGAAGGCGATATAATCCTTGTAATTGCTGCAAGGCCCTGCTATGATGCTCATAAAATTGAGGAGATAACTTAAATACTCCAGCAAAGAAGGTCTTGACCTGTGAAAAATCAGCCACACACAACAGAACAAACAAAAAAAACCAAAACAAAGTAAAACACAGCAAAGGCTTTCACCAATGTTTTTTGTTGCACTGTCTGCCTCAGTCCCCACCTCTCTCCTATCCCTTTCACCACAGCTGAAAGCACTCTAGATCTGTTCTGGGGAAGATGAAACACAGCCTGTCATATTCTGGTGATGTCTGGTAGATGGCAGTCAGAACAAATGTAACATGGAAGTGCTTAAGCTACAGGTGAACCAATGCTAATGATTCGAAAAGTTGTAATCTTAGAAACTTTTCAGCTACAAAGAGTAATAAATCTGTCCATTTTGGACAGGTCAGAAGTACCAGGAGTGAGAAGCTGGTAATTGGTTTTGGACATCTGTCCAAGATGTCACGGACCATTCTGCCTTGTTATACAAACTGCGGGGCAGGGGGTCTCTAAAACCAGGGCTCTCAGTCCTGGGAGGAGCTCTCACCCTTCAGTCCAGCCTTGAGAAAAATGGGAAGTGTCACGTGAGACATACAGGAAGAGAATGAAGAAGCACTCTGTCCTGCTGTTCAAATAAAGGAAGTAATTGCCTGTATTGCATCATGAACAGGAAAAGGAACTAAGGAGGAAAAAAACCACATTAATTGAAAGACGGCTGAAGACAAAAGTCAAAGAAAGTCTGTCACATTAATTTTTTTCCATTTTGCAAGTGTATATCCCACCAGTTCCTTCTGGGTTTGTACATTGAATGTAAAATGAAGAAGATCCACTGTCCTTGCTACAGATCAGTAGGATGTAAAAAGGAAGATGCAAAGGCCTCTCACCACCAGTGTAATTTGTAAATTGCTAGGCTTGGGGTTTTTATGTGGCAGAAAATGCCAACATCCAAACTGTGCACTGTGTTCTGCACTGCATTACTGAGTGCTCTCTACAAACATCCTAATTGCCACCATTCAAGTAAACATGGAGCTCTCAGATGAGAACACAAACTTGGGCACAGTGCTTGAGGGCTCTCCTGCCCAAGACACAGATGGACATGCTTAAACCAAAACACACTTAAAATTCTTTAAGACTAAAACAAATTTCTAGCAGAAAAACTAAGCAACAGTTAAACATTTTCTGTTGCCTACTCCTATTCTAAAGTGGAATTAGTTTGAATAAACAGTTAGATTAGCAAGGATTTTCTGCATTCACCCTACTGGTTATTGTAGATGTTAATGCCTGAATGGTATGTTCTCTGGTGAAAGCTTTTCACAGAAAGATGCAGCAAACAATTTGGGGTAAGGGTCATCTTTCTGTCCTGCAAAATCAGGTCCATGATTTGGGCTTCCTAGCTCTACAGTAAGATTAAAAATAAAGTCATTAGTTTCAACTTGGATTCTGCACATGGCTGGGTGGGGAGACATGAGCAATGCACGAAGGAATGTACAGAGGATGAGTGAGAAACAAAAACAGACCAAGAACAGGAGGGAAGACAAAAGGCTGTATTACCAAAGGGGATTTAAAAGTCTTCAGTTATGACTTGTCTGCCACTGATACTTATGCTATTGGCATCTGCTTTTCTATTATGAACTCATTTACTGTACAAGAAAAAAACCCAAGCCTGTTTGGTGAGAATTTGACTAGAATTAAGGGCCAAGTGCAGTTAAAAATTATGCTGTGAGCTTTAAAAATAGACACTATGGGGTCACAGCAGAGTTATACAAGGCTACCTACAAGATTTTTGCTTTTCAAGAAATGACTCCCTTACTTTCACAGGCAGATTTTCTGACGGCTGAATCTTCTACCTTGAAAACAAAGGAAATAATTCCCTTGCCCTTAAACAAACATGTCATGGTAAAAGTAGTTACGGTTCTAAGAGTAATTCTGTAACACTAACTCTTCATTTAAAACAAAAAAACCCCAACAAATTCACCTCCCTGTTGCACTTGTATTGAGGGACAAACTAGAAAAAAAGTAGTGCTCAAAGAGATGCCCTCTCCATATGAAAAATGAGAAGACTAGTTACATAACAGAAGAACTAGGAGTATTACCATTATGGAGGGAGACTCAAAAAAAAAAAATCCAGCATTCAAAAATGATGGCAAAGAAAAGCAGCACTTGAAGTGTCAAAGGCAAAGCAAAATGGATTTTTACTATGCAGTAGATTGCTTGATGGGAGGAGTATATACGTGGAAAAATAATGTATGGCAGATTAGATTAAGATAACAGCCAACAAGTCCACATAGTATAGTCTTAGCCTGAATTTAAGAGTTAATTCAGCAAAGACTTGTTTTGTTGCATGTGGAGTATATATTTAAGTCAATGAGACATTGTGAAGTACTTCAGTGCTTTACTGACCAGTGCAGGGTGATAAAAGCAGAAGTCCTGAATTGAAGAAATAAGAAATATAAGAGAGAAGGTACGTTTGTGTAAGGAGGGCAATGAGAGCAGCATTACAAAAACAAAATTGCTCAAGCAAATAGAAAAAGCAGGTGAGACTTTTGGCCTATCATGGACTGGAAAGCAGCAAGAAACATTTTCATGGCCGGGCCACTATGTTGTCCCTGACAATGCAATGGAAAAAAAAAAAGAACAACAAAATAAAGCAACATAAATACTCAACTCCTTTGGAAGAAATTAGACACAAATCACTAAGAGAATTATATCCTTACTTTACAGCAAGCCGATTTTGCTCAGCAGTGAGTTCTTCAGCTTGTCGCCCTATTCCTGGAAAGAAGAGTCACATTAGATCTTCCAAACAGACAAACAGTAAAAGCTATTGCCATAACCTTATGCTTACACCCCACAAATTAATTTCTAAGGCCATAATCTCAAAATTTCTTTGTCACAGGTGGTTGTAATACAGCTCAATCCCTAACTTTTATGTCAAGTTCTACTCTACCTCTTTACCCAGTTCCTTACATCATTCCCCCTTTATCACCCTGGCTACACTGTCAGGAAGAGCAGCCATAGCATTCCCACACACAATGGAAGTGGCAATGCCACCAACTGGAAGCAACCCACAACAGCCTCTACAAACTGTCCTGGGCTGGAAAAATCTCTGTTGCCAGAAGCCGCTGGCTCATTTAAGCACAAGGCTCCCGCTGGCTCCTTGGTGAGAAATGGAGCATTTCACAGCAGGAAGAGTGGGCAGGGGAAGGGAAACAGGCACTCAGGGAACAGAAGCTCCACTGGTGTGAACGAGCAGCCCAGATGCCTGCTGCTGGAGCAAGCCTAAACATACACGTCAGTAATAATCTGGAATTGTGCATGGTCCAGACTGGAAGGGTGACCTCCTGTTGAGTGCACAAGACCTTTGGGGCCAGAGGTAGCACACAGACTCAATGTCCCAGGAAAATGATGGAAAAATCTTGTGTCACGGCCAGTGGTAAAGAGATGTTGCTTATAGCACATACCTCAAAACCTTCACCCTAAAGCTTTAGCTGCACATACTGCAGGGACTCCCACTGGCTTCAGCAGCACAACACAGGATGAGTCACAGCACTCGATGTGGAGCATGCATGTGCACAAAGATCAGGGGCTTGGCACCAATTGACACTACTCTTCTAAACATACTGGCCATAATTACCAATACACACACAGGACCCGCTTCCTACCACTGCTGATAAGCTGCTTGTTTCCATTCTCTCTCCACTGTTTCAGTTTGTAAATACTGGGAGGGCCTGAGTTTCAGAGAAACAATTAAGCACTTAATTACTTATAGGAGTGGGTATTTTGTTTGTCTGTTTCCATTTACAGACAGCTGTGTTAAATTTTTACAAATAGAAATTTGTCACTGATGCTTGAACTGCAAGCTGCCTTCATTTGATCAACTGCTCCATATACGGATGTTCACAATGTAACGAGCCTTCTCCACCATCACTAATCTGTAGGATTTCTGGTCTGTTTAAAACGCTCCTGCCTCTGCTGTTGTCTTTTTCCTTTCTGTCTGTTCATTTACCTCCAACATCCTAGGTGTGTACCTAGGCTGCACGCTGCTGTGGCATTGCAGCCATACCTGAGCTGACTCAACTTACAGAAGCAGAGAAGCCTCAGCAACGTGAATGCCACCAACAAGGTCAATTAGCCAAGCTTCCAGCTGTACCTGTTACAGCCAGATAAAAGCATTAGATTCACTTGTGTAAACCTGGCTTGCAAACAATGCCAGACCCCCGTGTGGCCATCAGTTAAATCCTCATTCACAACTCTTTAGCATAACACATACTCACCCACAGCTTGTAAGGCAATGGGCCTCAGACCATCAGAAATTTGCAGCGCAACATCAGTGGGCACAAGCAATAATGCTACTGATGACAACTGACATTTCCAGCCTTTGCACTGTACGAGACACAGGCGTTTTACTGGGAAATAATAGTGCTCTTTGTCACAGCACAGCACAAGACTGAAGACAATGTTATTTTGCTTGCAACTGTGCTTCTCTCTGTGCTGGGGAAAAGCTACTGAATTCTATCTCTCACAACTCATGAAGTACATTATCACTGAATATATCAGTGCTAGCATATTTTTTGCTAAATTAACATTAATGACTGAACCTATGCATCAAACACAACTCTTGACTTTTGAGAATCGGTAACAGCTTCAGAGAGCTTAATGGAGATGCACTGTAGCATCTAAGCAGGAGATCCTGGTACTAGCTAAAATCCAAACTGGGTCCTAAGAAAGTAGAATACCGAAGGGGAAAACAGTTGTTTCTGATATTGCAAAGAGAGTTTGATCCTAAAAACTGATCAAAACTTTAAGTTTCTCATTTTCCTCCACACAGCATTTTTCTTCTTCGTTTGGAACAACTTGCTGAACTACATTCATTCACACCATAAATCAACCAGAAAATGCACTGCAATGAAAAGGCTGCCTTCAGGACGTGGGAAGAGATTCCTTTTCTTACCATCATGTAGCTGGCATGCAAGAGTTGTGATCTTCTGTGTAATTATCATCAGCGGACTATAAGAAAGACAGAAACAACAGTTACATGTCCTGTAATACAAATTATTCCCAACTTTCTCACTGAATGTCTTTATGCCTTTAAAAGGCATAACTGTATTAGCAACAAGTGGAAAAATATCCAATTAAAGCTGAAGGAGGCACTCAGGCATAAGACAATTGCCTCGGTTCAAAACAACCCCACAGTAACTTGCACTGGAATTTTTAATTGCTAAGTGCACACAAAGCCTTATTTTATGTCTGCCTATCGTGCAGCACTGCAAATTGTAGTTCAGAAGAAATCACACCACTAGGAAATACCAGCTTCTGCAGCCCACTGAGCCTCCTTTCAGGCAAAGACCATATTGAAGCCCCATACATTGCAACACTAGAATACAGCAGTGCTGCTTTAACCCAACTCTGGCTCTTCTTACTGTTACTCTCCTATTGTCTATCTCCTCAGTGCCCTAAAAAATGTTGACTCTGCAGATACAGATGCTTATTTCCCCACATGAATAGCTCTATCAATTAGGACTGTGTGCAAATACCAGAATAGCTGTCAGCACAGCAGTTTCCCACTTGCTTCTTGGCCATGCATCTGTGTTGTGAACAGCCTGTACAAGATACACAATCCAACTGGGAGTGTATGGGCACGTGGGATCTGGAGCCTCTGAAAACAGGAGCTGGCTGTACCTGAGCCAGGCTTACAGCCACCCAGCAGCTTTGGTGCCAACAAAACACACAGCATAGAAATAGCCACTATGCCGAGTAGGGCCACTTATGCTTCCCGTATCCAGCTTTGCAGAGCTTCTTCGCACTGAAGGCAATTGTGAGCTGCTGCAGCTAAGGAATGGGAAAAAAGACTAAACTGAGCTTGGAGGCATCAGGAGCTGGTTCCCACAAGGGTAAAGGACACAGCTAAGAGCATTTAGAGGTAGGTAAGAGGAAAGATGAGAGGAAAACCATGGGGACAAACCACTTCCTTCATCGGCTGTAGTGCCCTAAACACAAAACCTGGCACTGAATATCTGCAATCTGGAAGGACCCATAGCAGGCAAACCAAGGGATGATCACCTGCTCACACTGCTTCTCCCCATCTCTCTGCCACTGGGGACACCAGCACAGGGTGCCCAGATCTCTCACAACCATAATAGCCACGAGAGGGGAATGGATGATGAGGATACACCACTATTTTAAAAGCATTAGTTGTGATGACTTTATGTAAAACCAGTCCCACAAAAGAGCTCTGTCTTCACTGAGGATTAATACAATGGGTTGTTTCTCAATCTGAGAATAAATTTACAACATTAACCATATGGATGTTTCCGTTTGAACACAAATGATGTCTTCAACCTGGAAATGAAAACTCGAGTTTGTACACTTTTTTTTAACTATTTACACAGTTTCACCAGTATATGGAACTTTTTTAAGAGACTCCAAACATTACAACTGTTCATTTTAACTATTGTAATATATTTTCTGGAACACAATTAAAGAAAAAAGTTGAGGGTTTTTTTTAGTTCAAGCACCGTTTTTGTTCCACAGATTTCTCAAGGTAAAGAAAAAAAAGCAGAAGTTACATTCAGTGATGTCTCTGAATGCCATAAGTCAAATACTTATGTTCTACAGAGATTTTCAAGAGATTCTGGATCATCCTTGACTAAATCGGCCAACTGGTTACAATCAAATGTAAACCCAATGGCTAAGATAAACTGTTTACAACCTGATTATCCCACTAATATAAATCAAACAGATTCTCAAAATAATTTGTATGCTGAGCATGGTAAACACAAATGCTGGCAAAAGCCATTTTTTCATTCTAAGCGGTCTTTTTTTTAACACTTAATATGGTTGATCTTTTTCAAGAGTCCACAAGTAATTCTGGGGGGGTAATTTGCATTTCCTACCCAAAACCAGAACATGCAATATCAGCCAATTACTTAATCAGAAACTGCTTTTATCATTTCAGAAGTCCCTACTTGCAATGGCAGTAAAAAAAAGTTTGCACATAAAATTCAGATTAGGCTTAAGTATCCACAGAACTTGAATACAATCATAACACAGGGGTTTGTACAGCAGCTCTCCTTGGGTCACCTAGACCACTGATAGCAGCTAAGGAATGGACAAATTCAGCAGTGACTTTTCACCTTCCAGCAGTATTCTCAAACAGTCATTCTAAACTTTATTCCAATTAATTGTTTAAGAAAAGTGATTTATAAGCTGTTTTCACCAATATCTTCAACATCCTGTTTCTCAAAGTAGATTTTCCCAGACAAAATTCAGCTTTGCTTTCAAAGATACGTAAATCCTAATCCTTTAAGCATATGAAAAGGCAGATTTTTTTAATCCTTAAGAGAGACAGAGGCTGTCAGTGAACCAAGCAGTTCTACCGCAATAAACACAAATTTTTGTCAGTTTTTTTTGTCAGTCAGAAAAATAAACCTTTTTAGCTTTATAGGGGAACATTAACACTTGTTTCAAATTGCTTCAATTTGTTGCATATGTTTCTTATGGCAAGCACTTCACACCAATATTGAAGTGGGTAACATTAAACTTCAGGCTCTGAGCCAAAACCATATGACTTCAGGTGTCTAAATTTAGACACTTGTCTTAGACAAGGCTCCCATGGTAAACCAGAGAGAACCAAACTGCAAACAATCTGAGGGCAGCAGGAGTAAAGCCTGCACTGAGGTCATGGTGCATATAAACACAGAGGAGAGAGGTTCTCCTCATCTATATAAGGAATTCATTACCTCATTGATGGCACATTGTAAGCCAACAGAACAAGTTAGCTTTTCCTGCACTTTAGTCAGAAAACATGGACAGTCTATCTCCCTCCAATCCCAGCTCCAGAGGAGACAAGGGAGAACAAAAGTGATGTGTCTGACAAGGCGAGTGGGAAGGAGAGCCACAAAGTTCATTAGATACTTCCTATTCTCCCTCCTGACATCATCATAATACAAGTCATACATATTTTCCAGAGTGGCTGGAAAGTGGTCCAGCAGAAAAGGACCTGGGGGTGCTGGTCAACAGCCAGCTGAACATGAGCCAGCTTGTGCCCAGGTGGCCAAGAAGACCAGTGGCATTCTGGCCATTTCAGGAATAGTGTGGCCAGCAGGACTAGGGAAGTGATTCTTCCCCTGTACTCAGCACTGGTGAGGCCACACCTTGAATATTGTGTTCAGTTCTGGGCCCCTAAATTCAGGGGACATTGAGGGGCTGCAGCGTGTCCAAAGAAGGGCAATGGAGCTGGGGAAGGGTCTGGAGCACAAGTCCAATCATGAGTGACTGAGGGAGATGGGGGTGTTCAGCCTGGAGAAAAGGAGGCTCAAGGGGGGACCTTAACACTCTCTTCAGCTGCCTGAAAAGAGGGTGTAGCCAGGTGGGGGTTGGTCTCTTCCCTTAAGCTGCACCAGGGAGGTTTAGGTTAGACATCCAATGAAATTTTTCAAAGAAAGGCTGATTAGACATTGGAATGTACTTCACAGGAAGGTAGTGGAGTCACTGTCCCTGGAGGTGTTTAAGGAACTGGATATAGCACGCAGTGCCATGGTCTAGCTGACATGGTGGTGATCAGCCACAGGTAGGACTTGATGATCTCAGAGGTCTTTTTCAACCTAATTGATTCTGTGATCTCCACCCTACTCAGGAGGGTGGGAACCTACTGTACAGTGGCAGTGGGATGACAAACACTAAATCTTCCACGAGATCAGTGTCAGCTATCAGTCAACACTTCACACAAAGGGTAAGCAAGGTTTCAGGTGAACAAGGAGCATCTTCCTCCCTCCTCTTCTCCTGCCTACCATTCCCCACTTACTTGATCTCTGGGGGACCATGTCTTTTCTGTAGGAAAAGGCAGAGCACAACAAAATAATGACAGTACTGGAACTCTCCCTTAAAGGGGAGGGGGGGCTGGGAAAGAATCATAAATTCCTAAACATGTGAGTTTTGATTATTAAAACTTTGAAATATCATTGAACTGCCATTTCTATTCAGCCTTTCAGGCAAGCTCTAACTTTAAACAGCAATAAAACACTGAGTATGTTAATACATTAAATACAGCACCATATCACATCTAGCCAACAGTTTCCAACATGATAATATTTTAACCCTTAGACTCTACTGGGAAAAGTCAATAGTGCTAAAAACAAGAAGGGAAGTTAACAAAACTATAAAACTTCCAATCCCTTTTCTTACTCCCAAATTTTGCAATGCACAATTTATTGGAGGGGAGCAATTAGGCTGAATTTAAGAAGAAAATCTACCTACTACACTTCCACTTACAGATGAAGCACAAAGACTTATCCCTAGGAAGGAAGCATTTGAAATAAAACACATTTAGAAGCCTAAACAACTTGCAATCCATCATATTTGAACACCTACAGATTGCTTTGCAGCCACATGGCTGAGTGGTGATTCTACACCCTCTCCACCTGTCCTATTAAGCGCTACAGTTACAAACTGCCACAGAAACACAGAATCTGATTTATGTGTGGTGTGATTTCCCCTCCCTTCCCATGTTTTATATATTAGCTATGAGTTTAATCTTAGGTTGTAGCTGCACTGTACCTCCTACACACAAACCATAGTGGCCAACTTTTAATTAAAAAAAAAAAAAATCATGAAATTGACCCAGGGACAATTTTATTTTTCAGGGCATCTAACATAAGGTAAAGACAGCTTTGTTTTTTGTTTACCTCACCCTAGATGCCTTGAAAAATAACACAAGACTAAGATGCAACAGTTCACAGAGAATGCTCAATAGAGGGGTTTACTCCCCTAAATAAACCTTCCAAATGAAAACATATCAGTTAATATAATATTTAAATATAGCTTGCCCCAACATAATAAATTTGCCAGAAGCACAGGCCAGTGGAAGTAAAGAGATTTTGCTTGTAGACTGCTGTGGGGATCCTCACTGCATCACAGGCTGGCTTCTGCACTGAGGAAGCTTCGATGCTTCCGAGAGAAAAGACTTTTTCCAAGTACAGTCTGCTTGACCTTAGGTAATCCCGTGGAGGAGGCTGGCACATGCTTGCTAGAAATAGTTTCCACTGACCTGATTTCACTAAGAGAGGAGGTGGAGTCAAAAGGCTCATAGCAGACAAGACTCCAAAACAGCGAACATTTATTTCAGGGTTACCTCTGCAGCGCTGAAGCCATGACAAGAAGTTCACACAGTCACATCCTGCTGTGACAGTAACCACGCTGACAAGGGGATTGCCAAGCTGGCAGTGGCCTCGGACTTTTGCTTTCAATAGTAAAAGGAAGAAGTACTGAAGTACAACAGAGGAAAAACACTTCACTAAACACACTTGCACCTCCAAAGCAACTTAAAATTTCCTTCAGGTGATGTGTTGCCCTTTTTTGTGTGTGTGTTGTGAAAGCTCCCAAGCGGTATTTCTTAAGCCTTCATGGTAGAAGCATTTCACTTAAAAGAGTGTTTACTTGTGGAGAAGTGTCCTGGGATGTACTAGATGCGTGGAGCTCTCTAGTAGTGATTGCCTGCTTGAATTCTGCCTAGTTCCCACACTGCAGTTCTTGCAGGGCTCCTGTGTATCCAATGGTAAGTGATCTCAGGGCTGTTTCAAGTGGACAAGCACCCAGCCAAAGCAGCAAATAGCCATGGAAAACAGACTGACTTCCCCTTACCCTGCACCTGCACTGCGGCATTGCCTCTGAGGACCAGCTGCACACCAAGGTTAGCCAGCGCTGCTGGAACAGACACTGCAGCAATGTACTGCATGTCATACATTTAGAAGACAAGAAAACAAAAATAACCAACCGAACTTGTAGGACCAGACAGCATTTCTGCTCTGTGTTTTAATATGGTAACAGAGTACATCTATCTTTGCTTTCATCAGCAAACGTATTTCTTTTGTGAAAAACGGCTGCTATACTTTCATTCCTTCCTTTTCTGGTTGATACTAAAAGCCACTGAGTGAGGAAAGAAACAGCAACAAAGTTCTAACCACCCAGCAAAAATCCACTACCTGAAGTGACACTTGTTACTGAAGTATCTGCTTACATATATGGCTTTTGAGAGGGCTCTCTCAATGATCATCCCTTTCTAGGTGGTTTGCTAAGAATGATGCTGCTGCTCTGCATTTGGGATAGGGCAGACACAAAGGTGGTCTCTGGAGAGTGATGTCCACCAAAGCACTCACATAAGAGCTACAGATTTGACATATGTGGGGAGGAAAACTGCTCAAGTCTCCCAGATAATTCAGCCATGGTGTCTCTAAGACCAACAGAAGATTGAAAACTGTGCCAGCATGTGTGGTGATTTTCACACGCCAAGTTTCTCTTCTATAAGGAACGGCAGCAAGAATCATAGAATCATTAAGACTGGAAAAGACCTCTAGGATCATTGAGTCCAACTGTTAACCCAGCACTGCCATATTCACCACTAAACCATGTCCCCAAGTGCCATAACTACATGTTTTTTGAACACTTCAGGGATAGTGATTCCACCACTTCCCTGGGCAGCCTGTTCCAATGCTTGAAAACACTTTCCATGAAAAAACTTTTCCTAATATCCAATCTAAACCTTCCCTGG